>NC_132849.1:12513733-12816764 GCF_048164855.1 Canis lupus baileyi
ATAAAGTACCTTGGAAGCTTTGGTAAGCTGTGGTAAGCTTCCTGACAATAAAAGTATTCAATTTAAGTTAAACAGCCACATAGAGATATTGTCCATTGTCCAGTGGGTGGTTAGACTAGAATCAATCTTGAAAACAAATTGTAAATACTACAAGATAACTTTATTATAGCTTTGCCTCTAAGGACTCGGATTACAGTGAAATGCCTGTGTAATTTCTGTAGCATAGATTAAATGAACTTTCTAACATCATCATGCACATGTTCTCATGAACTTCATATCTGCCAAAAAGATAACTTTTTCACCTTTTTCTCTTTTCTTAATATCTTCACAGGAAATTGAGAGTCAGATTGACAGAATCTGTGAAATGGGAGAAGTGATGAGGAAAGCAGTTCAGGTGGATGATGACCAATTTTGTAAGATTCAGGAAAAACTAGCCCAATTAGAGGTAAGATTGTTGCTCACAATACTCAGGGAGTTTTCTCAGAGTCTGGAAGGTATGCCATCACTATCCTAGGCAGTATATTGATGTTTTCTGTGTATTCATGATTTAAAATTAAAACTCCCCCTCCAGGGGCATCTGGGTGGCTCAGTTGGTTGATTGTCCAGCTCTTGATTTCGGCTCGTCATGATCTCAGGGTTGTGAGATTGAGCCCCAGGTTGGGCTCCACACTCAGCCTCTTTCTCCTTAAGATTCTCTCACTCTTCCTCTGCCCCTTCCTTTACTCTCACACTCAGTCACTCCCTCCTTCTCATTCTCTATCTAAAAAATAAGTCTTAAAGAAAAACCAACTCCTCCATACCCTTTTCAGGAAAGTAAATCTAATCAGCAACAAACAATGAAAATTTCAACTATGTATAGGCTAGAAATTGAGATATTGTCATATCAAGAGGGTAGAAAGAGTAGAAGAGACAAATTACATGTGAGTTAAAATCCCTCTGTCATAAAAGGAAATCAAATAGGTAATGTAAGAAATTGATAAGAAATAGTAGTTTAGGCATTTTAATAATTATTATTCCTCTATTAATTATGTAAGTAAGTACCTAAATAAATAGGTAAAAGTGGGTAGCCCAGCTGGCTCAGCGGTTTAGCGCCGCCTTCAGCCCAGGGCTTGATCCTGGAGACCTGGGATCAAGTCCCACGTCAGGCTCCCCGCATGGAGCCTGCTTCTCCCTTTGCCTGTGTCTCTGTCTCTCTCTCTCTCTCTCTCTGTCTCTCATGAATAAATAAAATCTTAAAAAAAAAAAAAAAAGAAATAAGTAAAAGTTTTAAAAGTGGTTGCCTTTGGGGAACAAAACCAAGGGCCTGCTGTTTATTTTATAAACCTTATAGTCTTTATTTTTTTTTAAGTGATTTCGTGTAATATTTTGATTATAGCAGCAAAAATTTACCCAAAAAAGGCCTGGTGGTATTATTATGCCCAAAAATTATTAAGGAAACACAAAACAATAGATGGTTTGAATGTCGCTTATTATGAGATGCTAACTTGGGCCCTTTGAGAAATACCACAGAGAAAAAGAATATCCCTGCTCAGAGTCTAGTGAAAGGAGTAAGTCTAATACTTACATGATATGAAATGGTTTATACATACCAGGAGAGATGCAAAATACTAAGAGAAGTGGTTTATATGGTAGACAGTTTAATGACTATAGGCCCAAACTATAGATGAAGCCTAAAGATGCTGTGGTTTTACCAGAATTTCCTGCAGAATAAGGATGGAGAATGCAAGCTGCCCTACCTGGAAATCAAAGGGAGTGACAAGGTCCCAATTAGGAATTAGTTAAAATGATAAATGACCTTATCTACACTCTCCCTGATTTACTCAGATAAGAAAACCAGCCCTTAGGAAATGGACAAATTTTCCTTAATATTTTAAGTGGAGGGATGCCTGGGTGGCTCAGTGGTTGAGTGTCTGCCTTTGGCTCAGGTCATGATCCTAGGGTCCTGGGATCGAGTCCTGCATCGGGCTCCCTGCAGAGAGCCTGCTTCTCCCTCTGCCTATGTCTCTGCCTCTCTCGTTCTCTATCATGAATAAATAAATAAAATGTTTAAAATATATGTATATTTTAAGTGGAAAGAACACAGGCATCAGATTGAAACCCCAGCAATACCACATCCAAGTTGCCTGAGTTTGGACAAGTCTTTGGACTTTTGTGAGCCACAGTGTCTTCATCTTAAAAAGAGCATGGATGTGAGCAGTGATACCTGCCCTACAGGTTGTTTTGAAATGACAAATGTAAGACACCCAGTGGTACCTAGCTATGTCCCTAGTGAGTAGTTTCTTCCCCTTTTCTTCCTTTCTCCAAAACTGAAGGACATCCAGGAGAGAAGACTGAGCAAAGTGAAAATATTATTAGGAATTTAAAAGGTAGAAGAAATAGTATAACTTGAGGGAATCACAAAACGTATGACAAGTAGTGAATTCCTCAGGTGGAGAGAGGCTTCGTATTTTTCCTTGTTGTCCTAACACATGGCATATAGAAATTACTTAGTAATGAATGTATGTTAAATGATTAACAATTAGTGTTTTAGGAAATTCTTATTTTGTTTCCGTAAAATATTTAAAATTAAAATAACACGCCTTCTGTTCCTGGCCCAAAACAATTATTCTGATGCAGTTTAATGGTCAAAATACCTAAAATAAATGAACCTTTTTTTTTTTTCCAGCTTGAAAATAAGGAACTTCGAGAATTATTGTCCATCAGCAGTGAATCTCTACAGGTCAGGAAGGAAAACTCAATGGACACTGCTTCCCAAGCCATCAAATAACTCAACTTACAAATGACAGCTGGAGATTGTTTATCAAGGAAGGAAGTTATTATCTTTCTGTTCGAGTATTGTCCATTTAGTGTCTTGCCTCAGACTTGATTTATTGTGGATTAAAGGTATCAGGTGGCAGTTTAGAATTTGCAGTCAAATTGGCTGTCCACAAAACAGTTTTTGGGTGTGTTTGTGAAAATACACACTGAGTTTCACCATTCCTTTCTCTAAGAGACTGTTTTTAATTTTCAGTTCTGGGACCTCAATTTATATAAACTGTGGTATCAGATCCTTTTTGTTTCTTCACATCTCTCAAACTTAGATCCTTTATTATAAGCCAGCAATTTTTATTTATATAGGATTGTAAGTTACAAGTCTAAAAAAAAAAAAGTCTAAAAATTTTTTTAAAGATACTAGCTTTTTAAATCTATTTGGCATAGCCTAGATTTTTTTTTTTTCCCATTTGAGAAAAGGAATACAATTCCACAGAACTAGATTGGCAGATTCTCTGATTTGTAATGTCATTCACCTACTATGAAGTTTTAGGTCTCTCTGGTGCTAAGAGTTGGCACTTTATGACATGGTGTCTTTACTCTTAATTTGAGAGAACCTACTGCTAGTGCCCAAGAAATATACTTGAAAATAGATCACCCTTTTCTTCTAGCGATAGTAGAGTCAGCATATTGTTCAAAGAATCCTGAGAAGTTTGTCCTGTGTGTGTGCACATACATTTGTACCCTTAGTTCAACTGCTGAAAGTAGCTGTTATTTATTCTATTAGATATTAGTAGTCAACTTTTCAATATTGTCCTAGGAAATCTTCAACTTGGGTGGTTTATTCAGTGGAAGAGCATACAATGGGTTTATTCACATCATAGTTTTTAGGTACTACATTCTATTTAATTTATATATAACTTCTGTCTTACAGTTAAGGACCATCACTTACTTAGATGTCTTTCATTATTAGTATGGATAGTTGGCTTTATTTTTAGATCCATTTTTCACGAGGCAGCAAAGTTTTATCACCTAATGAGAGTTATTACATTCATTGTGCTGTGTAGACAACAAAGCAATGTTGAGATTCAAATGCTGAGCGGTCAACTAGGCTCATTTATCAACCCATTTGCCCATCTCAGTTTAGTCACACATGACAAATTTACAAATTACTCCATGTAATTAATCAGTTTGGGTTTGCCCAAAAATAACTGAAATGATGAATCTTAAACCTATCCATATTTTCCAGTAGCACTAAGCACCATACTGCATGGGAGAGACACAGTATTAAAGTTTTTGTTAATGCTTTGCGTGATGTAAAATTTCTTTAATACTGCCATAAAGAAATAACTCCAGTTAAAACAATAGAACCTCACTAAGATATCCTAAAAACATCTGATCCTAGTAATATTGAAAGAACTTTGCCAAAGTTCTTTAATGGTGGTCTTTAGTGATTAAGTATATGTCATTTTAGAAACTCGAATTTCTATTCAAAGTCCTGCATAGAATCTGAAAAACACTTTCACCCCCAGTGCAGGCATTTTTATCTTGTTTCCCAAGAGTAAGTAAAACTTTAGTCCAGCCATTTAGCTTGAAGTATATGCCCTAAGTGTCTCTGTGTGTCCCACGGTTCCACTTAGAACACAGGTACCCTTGTACAATATGTCAGCTGCCATAGCCAGTTTTCAGTAAAAATGATAAAGTCATCAAATGGCCCATTAAAGTATGACATGGTGTCTCCTTATCTACCTTCTGTTCCTTTAAAGTCATAAAGTTGTTTATGTCTTGGATATGAGGATAAACCTATATGTTAACTTTTCCCCTTGGCAAATCAAAAGCTTGGAGTTTGAGTTTAAAGAGCTCTCATTGCCCTACATAATGTAAATTCTGGCTAGTGTTAATACAAATACATCATTTCTAATAAAAACCTCACTTTGAGAATAACAGTTAATTTTACTCAGTAACGAGTCTTAATTATTAGGAAATTCAAAGGTTTATTTTTCATATACATATCAACCTGTCAGGTAGACAGGGCTTTTCATAAGTATCTTGTAATTAGCATAATGTAGTCAGCAGCATAACTAAAAATAGTTGTTTCTAAAATGGTAGTCTCATGATTAGAAATCCAAAATTATACAATTACAAATCAAATTATAAAATTAAGACTGAGTTTGTGAGTACCTTGAAAAATCTTTTATTATCGATTTTTACCTTAATAATACCTTACCTTTTACCTTGACTTATATTAATACATTATCTACAATTTGATTCAGATGTTGGAGGACTACTTCAGTGTTCCCCAAAATGGCTTGCAGACTACTAAAATAGAAATTTGGGAGTGGGATCCAGGAATTTGTATTTTAATAATCATCCCAGATAACGTCTAAGGTACTAGCTTGAGAATTCATCTAATCTATGTACCAGGCACTTCATTTGGAGTTATGAATAGAAAAAAGGTGGGGGAAAGGCCTTGATACTTTTTGAAGAAAAATTTGGTAGAGGAGATAAGTATACATATAATTACAGTGCAGTGATACATCCAATATGAGGATGAATACGATACAGAGGAGGGGCTATATGGAGGAGAAAGCTTGGTGCTTTTCATTTACCATATAATCTCCATTTCGGCTGTACCTCATTTTATGCATTCTTGTGCACAAGGAGGTTATGCTGTATGTCTAAACTGGAACTAAGACTCCAATCCAGAGAGACTCTTAAACATACTCTTAACCACTACATTAAGATGCCTTTAAATGCCAAATACTGGTCAGAGTTCAAGTGGTTCTTGATTAGCAAAATCTATTTTTACTAATAGTGCAAAAGAAACATCACAGCCCATTTATTAGAAAATATGAATTCAATAAATGGAGTCTTAACTAATGAGACGTATTTGTCATCTCTTTTCTAGAATGATGTAGCTGAGAGCATGTAACTGACATGGACAATATTTAATCAGTGGTCTTACCTATGTACAGAAGAATGCAGTTCTGTCTTTCACATCTGCCGTTTCTCATCCTTCATGTTCTTTTCTTGTGGTTACAAGAAGGTTGGTGCTGTACCAGATGTCTTGGCCATATTGAAGGCAGGAAGAAAAAGGGAAATGTCCTGTGCCAACTGTGTGTACCCTCTTTTACGAAGAAAAGCAAAGCTTTCCCAGAAATTCCAGACATATTTCCCTGTCTTGCTTGCCTCTTTAAATTCGTACTTCTGTCTGCAAAAGCTGGGTACATAGTTGCCTCAAATAAAATCAGTATTCCGTTAGCAAGGAGGAAAGAGTATTGAGAAAGCAATTAACAATGTCTGACAAGTCCTTTTATGTTGAAAGTTTTAACAAGTGAAGGCATTAGCTGAAGGTGTTGGGTAGTCAAGCGCAATATCCTTGTTCCTATCCTGTTTAGGGAATTCCCTCACCTAATGAGGCAGAGCCTGCCTCCCTCCTAAGAAATTTGAAAGTGTCAGATACGTTTTCCCAGCCTCTTTTCAGCTAAGGAACTTGCAACCACCTTCAACTTTAAAATTTAGGCAAAGAAGCAAGAAACTATGCAGTATTCTCTGCGTAAAGGCCTACAACACTGGCTACTCTACGCAGTTTCACAAAGAAGCAGCAAAAGTGGCTTTAGTGACACTCAGTATCCAGTGTCAGCAGGGTCGCTGGTATAAGCTGCAGTGTCTCTGCCACACAGTGGGATCTTCACTGAAGCAATTATCTGAAGTAGATAATAGATTATCTGAAGTAGTAGTAGAGGCTCTGTAGCCTCTAATTCTGGTTTTTCTGGCTGTCTTAGACATCCTGAGGATGCTGATTAGCCTTTTTAAAAAACACTTTTTTGTTAAAGTTAACCTGAATTGCCTATAATTAAGAACACTGACTGGTAAAATAAGTATAGTTTTGAAAACAACCATGCAGCATGTGCTGTGGCTCAGTCAGTTAAGTGCCTAACTCTTGATCTCAGCTCAGGTCTTGATCTTAGAGTTGTGAGTTCAAGCCCCATGTTGGGCTTCATGCTGGGCATGGAGCCTACTTCAAAGCAAAACCAAAGGCAACCATGCAAATACAGATTTTGCCAACACTTTATACATAGTGTTATATTTTAATATTTAACACTTATAAAAGGATGTGTAACATACAAATAGATTATCAATCATTTGTCACCTCACTTAAGAATTAGAACATTACCTGTACTTTGTATTTATCAATTTGAGCTCCTCTCCTGTCTCTCCCCACCTCCCTTCTCCCTTTTTGATAGTTTACCACATGCAAAAAAGACATAAAATATGTATGAATCCCTAAAGTGACATGTTCTAGATTTGTTCCTTTTTGAGCTGTATAAAAATGGTATATTTTACATAGTCTATAGGGATATGATTTTTTTCACTCAACATTATGTTTCTAAGATCCTTTTGTTACACATAGCTATTATTTATTTCCACTGGTCCATTATATTTCATTGTGACTATATAATAGATTATGATACATAAAGTACAATTAATGCATTTTTAAAACCCTTGCTGATATCGGACTTCTTAATTTTTAATTCTCCATCTAACTCATTTAGATTAGATATATTTCACAATAAGCAGTCATATTGCACATTTTTCAGTTATTTCATTTGCAGTTGTCTAAGCAACTTTCAGAGGGAATTAAGGACTATTATCTGTTAATACAATGGAAAGCAGATAATGCTTTTTCTTTTATCGCTCAACTAAAGAGGCAGAACCTTCAGAGCTTCTAAATGAACTACAATTCATTCAACATTTCATCTAGCCTCCTAAAAATACATGAGGAATGGATGGAAGTGGACTTCTGCATGATATCCTAAGATTCATTTATTTCATATTTTAACATATCTTACACATAAGATAAGTCTTACACATGTACAGGTTTGTGGTGTGGTTGATTCTAAGCATATGCAAAATTGGCTATGTTCCTGATGGCATGACTGGACAAAGGTAAGCTCTTGGTGTTTTGGTCAAGAAACTTTTAAGCACTATTTGAGAAGGGAATTGAGGTTTAGCTGTTGTCTGAACTTTTCATTCATGTGAACCTTCTTGTAAGATCAAAAGAGTGTCAGTATAAGCACTTGGGAGTATGGCTATATTCATTCTCTACTGCTATGTAACATTACCACACATTTAACACTTCGAAGCAATGCCCATATATTCTCTTACAGTTCAGAAGTCAGAAGTCAATGCAGAGTTTAACTAGGTTCCCATCTAATGATCTCACAAGGCTGAAATCAAGGTGTCAACATAGGTTAGCATCTCCTCTGGGGCTCTGGGCCCTCTCTCAAGTTCACATGGTTGTTGGTAAAATTCATTTCTGTGCAGGTGTAAAACTCCTAGGACTTCAGGGCCAACAGGAGATCATCTCTCTGACCTCCCTTGTCTCCCACCTCTAGGCTCCCTTTTAAAAGCTCACCTGAGGGGTGCCTGGGTGGCTCAATGTTAAGTGACCAACTTTGGTTTCAGCTCAGGTAGTGACCTCAGGGTCCTGAGATCGAATCCTGCATCAGGCTCCACACTCAGCAGGGAGTCTGCTTGAGATTCTCTCCCCCCGCCCCTCCCTTCAAACCCTTTCTCTTTCCCCTCCTCTTTCTCTAAAGATAAATAAAATCTTAAAAATAAATAAAAGCTCACCTGCTTAGGTTAGGCCTAACCAGAAGAATCTCCCTCTTGATTAACCCAACTGATTTGAGATCTTAATTAGAACTGCAGTAATCTCTTTACCATAAAGAAGGTATGAGGTAACCTCTAATACTCACAGGTCCAGCCTATGCTCAAGAACAGGGGATTATACACAGCATGTACACCAGCTGGTGGGATTCTTGGTAGCCATCTTAGAATTTTGCCAGCCACATGGCTCTTAGCAGGAATAAAATCCTGGATAAAACAATGAAGCACTCTTAGGAAATCCTGCATTACCAGTATTCTTGGTGGCCCAAGAATAATTCTGTGAGGAAAAACCTGCACAGCGATGAGTCAAAAAGAGATTCAGCAAGATCTATTAATGTAGGCTAAAACTAAAGTTCAAGCAGAAAAAGATTTGCCTAGTCTCTGTTAGTTTCCTAGAGATACCGTAACAAATTACTATAAACCAGATAGCTTAAAACAACAGACCTTTATTCTCTCACAGTTCTGGTGGCTAGAAGTCTGAAATTAAGGTGTTGACAAGGTTGATTCCTTCTGGAGGCTTGAAGGGAGAATGCGTTCCATTCCCTTTTCTAGCTTCTGGCAATTCTTGGCATTCATTGGCTTCTAGATCTATTACTGCAATTTCTGCCTCAGTCTTCACGTGATATTCTCCCTGTATGTCTGTGTCTGTGTCCAAATTCCCCTCTTCTAAGAAAATCAGTCATTGGATTAGTGTTTACCATAATCCAGTTATGACTTCATCTTAATTTGATTACATCTGCAAAGACCCTATTTCCAAACAAGGCCACATTCTAAGCTTCTGAGTAAACATGAATTTTGAGAGGACAATTCAACTAAGTATAGTCCCAAAGTATCTCCCTCCAAACATCAGTAATTGTAAAGGAAAAATAACAATTTTACTATGAATAATCCTGGCCGACTGCACTTTAACCAATTGATTAAGGTAAACATCACTAATACATTTCAACATCTTATGCATCCTGGTATTTTGCAGTGAGAAGGGTACATCACCACTGTAACATTCTTCAAAATAATGCATAACCTCAAACTAAGCAAGAGAAACATCAGATAAAAACAAGTTCAGGGATGTTTACAAAATAACTAACCAATGTTGTTCCAGAGTGTCCAGGTCATGAAAGATAAGGAACAGCCACAAAATGGAGGAGAGTAAGAAGACCTAACAACAGTGGACCAATCCATGGTGGGACCCAGATTTGATTCTGGAAAATAAAATGGATATTAGGGGGAAACCTGAATTAATTTTGTAATTTAGTTAATATTGTGTCAAGGTTAATTTCCTAGTTTTAAATATTGTTCTATGGTTAGGTAAGCTTAACATAAGGGGAAGGGACACCTGGGTGGCTCAGTGGCTGAGCATCTGCCTTTGGCTCACGTTGTGATCCCAGGGTCCTGGGATGGACTTCTGCGTCAGGCTCCCCATGGGGAGCCTGCTTCTCCCTCTGCCCATGTCTCTGCCTCTCTCTGTGTCTCTCAAGAATAACTAAATCTTTAAAAAAAAAAGGGGGGGGGGAAACTGGGTGAAGGGTTTATAAGAACTTTCTATACAATTTTTCTAATTCTTTTGTAAGTCTAAAATTAAATTATGTCAACAAATACACATTCCCTTGCTTACTGAGGCATAATTTCAAAAGTTTATTTGCCTATAAAATTTTTATTTTTTTAATTTTTAAAACTTAAAAATTATTTGAGAGAGAGCACGAGCAAGGGGAGTAGCAGAGGGAGAGGGAGAAGCAGGTTCTACACTGAGGAGGGAGCCCTAGGTGGGCTGAGCCGAAGGCAGATGAGCCGACGGCAGATGCTTAACTGACTGAGCCACCTAGGCACCGCTACACGGTTGTTTGTTTGTTTTTTTTAATGTATACACTCAAGTTGTTCTCTCACTTCTTTTCCTTGACTTTTTCTTATTCATATGTATTGATTTAGTATATAATCATGATACTATTACATTGTCAGTTTTAAACATGTTACAAACATAATTCTCCTAGTTTGTTGATTTTTAATTTTTAATGCTGTCTGTTGATCAATGACTATATTAAAATATAGTCAAATTTATTACTACAAAGAAAGAGATTCAGAAAAGTTAAGTTTTGTGAAGAAGTTTTAGGAATACCTTCACCAATTTACTTTTTTTTTACTTTTTACTTTTTACTATATACACATGAATGACACATGATAAAAACATTTTAAAACTTTTATCTAATTAGACCTAAACTATATCTAAATAAGTTTTAAAGAGCTCCATTCATAAATACAAAAATTCTAAGTAATAACAGTATTATGTCAGAGTGAAAATGGCAACATATTTTCTTTTTGCTGGTGCACAAATAATGATGTACAATCTATACTGTTTTAGATTTAATGAAATGTATAATTCATTAATTCATGAATATTTATTAAGTACTTAGTGTTATATTAGTCCCTGTCCTAGGTTTAGGAGATGCAATGATGAACCAGAGAACTGAAGCTTGGGCTATTGTTTAGGAAGAAGAGGAATTAACAAACCCATAAATGTGTTAATTTTGGATGGCAATACATGTTATGAAGACAATAAAGCCAGCTAATATTATAGAGAATGATGGCAATAATGGCTACTTTTACTTTAGAGAAGACTTTTGTGAGACTGTAACATTTGAGCTAAAAACTGAATGATGAGAAAGTCCCAAAAAGTGATGATGGGGTGGGGGTGCGTGCAGGGCACCTGGCTGGCTCTTGGCTTCTGCTCAGGTCATGATTTCAGGGGCCTGGAATTGAGCCCCAGGTTGGCCTCCACAGTCAGCAGGGAGTCAGCTTCAGGATTCTATCTCTGTTCCTCTGCCTCCCCCCCGCCCCCCCACTCACCCACCCAGGGTGCACTCTCTAAAATGAATAAAATAAATCTATTAAAAAAAAAAAAGGTGATGGTTTTAGGGAAAGAGCATTCCAGATGGAGGCAAAAGTAAATGTAAGACTTCTGAGTAGGAACAAATTTACAATGTTGGAAGAACCAAAATAGCAATGGAATTAAATCATGGTGAACTAGGGTTAGAGATTTAGTGGGAACTAAGTCACTTAGGGCCTTGTAGGCCATGGTAAAAGACTTTGGATTTTATCTTAAGTGCAATTGGTTTTCATTAGGATTTAATTTAAGTTGAATTGACAATATTATTTTGCTCTATCCTTCCCTATGGCTGATTCCCAGAGCTAAAGTGTTAAAATGACTACCTTTATAGTGCAGCAGCTTAGCATGTCCACATAATTCTTGCCTTACATGCAATGTTGACACTTTAAAGGGAAGCATTATAGTTTTTGCATTATTCTTATTTAAATTCTAACATTTTTATTATATATTGCTATTATATCATTCTTATTTACACAATGCATCTTAACTGTTGGGGGCTTATTAATGAATACAAAGTTTTGGAATGCATGGTTCTAGGACTAAATCTTAATTATTTCTTAATAATAAGAAATGATTATTCTTTATGAAAGTTTCTGCTCTAAATGTTTTCCTGTTCTAAAATCTTGAATGTGGATCCCTTTACCATCCACTATTACCAGAATTTTACAAAAGAAGTTCCCTTTACTTCCCTTAAATAGGAAGAACATAATGTCAGAGTAAAAACAGTCCTTAAAATTTTGAATAAATTTAGCCTTATTTTTAAAAAATCTCCACATTGACCTAATTTTTCACATTTCAATGAGAACTTACAAAAATCTCATCCTATACAGTTGCCATCCATCACTGCCCAAGAAAATCTTACGAATGTGTAAGAATGCTTACTTTCAATCTCAAATATATCCCAGAGATATGTGCTTATTGATAATTGTAGAGAGGAAAAAAAGCCCCACAATCATAATTAATTTCATTGTCTCTTTAAGTTTCTCAGAGAAGAAAAATTAGTATGATAAATACCAAAAAATAATGTATGCATTTTTTTGTTTCAGGTTATTCCTTTTTTTAAAAAAGATTTTATTTGACAGAGCGAGCGAGCAAGCAAGCAAGCACAAGCAGGGGGAGGGCCAGAGGGAGAGAGGGAGAGAGAGAGAGAGAGAGAGAGAAGCTGACTCCCTGCTGAGCAGGGAGCCCAATACAGGGCTCAATCCTAGGACCTGAGCCAAAAGCAGACACTTAACCGACTGAGCCACCCAGGAGCCCCTCAGGTTATTCCTTA
The DNA here is from genome assembly GCF_048164855.1 of Canis lupus baileyi. Lineage (NCBI taxonomy): Eukaryota > Metazoa > Chordata > Mammalia > Carnivora > Canidae > Canis > Canis lupus. Next base: position 12,526,309 of record NC_132849.1, read on the forward strand.
ATAGACTAAGTATCTCCTCAAAATCCAAGACTACCCCATGGTATAGGAGAAGGTTTCCCAAATGACTTCACCAGTTTCTGCTTTAACTTCTGTTTAAAATAATAAACATAACACCATAAGTATATTTTTTCATAAGTATATTTTTATAGCTTTTAAATTTGACTTCAAAATTAATCTGAAAAAATTGCCTTAAAATGTAGTGATCTTCTAAAAATGAAACCAACTTCTAGTTATGAGTAGTACTTGTAGAAAGAATAAATCACTTACACTAGTGATTTAAATCAAATAATTCCATCTTTTGCTTTCTTGAATGCATTGAAAGCTAAAATGTATGCCTCAGGATGTATGCATATTTGTATTTTGTATTAAGTGTAAACTGATAGTAATTATGGACTGAGGAGGAATTTATTTTTTTTAAGTTTTATTTATTCATGAGAGACAGAGAGAGAGAAAGAAAGAGGCAGAGGCAGAGCAAGAAGCAGCCTCCCCACAAGGAGCCGGATTTGGGGCTGGATCCTGGACCCTGAGATCACGCCCTGGGCTAAAGGCAGACACTCAACTGCTGAGCCACCCAGGTGTCCCCTGGGAGGAATTTAAAGGCAATTGAGACAAAATCAGAATGATGAGGATGAAATGATTATATGATTTAAGAAAGTATTTAGAAACTATGTGTAATGGTAGAAATCAAGACCCATTCTTCTGAATTAATTGCAATTGTATAGATAGAATTTAGTGAGACTATTATCTTTTTACATTTCCCATTACTGTGATATTTGAGAATGTGCACTCTTAGACCTAATTCTACTTTTAGCCCAGCTTCACATGACCTTGTTTCTAGTGCAAGAGCCCTGGGCAGTTTCTCTGTAACATTAGATTGGAATATCCAGACTAGATCTATTGCTGAGAAGAAGAGATCTCAATTTAGGAAATGGACAAAGGAAACAAAACAGCTGGTTTGATATATCAAACGATTTGTACTGCCCCCAACAGAACATTCCAATTTCTAACAACTTCCTACACTGTTGTTCAGTGCTATTCATTCTACAAACTTTTGAGAGTTGTCTATGCCAAGCACTGCCAGGACCAAGGATACAAAGATGAATGTCACAGGCCCTGTCCTAAAAGTATCACTACCGAGTATAAACTAATAATTACAATTCAGTGAGCTAGGAAAGCATTGAAAGCAAATATGAAGCAAATATCTTGTGCCTAGGAAAACAGGGGACGTCATTAAAGGGAACAAAGAGGCAGCTTGGAGGTGGAATGGAATTGGACCAATACCAACAGAGGTAAGAGAAAAAATCTTTCAACATCCTAAATAGGATACTGCCTCCTCTTAGAATTCAAGATAATTTGCTGAGAATTGGAGGGTATTTACTCTCTTAACACTGCATTTACTTTGCTGTACACGTTTAAACTTGTTTTTGCGATTACTGAATGATGCTAGACTGAAAGTTCCTTGAGGACAGAAACTTATCCATTTATTTTGAGAACTGTACACACCCCAACGATGACATATAAGAGATGCAGGATAAATGTGTTGAAAGCGAAAATAAAGTGGGTAGCAGAGTTCTCAAGAGCATGACCGGTCATTGTTTACCCAATACTGTCAAGAGAGAGAGCCATGGAATCTGGGAAAAGCATTCCTCTCACCAGAGGGTACTGCTCCATTGTTTGACAAGGGATAATTCATTGAACTTTTCTGTGGACACAATTAACTATTTTCCTCCTTCCTCTTACCTCGTTGGATTAATCATCCATTTGCCCTGATTTCCACCTTTTGGTTACTGATTCAGCTTCTTTGATTACGGGATACAACACAAATATCTTCTGGTGACTACAAAGGTCAGTTGAAGGAGTTGTGGGGTTTTTTGTTTTGTTCTTTAATGATTATGCCGCTTTGCTCACTCTTGTCCATCTGTTGCAACCAATATAGTTTCTGGCAAACAAAGGTCTCGCGTAAAAGTTCCGAATTACCTTACTGAAAACCTACTCTATACTAATGAAAACTCCAGTGTATTATAGCAGACAGAAAAAAAAAGCTTGCACTGTGAGGAGAATCTGGGTCTGGGGCTTCCGGATTATCGCTGAGAAAAGCGAAATCCTTTATAAGACATTCCTTGATAAGTCCTCCAAATTGTTCGCCCTTAAAGTTTACCCTGGCCTCGCTGCTTTAGGCATATTCAGGTTTGCAAAGAGCAGAGACGCCCAAAGTTACCCGCCCCCCCGCCCCCGGCGTCCCAGCGGAGTCAGTAAACACCGAAATTGCTTCCCGCAGCTCCCAGGGGAGGGAACGTAGGGCTAACAGTGGCACCATCTTGGTTGTGGTTAGGCGCAGGGCACCGGTTGGCGTCACTCAACCCTCATGCGCAGGCGTATTAGGAGTACCTCCCCCCCCCCCAACACCCCGCCCCGCTTCCCGTGCACGCGCTCGGAGCCCGCAACTCTCGCGAGAGAAGCGAGATTTATTCCTACGTACCGGGCCGTGCTGCTTATGGCGGCGCTGGAGAGGGGGCGCTGAGCTGTTGGGGTGAGTACGACCTCGGGGTCCAGTTGGGGGTAGCAAGAAGCCAGTCTAGGGACAGATGAGAAGACCAAGACTAACGGGAGAGACTTCTGAGTCAAGGTGGGCACTCCTAGAGCTCCGGGCAGAGAAGATTTCCCCCTGAGTCTCTACCCTGGGCTTTTCCACCTGGCCCCCGTTTAACTGTCTAAGCTTCACGTCAGGCCTCAGAGCAGAAACGAAGAGCCTAGGCCAGGCAGCCGCGCGTGGTGGTGGTGGTGTCTACAGTGGGGGGAGGGAGCGAAAATGGAGGCTCCGACCGCAGCCAAGATGGAGGCAGGGGTGCGGGGCTCGGGCGCGGAGGCTGCTGGGAATTGTAGTCTAGCCACTTCCTCCTCTGCGGCTTGGTGGGGGAAACGGGAACTACAAGTCCCGGCGGGCGGGGCGAGGGGGTGGTGGCGCGGTCCTTTGTGTGAGACTGGAGGAGCCCGAGGCAGAGGGTGAGGGGCCTACTCTCACTGTGGACCGTATAGTTTACTGTCTTGTCACCTGCTCGAGGATCTGACTACGAGTATCAGAGCGCAGTGCGGTACTGGCGCCTCCTTCGTGTATGGACCGAGACCCTGCTCCATCTAAATGCTCAGAGCCTTTTCCCCGGCCACGTCTGGCACAGTAGCACACTCGAAGTGTCATCTTTACTTAGGCTCACCTGGAGCTGTCTGTCTTGAGTCTCAGCACCCAGCCTTCCCTTCTTGCTCCCCCTTCGGCTTCTTGAGAAAGGGAACCAATCTCTAATCTTAGGCACGTGGCTCCCTCTCTAATATCCTGGGATTAGGGCGTGCTGTTAGAGCTCAGTGGAGTCGTCCTTAACACCGTCTCTGGTTCTTTGGTGCAGGAGCCTGGCCTACATTGAGCAATGAACGACTTGGCTTCGTCATTCTTTGTAGTTTTTTAGAGCCCTGGTTGGAGACACTTGAGGTTTTTAACCGATATTTTATCAGTATAAAATTTTAGAGTCACAGTTCTTTTGCTTTAAGATTTTCCTTTAGAAACACCCAGACTGCTCCTTTCTTGCTTGACTCAAACGTGAGGCAGGGAACGCTCCCTAAAACAGCCTTCAGTCTGCAAACACAAAAATCTGAACATTGTAGGATGAAATTATTTTGCACCTCAAATGAGTGAAAGAATGTGGGCCTTTTTAAAAGAGTTTGGAGACAGGGCTGGAGATGGAGGGAGGACGCCCAATGGCACTGTAAAAAAATTTCCTTTGATAGACTTAGTTTTTTATAAGGATGCTATATGAACTGGCAGCTCTTGGCCAGAGCCACCGGTTTATAAAACGTAGGTACTAAGCTATAGCTCATGAGTTATTCTATATCAAAATGCTGAGTAATTTTCGAGTTTCTAGAAGATAAGCATTCTCAATACTACATTGAGGGGCAGTATAATAGCTTGGTGCTTTTTGGGTACTAGTGAATAATAGATGTTCTTGGTGTGGATAAGGAGAGGGTTTTTATGCCTGAATGGGCATATGCCTGAGTCATAATATCTAGATAAATATTCAACCTTGTTTCTATTTGTTTCCTTTTAGCCTTAGGCCTGAAATAAAAGAGATGGTAGTGGTTTGAGTGATTTTGCAGCTGCTCTGGATGTTTACCATTGAGATGAGTATTTATAGCAGCTGAGTTGAAAAGTAAAGTATTTGAGGCGCAGAAGATAGGTTTTCTTTTTTTGTAAATAAGTTCTGACTTCCCAAGTATGACCTTTAGAGTGTGGTTCTAGTAAATTCCTGCGAATCAAAAATGAGAGCATGAAAGCTGGCATATAGTAGTCCTGCTTTATTCCATTCCTGCTTTCCCCTCCACCCATCTGAAGACACACTGTTTGGGGGCATCCAGCATTTTTTAAAAATTACTTTATTTTAAATTGTGGTAAAATATACATAACATAAAATTTACCATTTTAACTTTTTTTTTTAAGTGTATGGTTCAGAGTTACTAAGTTCATTCATGTTGTTGTAAGGACCATACTTTTGACAAGGTAGTTGAAACATGGAAATGCTGTTTTGACAGACTTTAAGGAGCTGAATTTTAAGACTGTATTACAAAATAATAGTATTTTGATTTTGTTAAATAAACACCAAAAGAATTGATGTGTCTTCTTAGCTTTGTTTTTTTTTTAATTTTTATTTATTAAAGATTTTATTTATATTTCATGAGAAAGAGAGGCAGAGACACAGGCAGAGGGAGAAGCAGGCTCCCTGCAGGAAGCCCGATGTGGGACTTGACCCCAGGACCCTGGGATCACTCCCTGGGCCGAAGGCAGGCTCTAAACCACTGAGCCACCCAGGAATCCCTGTTTTGTTTTGTTTTGTTTTTTAAAACAAAAGGGAACCTACTTTGAGATCTTTGACTCGAACTATCTTATGGAGAGCTGTAAAACTTAGATTTTTCATAATAGAGAATTATGGCCACAAAAATTAATACTTTTGAAAGACTTAATGGCTAGAATGTCTCCAGGGTGAAATTGCTTTGGTAGGAATGATTTGTTTTCTTGTTTTCCATCATTTCTCGATGTTAAATTCTTTCTTGCCAAGTCAGGATTTTAAAAATTCCTTTGTCTACAAATTGGAATGTTTCCACTTTGATGTAGTTAAAAACCATGCAAAACTTTTTTTCAGTTAATCCTGCCATGTGCTACATTTTTCATTAGGGTTATTAAGCTCGAATATGATGTTCTGTAGGCAGCATTCTGTTCAGAAGTATTGAATGATAATTTTATTTTGGGGGTGCTTTTATATTATGTCCTTTAATGCTGAGGTAAAACTGTGTAGTTGAAAATAAACTGATTAGCAGTTTCTTCACAGTTACCATGTAGGCTGTCCATTGCTGTATCAAAAGGCCAGAAGATAACAAGTTTCTTATTTTCATTTCTGCTTCTCAAATGTAAGTTTAAGCTCCTGCTGTGGTCAGGTTTGCTGGATACTGCTCCTTTCATCTGTGAGAGTGTCTGCCCAAGAGCCTTTTGTTTGCTATTTATTGGGCATGCCAGTGCCTTTTGCCTTCCTGAGCCTATACTTGCTGTGACCAATACAGTAGACATTAGTTAGCCATGTGTGGCTGTTGTGCATTTATACTGTGAACATTCTGAAGTGAAATGTCTGTAACTGTAAATTAAACATTGGATTTCGAAGAAAACTTTTTTAAAGATTGATTACATACGGAAAATAACATTTTGGATATATTTCGTTAAATAGGAGACTTAAAGTCAGTTTCACCTGTTTCTTTCAATGTTACTTTGATTACCAGAAAAATTTTAATTATATATATGGCATGCACTATATTTCTGTTGGACAGTGCTGGTCTACACTATTTTCTTGTGTTTGGAGCATTCAGCTTCTTCCTACACTGGCATCTGTCCCATTTCAAAGTATTAGTATATTGTAAAAAACAGTTAAATAATAGATGGATATAGAACTTTAAATATCTTAGTAGCTGTTCAGGTAACTCAACCCATCATAATAGCTATTACTAAACATACAAAAAGATAGTTGCAACAATTTTTAATTTCTGCCTGACATGTTGCTGACTTTAATTATCTAAACTTTATCATTTTTGTAGATTCTAAAGTAAAAGTGAATTAAAGCCGATTAAGCACTTCGGTATACAAGTTATAGCAAAATATGACATACTTGTCTTGAGTTAAAGCATCAAGAAATAGGAATGGGGAAGTTAGGGTAATAATAATATTCATATACAACAGCAATAGAGACCTATGCTGCTTAATTGGATCTTTGCTCTTCTCAAAAAAAAAAAAAAAAGTACTTTCTGAAGAAAGTGGGTTAGGTGGGGAGACTATAGACTGGTTTAGCCTTTCATTACCCTTCTTCCCAACTAAGTGTTGTACAAACTCTGAAAATAATTTGTCAAAATGACAAACTGGGTTGTGATACATTTTAGATGGATTGCTGGCCACATAAGTTTTAGTTCAACATATATTTAGTGCCTCATATGTGCTTGATTTCTACTAGTCCTTTTGAGGTAAAGCAGCAAACTGGGGGGAAACTGTAAATAACAAAACAGGTGAGGATAATTTTGAGACAGGTGAAATAAGGAATAACTATTTGGGTTATCAGTGTAAGTAAAGGAATTAGCTTTAACTCCTAACTAAAACATTGACATAATAGTTGATTATTTACTAGGGATGCTACTGGTTGCAAACTGAGCAAAGGGAAAGGGAGTAGATTACTTAGCAATCAGAGAGACTCTCAGATCAACATTTAAATTGCCTTAGTATTTTGGTTGGTACTCTATTTCATGTGACTTGTGTCTAGCCTTTAAGGGTTACAGGGAATGCACTGTGTTTAGAGGGTTAAGGCAGAAGAGTTGTCAGCACCACTATGAATGTTAATAATCTTGGCATAAGTGCATAGCCAATTTTATTAAAATGCCCGGTGGGTACTTTTTAAGTGTTTCATTAAGCGTTAATTTGAATGAAAAGTGTTTAGTTAACCACAGAAATCTCATAGCTGTGAAGGTACTAATGAAGTGAAATTCTGCCACTTTCAGTTTTTCATGATAGTTGATGGGTTTGTTTGAGCTTTAATAGATCCTAATAGGCTTCATTAGTGCCCAAGACTGGCTCTGCAGTACTCCAGATTTAGATTCTGGAAGTCTCATTTCTGTGTTACTAAGTGACAGTACAGTTCTTAATACAATACCCTGGACTGGGTTCATCCAATTCAAGTTTTTCAAGATAGGTGGTTTTTCTTGATTTTTTCCCCCCAGGATATATTCAGTATTGTCCTTAGCAGTTTGATAAAAATTTTTGCCTGTTTTATTAGATAGCAGTTTTGAGGTCTTTCGTTCATATATGGGTGTAAGATAGTAAAATTAAACCAGTGTATCGAATCTGTATTTTTAAAAGAAGAGGTTACTTCTTGATGTGATAAGTAAGACTTTATACAGTTAACCAAAACAAGAATTTCAGAAGTTGGTAGAACTGTCTGCACTTAAATTGTGGTATCTTTTTCCTATTATGGATTAACTACCTTTTTGCTTTTGTAGTTTTTGTTACGGTTAAGTTTGGCGGTGCTGAGGGGGCCTGTGATAAATAAACTTGAGTTTGTTTCATAATTGGAGGAACAAGATACATAGAAATATGAAGTCAGCAAAGGGCAGAAATGACTTGGTATCAGAATAATGAATGGGAGGTACTGCCTTACACAGTGGAAATTAGTAATAATGGAAGGGTCAAGACTTTTTTGTCACTTGGAAGATAGTAAAATTATCTTTTGGGAAGACTCATATGCATGAAGAAGACTAGAATTCAGGAATCTCGCAAGGGTTATATTTAAGGATTAAGCAGGAAAACGCACCTATCTAGGAGAACTGGAGAGCAGTCAAAAAAGTAAAAGAAGAAAAGGTAGAATAGAGAACATCTTAAATAATGGTTCTTAAATCCTGGCTGCAAGTCAGAAACACAGGGGCCCAAGTTGGAGGGAGGATAATAAACCAACTCCTGGGACCTAACCCTAGTGAAATTAAAATAGAATCTCGAGGTAGGATCCAGGCTTTGGTTTTGTTTTTGTGTTTTGTTTTGTTTTTTCACTTAAAGTAATCCAGGTGGTTGGGTAGGACATGCAGCCAGGATTAAGAACTTCCTATCTAGGATGCTGGAAAAACGACTAAAGATTTTGGACAAAAAAATGAGGTGAAATTGGGATTTTATATCGATCAGTCGGGCAGTGTTATGTGAAAGAAAATGGAAAGGATTGACAGTGGAAGTTAAAGATGCGTTAGATACTTGGACTAAAATATGGCATCATTTAGGACATAAGATCTCTTGAAGGAAATACTGATAAGACTTGAAACATTGGGGGTGGAGATGGAGTGGGAAGAATTAAAGATAACAGAAGTGGCCCTACTTCATCCAGTTAAATTATTCTTTAAGTGGGGACTGGGCATAAGTATTTTTTAAAGCTTCCCATATAATTGGCAACCATTGCTCTAAGAAGTCTTTAGTCTGGGAAATGGAATGATCCAAATAAAATTTGAAAGATGGGCAAATGTAGTATTTGATATTTGAAGTAATCTAAAGTCAGGGAATGTTAGGTATAGCCATAAGAAAATAAAACCCAGCCACCTATCTACTGTTGATAAGTTTTCATTTTACATAATGTGAAATTGAAATTTTGAGAGATGAAGTGACTTGTTTGTGGCATTTTACTAGGTTGTGTCAGTGAATGGACTTGAGCTCCCCTGGTCTAGACTATTTCACAAGCTCTAGCCTCTCACCATATAGTCATTTTTATTTCTGATTTTAAAATAAATACACTGTTCTTTTTTTTTTTTTTTCATTTCTGAAACTAAGTCTATCCTTTTCTTCTCCCTGTGTAAATCATTTAGCTAATGGCACCGGTTTAGTTAATACTTGAATCAGTGCAAAAGAATCGTTTTTATGGTCATATAAAACACAGTTCTGTGGCTTATGTATTTCACTTCCCTGTCTTTTCTCATCTTGTTTCTTTTTTATAGATATTTCTCATCTATTTCTGGCAACAGCTCAAACGAGATTTCTGTTTCCTTCACTAAATTATCTCCCATAGGATTTCGAGACTTAATACCCTTTCATCAAGAGCTAAGACTATTTCCTGTTATATCAAGTTGAAATACTTCATAATCTGGCTCCACTACACCTGTCACACCGCATATCCCATTTCACTTAGAGCCAGCAGCCCTCTGTTCTGGCCAGACTAGCCTATTGATTCCTCTGAAACAACAAGCCACACTTGTTGTCACAGTCTTTCACATAATAAACCTCCCTTGATGTCAGGCATAGAAAATCATGGGACGCCTGAGTGGTTCATGGGTTGAACGTCTGCCTTCCGCTCACAGGATCCAGGATCGAGTCCTGTGTCGGGCTCCCTGCGGGAAGCCTGCTTCTCCCTCTGCCTATGTCTCTCCCTCTCTCTCCTTCTCTCCCTCGCTCTCTGTCTCATGTATAAATAAATAAATCCTTTAAAAAAAATCATATACATGGTCCCTGCTTTCAAGAACCTTAGAATTTAGTGGCATACCTGTGTTTGGCTTATGTGACATGCCTAGAATACTCAGCTGTTTTAATTCTCTTAAAAATTTACCTGTTTCTCCAGATTAAGCCTCCACTTCTGATTAAAAGTCTTCTCTGTGCTCACCATGTTGCTTCAATGTACATACAGTGGTGAATAATTAGTAGTTCTAGGAAATGGTATATGACACAGTACTTAGATATTGAGAAAATGAATTTTTGGCATTTTCTGTATTTTATATTCTGGTTTTTCTCCACCTGTAACTCTTGTCTTTTCAACAAGAGCGTAAATTATGCGATGACAGGAACTTCTTTTATTTTTCCTGTGTGGTAGCACGCCTACCACAGTGCTAGATGCTTATAAAACATTTGCGTTAAGCTGAATATTATGCTGTATAACTTAGAATTTATGGTGTGGTGGTGTCACCAAGGAGTGTGAAATAATTTCCCATTCTGAGTGTGTGATACCAAAGGAGGTAGTATCCATTAGCACTTGAAAGATTTCTCAAATAACATCAAATGAATGTGCCTCCAGGTTTCCTGCATTACTTGTTTAACCAATGATACTAAGTTTATGAAGAAGTGAGCTTATCCCTCTACCAACCCTCTGTCCTGGTTTTTTATGTAAATTATACTTAATGTCTTCATTTTGTATCTCTAGTATGAAGTGTAACAGAACAGACTTTACCACCTGAAACTTGCTGCTTCAAGTTCAGATCAGACAAGGAACAAACCTCGAAACAACAAGACCAAAGAAGAGTACACTTAAGTTGAAGACACAACACTTGATCTGAAACAAGAAGTTTGTGCCTACTCAACAGCTTTGAAAGAGCACTTCCCAACGCTGCTAGTAGTCTTTGTTTTCTTCAGTGCTGTACTGTGAGATTGCCCGGTGCAGCAGCAGTTGTATTCTTTATTAGCTTGATAGATCATTTTCTCTCGCTCTTTTTTTTTTTTAATACTAGCAACTTTCATCCTTTGAAACGTGTGCTGAAAAAGAAGAATCAGCAAATACTACTGAAAGTGCAATATTTGATTATCACTGCGAGGTAGGTTTTTCGTTTTTTTTCCAGCAAGAATCAGTTTATAAATTTTTAATTTCCTAATTGTTTTGGTCAAATATAAAATCTTTTTAATCTGTTCTCTTCTAACGGTATTCTAACAGTTTATATTCTCAACTAGTCTGAAAATATCAAGACTGGATTATTTAACTTATTGTCTTTTAATTAAACTAAAACAATATTTATGGCCAAACTATGGGATTTTTCACACAGGATTACATTTGTTAATATGTGTGTATCTCTCTTAATTTACTGGTCTCAGAAAGAAAAACTCACATCTGTACTGTTTCAAAGTTAGGGTTTCAGTTATGGATGCCCTTCACAGTCTGTGTTCAGAGGTCTCTCTAAAGGGATAGAGAAAGCTTAGAGAGAAGGGACATTTAAGAGGGAGAAGACTCCTCTGGTAGCAGCAACAGAATGACCAGATTCAGGGAGATCTGAAAGCATGTAGTATATAGTGAGTATTCCATTATAAACAGTAGGAAATACAGTTTTGTGGGTAGAGAGAGTAATTAGAAAGGAAAGTTTACTGGAGGCAGGCTCTGAAGGCCCAACTGTATTTGACTTTGTGGAGAAGTCATCAGATGTTTATATTTATAAGCAAGGGCTTAATGGGCTTTTTAAATTTCAAAACTGATATCATTTAGTTGCTTCAGATTTTAAAGATACACTTAAAGTTAGATATTCAGAAGTGTATCTTTAAAAACATGGTGCAACTTTTAAATGGATACGCTAAAGACAGGAAGGCCTGTTGAGAGCAGTGGATAGAATATAAGGAGGATAAAGGCTAGGGTATAGGCAGAGAAAGAAGCAATAGATGTTTTGGTAGTAGAAGTAATAGGACTTGGTAACCAAGTAATTGAATGTGAAGATGAGCCTGGGGGGAATTGATCTAGTCTATCCAGTTGTACAAGCTCGAAACCTCTGTTCATAGGAATAGGGAAATTTAATAGGGCCTTGCTGAAAGCTTAAATATATTGTGGAAATCTATTGCATTGGTTAGTTAGTAATCTGAAGTTGAGAAAATGTACTAGCAGGGAATGCTAAACTGGTTATTTGGGGAGGGAGGATTAAGAAAGGTAATTTTCCTTTTTAATCTTTAGTTTTGATTTTCTAAATTGGATAGAAATAAAGGCTTGAAATTCAGAAAGGAGTCCTCACTTTATAGGTTATAAATGAAGTGCCAGAGAATGTTGAAAGAAATAGAGGTGGCCAGGAAGGAATACCAAGGAAGATAATTTCAAGGAGAATTTGGTGGTAAACCTTTTTTAAAATGTTGTAGCAATCAAATAGAATGAGGAATGAAAATAGTAGGTTACTCCTAGGTTGTTGTCTTATAAAAGCCTTATCACCATTTCAGGAAGCACTTGGGTCTTTAATCTGCAATTTATTTAAAGGTTGATGAGCCTACTATGGTAATGACCTTACTGTGGACCAAAATTACTTCTTAGCTGAAAACTACCAATAATACCAATTTACTTAAATGATCTCTGTTCTCTAAACAGTCATATACTCAGTTTTAAGGCTGTTTTATTGTTTGCTTTTTCTGTTTGTTTCTTCTTACCTCATCTGATTTTTAAAAATAATTTTAGCCTGTCTCTAATTGTGCTGGGTTAGATGAGATAATGCAGATCGAAACTGTACAAGTTTTTTTGTTTATTTTTTTAAGGTTTATTTATTTGAGAGAGAGCACAGGTATGGCTGGGAGGGTCAGAGGGAGAGGGAGAAGCAGACTTCCCACAGAGCAGGGTGCCCTGCTCTCAGGACCTGGGATCAGACCTGAACCAAAAGCAGATGCCTAACTGACTATGCTACCCAGGTGAAAACTGTACAGTTTTATCTTGACTGTTCAAATGGATAAAAAAGACTGGAACTAAAGCTTCCATTTCATTTCAGAAATGGATTTAAAGTAGAAGTGCTTTTTTTTTTTTAGCCTAATCATCTCTTCGTGGAGTCTGCTTGTCCATGCAACCACCCCCACCCCACACGCTCACACACGTGCACGTACGCGCTTTCTCTCTCTCTCTCTCTCTCTCTCTCTCTCTCTCTCTCTCGGTCTCTCTCTCATTGAAATAAGTCTTGGGAAAAAAGACTGTGAGCCATGAAGTGAGTACTGGATTCTGTCCCCAATTACCATTTTAATATACCTTCCAAGTGTTTTCTTAAATCTGTGAGCATTAAACCAGATTTTTCTGGTCTTTTTTTTTTTTCTAATACATTTAAAATCATACTGCATAGATATCTCTTTTGTCATTTCCTATTGTAGCATAAGCATACATCCTTTCTAATGACTGCAAAGCATTTATATAAATTAGTGTGATTTCTTGAACCAACTTTAGACTAGGTTGTTTTCAGGTACTTTTCTGTGAATACATTTGTGCATGAAGTGTTGTCTAGGATTGCTCCAGGATCGGTTTCCTGCATTGGGATTATTAAGGAAAACAACACCACATTTTGATAAATGTTGCTAAACTGCATTTTCAGAAAGGTTGCACCATTTTACCACCATAAAAATATTTGAGCATATTCTTAACCTACTTTCTCACTATTTTTAAATCTTTAATTTTGGGGCAGCCCAGGTGACTCAGCGGTTTAGCACCACCTTCAGCCCAGGGCCTGATCCTGGAGACCCAGGATTGAGTCCTACATCAGGCTCCCATCCCGGAGCCTGCTTCTCCCTCTGCCTGTGTCTCTGCACCCCCCCCCCCTCACCTCTCTCTCTCTCTCTCTCTCTCTCTCTCTCTCATTAATAAAATCTTTTTTTTTTTAAATCTTTGATTTTTGGTGGTTTGATGAATGACTGATTTGCTTTATCAAAATTTTTTATTGCCAGAACTTGAAGTTTTTCTTGTGTTTTGTGTATAATGTTTAATGAATGGTCTTTAAGACTAATTTGTCTTAATACTTTGAGTATTAAACAAATGAGTGCCTAATATGTGCCACTAAGTGTTTGTCTAGTAGACTTTAGGGATTTAGCTTTGAACAAAAAGTCCTTGCCTGCATGGAGCTTCTATTCTAGTACAGTTCAGACTCCCTCATACACAGGGTCTATGTTCTAAGACCCCCAGTGGATGCCCAAAACTGCGAATAGTATCAAACCCTGTATAGACTGTATTTTTTCCTATACCTTCATACATGTGATAAAGTTTAACATAAATTAGGTACAGTAAGATATTAATATAGAGCAATAATAAAAGTTATGTGACTATGTCTCAGAATGTCGTATTGTACTGTACTTGCCCTTGTTGTAAGAAAGTAAGGTGCCTACATGATGAGATGAAAGAATGAATGACATACAAATAGTGATGTAGTGTGAGGCTGCTGTTGGCCTTCTGAGGTATGTCAGGAGGAATCACCTGCTTCCAGACTGCTGTTGGGGGGAAGGGGATAACAAATTGCAGACAGCAAAATATAGAAAGGGGCAACCATTAAGGAGTTCTTACTGATTTACTTAAATTTCTTTAATAATACGCTGAGGTATTTGTATTAGTTTTCCTTAAGTTTGAATATAAAAGCTTGTACTTTTCATATAATCAGTTATTTCAAATTTAGAAAGTCTTCCAAAACTTTTATTAGTAGATTTTTATTTGATATTTGTTGGAGTATTTAACTCTATCTTGAATATATATTTGTATGCTAAGGTGAGCAAATAAATTGATTTTTTCCCCTATTAAAAAAAAAGCCAAATAACGTTTATATTACTAGTCCTTTCCCTTCCACCCTTTTTTGTGGGTATATGTGCATCTTGATTTTTTTATAAAGAAGCGTCTGTTGAGCCTTCTACTTTTTCCATTGGAGTTACACTTTTATGTAATTGATGGTGCTATTTATTTGTTTATAGATTTCATTTATTTATTCATGGCAGAGATTGAGAGAGAGAGAGAGACAGGCAGAGGTTGAAGCAGGCTCCATGCAGGGAGCCTGACATAGGACTTACCCTGGGTCTTCTAGGATCACACCCCAGGCCAAAGGCAGCGCCAAACTGCTGGGCCACTGGGGCTGCCCTGATGGTGCTTTTTAAATGAACTTTCATTTGTTTAGTGGTGCTTCTTTAAAGTTTTAGTGGTACTGATTAAGAAAATTTTACAGTACCATAGAAATGTAGTCTAGCCTGAATTGTGAGGAATTCTTTGAAGGGAAGGTTGTTAACCTATTGTTTTATCTGAAATTGCTTGAGTAATAGGTTTTTCCTTAAAGAAAAGAACCCCAAATGGATAAAGGCTAGAGAAAGAAACATCAATCAGCAAAGATGCTAGGAGAAAGGAAATGCCCTTTTTCAGTTGTGTTTTGATGTTCAGTTAGAGGTGAAGTGAGACTAGAGAGCAATACAACCTAAGTTCCAGAACCTTTGTTGGGAAACAATTTAATCTTAGAAGGAAAGGATAGCTCTAATTCCTTGTAATTCTGTCTCATTTTCCCTTAGAAAAACAGGAGTCTTACCTTATGCCTGCAGGAATGTATGGTAGGACTTGGAGACTTGAGATTTTGTGTGACTTCATGGCCTGTTATAAATCACAGTATTGTGTTCTTACCTGTATGGTAATTAGAACTGTCATCCAAATAAGAGAAAAGCCCAGCTTGAAAAAGTCATGATCCAAGATATATCTTAGACCTAGAATAGTATTCAAATTAATTTGATCAAATTGTTAGTAAATCTAATAGCATGTACAATGTGTACATGTGTATGTACTTAGAAATCGTGATTATACTTGTAAAATCTAGTGATACAAATAAAGATGAAATAAGCAATATAAAGTTTACCTGTTAACAGTGCAGAAACTTTCCACTTTCACTTAAAAATACTATATCTAAATGCTTAGCTTTTTGTTTTTGTTTTTTAAAAGATTTTATTTATTCATGAGAGACACACAGAGAGAGGCAGAGACATAGGCAGAGGGAGAAGCAGGCTCAATGCAGGGAGCCTGATGTGGGACTCAGTCCTGGGACTCCAGGATCATGCACCCTGGGCCGAAGGTAGGTGCCAAACCGCTGAGTCACCCAGGTGGGAACCAGGTATCCCTAAATGCTTAGTTTTTAAGTGTTTAAAAACTTTATGCCATCATGAATTATTGTCTGAGGAACAGTATATACACATGTAGTGTGTTTTATTTTTCCTAGTATCCGTCTGTATCATAGTCTTGATATTAACATTTTGGCAGACTTGTTGAGATCTTATTAAATGGTCGTTTTATGTTAAGATTGGAGGTCAAAGAACTAGTACTAGGATTAGAAGTGTCTGGTCCATTCATTTTCTTTGCATGTGCTTGCCTTATTAGGATTATTTTCTATCTCAGATTCTTCAGTCATTTGCCTGTTTGTTAGGGCAATTTAGCTAAACTAGCTAAATCTGTATGTCCACTTAATTGGGCAAATACCAGTTGTAATATGCTGAAAGTAAATGAGTGAGGCTTTCACTTGTCAGCCTCTTGTGGAGTTCTTCACCCTTCCTCACAACACCCAAGTAGTGTGTGTGATATGTGATGTGATCTCACCCACCAATTCAGTGAGTACTCTCTCGGAAGTGCATGGTAATATTTATAAAAGGTAAATTTTTTTATCTCTGGGCAAAATGAATACAGTTGTAATATTTTCTTCCCACACCCCCATTGGATTACCTTGTGTATACTCTAGGGAGACAGGTAATTGAGAATATTGGATTCTTTGTTAAATTGTGAGATGTTGAGAAGAAATCGGGCTGAATTGTGTCACTGTAGCAACCACCAGAGAATTTTTATGGCATTTAAAAAATTGTCAATGTTGTGGATTAGGAATTGTGAAAAGATTTTTAAAAATGTATTTCATCTTGACCTTTTAATGTTAACACAATAATTTCTTTCATCAATAGAAATCTGATTGAATGAGTTATATTTTTGTTAAAGTAACCTGGTAAATCCGAAAAGATAAAGTTGATTGTCAAGTGTGTGCTAAATTGTTCTTGATCATAGTTATAAACATTGTGCTATGTTATCACAGCTGTTTGAGATGGAGAACGTTTTTACTGTATCATCAGATCCTCATCCCCCTCCTGCAGCCCCTCCTTCACTTTCTTTACCTTTATCTTCATCTTCTACCTCATCTGGGACTAAAAAACAAAAGAGGACCCCTACGTATCAGAGATCTGTAAGTCAGGAAAACAGTCATCCCAGCTTATTTTGCTTTGTGTTAAGAGCATGATTTAGGAGGACCACTCATTTTGGTTGAAATAACCTGCAAACTCACTTTCTAACGTCCCTTGCCATTTCCTTCACCTTCAGTCAGGAAAGTTAAGTTTAATCGTTTAGGGTCTTGCTACTCAAAGTGTGTCTGAGAACCTAAAGCATTGGTATCCCCTTGGGAGCTTGTTAGAAGTGGGGAATCTCAAACTCCTGCCCCTACTAACATCAGTATTTCGTATTTTAACCAGATTGCCAGGTAGTTGAAGTTTGAGGAGCCCTAGTTTAGAGCTCAGATTGTAGATAGGCCTTCCTAGTTTGAATCCTCTACCATTTGACTTTAGCAAATCATTTAACCTTTCTGTGTGTTACCTCATGGGTAAAATGAGGATAATACTACTTTCTCATGGGCTTTGTAAGTATACTATGTAAGTATATTCAGTGTTCAGAACGATGGCTTTGATTTGCATGATTTGGCCATCCCATACACTGTTTACTCATACTTGAGTTTATAGTTCCAGAATTTTAGTCATTCTTTTTTTTTCCTGATGAAAAATATTTATATTAACGTCCAACATCACACTTAAAATGTTTAATAAGTCAAATTTTTAATGAAAGGGTCTAAAACTGATAGAGATGCGGATATGTTGCTGTCATAATAAATCAGTTGCACACCTAAACTTTGCTAGGGATTTTTCCTTTTGTATTCATCACTTACATTAATAATTTGTTTTTATAATTTTACTCAAATAAAGCAAAATGAAATATCCAATGTGATAGACAATATTTGATGATATAAACAGGTTCCACTGCATTGTGTTTAAATAGCTCTTTTCACTAAAGGTTGTTTTCTTTTGCTTTATATGATCATAGAAGCAAATGGCAGTATTTAGAGATTTCATCAGCATCTGAAATAGATGAAAAGATTTCTTTCAATATACTTGTGAAATGATTAAACAGTTTTAGATTTGAAGAGCTTTTGTTGTCTTGGAATTTTGTCTTAGAAAAATCCTGTTTTACAGCTCACTTTTGTTGTCTTTCATTGAAGAATCTAAGTATACATTACTCTGATATTTTCTAGTTTGAAATAAGTGTTGCATACAAAGTTTCTTTTGTTTTCTTCTACTAATTTAAATAATTGCCTTAGGATGCATGGCTTACCAGATAATACTAAGGTTTCTATTTAAGTTTCAAAGTCATAAATCTTAGTTTCTTAAGTATTCTAGTAGTTTGGGTTGCCATCCCTTGAATATCAGTTACCTTTGTTCTAAAATTATTGTTTTAGCAATTTAAAGTTAACATAAAAGCAGTTTTTGCTTATGTGGTTGCTTTACCTTAACACTAAATTCCAGAAATCCTATTTGCTGGTAAGTGAAAATTCTATCATAAATTGGGGCAGTTCCCTAAAATAAATGCAATTATTATGTCTTCTGAAATGTTTTATTAGCTAAATTAATATTTCAGTAATAAAAGCCCATAAACTTCTTTACTTTTTTGAGTTGTTTTGTTGTTTTGCCCTTTTACATTAAAACTTTAGTGATTTGTTCATCAGATTTAGTATGCTATGGAGATAATGTACAGATCTGAACATCTATTAAGTTCTTTTTCTTTTTAAAACAGATGAGCTTTGATCCAAACCTTCTCCATAACAATGGACACAATGGGTACCCTAATGGTACTTCAGCAGCACTGCGTGAAACTGGGGTTATTGAAAAACTGCTAACCTCTTATGGATTTATTCAGTGTTCAGAACGTCAAGCTAGACTTTTCTTCCACTGTTCACAGTATAATGGCAACCTGCAGGACTTAAAAGTAGGAGGTAATCTGTAATTGATTATCCTTTTTAAAGTAATTAATGACACATTTCTCTTCTGTATCAACTTGCTCATGACAGTGTCATAGTTTTGGTCTTTAAATTGTCCCAATTACAGAAGTGTGTTTCCATAAATTAGCAGAATCCTGTTTCTATTGTGGTGGGGTCTTCTTGGTTGGTGAAAGACTCATTGACCTAAAGATAATTGGAATATTTTTAAAAATACTTTTTAAATAGATGCTTGTAAGATCTAATTATTTTCCCCTATATTCATGACTTTAGTTATATTTTTGATTTTAAGCCAATGAAAATATTAAACTTTGATAATGTTAGCTTTGACTATTTTACCGGGTAGCATTTTTGGTTAGTACCTAAAAAAAAAAAAAAAAACTTAGAATATCACCAGATGGACTATTCATCTTGGCAGACACCATCAAAATCATTTTCACATGTGAAAATGTGTGGCTTAGTAGAAGACTGAAATTATAAGCTCTCAGTGTTTGTTTTTTAGAATATCTTTGGGGGAAAAGTCAGAACAATATTTAACATGAGTATTTGGCATACGAAATACTCTAAATCCCACAAGAGCATTTGGTTAGTCCTTATTTTGTGCATGAGGAAACTGAGATATAGAGAAGATTTTTAAGCTTTTTAAGATAAAAGAAAACTTGCCAGAAGTCATGATCATTATATTGCTTCATTTGCAGTATATGTAAATGCTATGAAAGTTAAGACTAAGATATTCCTATCTCACTCTAAAGCAGTGGTTCTGAAGCATTAGTATGTATCAGAATAACCTGGAAGGCTTGTTTAAACAAAGTGCTGTACCTGGTACCTAGAGTTTGTTTTTGAATAGGTTCTGGAGTGGGGCCCAGGAATTTGCATTTCTGCTAAGCTCCCGGGTGATGCTGCTGTTGCTGCTGCCGCTGCCGCCGCTGCTGGTCGAAGAACCACACTTTGAGAAATCACTGGTCTAAAGCAATTCAAATACTACATTGTTTGGCTTGAAAGTGAGATACCATTTTGTCAAAACTAGTCCAACAAATACAATACTTTATTTTAGATGATGTTGAATTCGAAGTATCATCTGACCGGCGGACTGGGAAACCCATTGCTGTTAAACTGGTGAAGATAAAACCAGAAATTCTCCCTGAAGAACGAATGAATGGACAAGTTAGTGGCTTTGATGCTTTGTGTTTTCTTAGGGCCCTGCATTTGCATATCTTTCACATTAGAAAAGGAAGATTCTCCCCATCTCCTCAGTTTGCACGCAAGAGAGTTGTAGTATATAAAGATTATTATTTTAAGATTTTATCAGAAGCACTGGCATTCTTGACCTGAAATAAAATATGGTCAAGACTCAATTTGGGTTTTTACATATAACCCTAAGTCTGTACTTACAGTCGATTTATGTACTGTAAGTTTGAAACTTGGCAGCATGACATCCTCTTGTGGATCATATTAAAATGCATCCCTATGTATAGTATAGAGGATATTAAAATTCAGTTAATATTGCACAGTGCTGCTCCTGAAATGATTAGCAATGGAAATTTTTTTTTTTTTGACTGGTAGGTTGTGTGCGCTGTTCCTCACAACTTAGAGAGTAAATCTCCAGCTGCCCCGGGTCAGAGTCCAACAGGGAGTGTATGCTACGAACGTAATGGGGTAAACTTGTGTATTTTTCTTAAACCTTTGCCTGATCCACCATGTGATCTATAAGCGTACTTTAAAATTCAAAATCGAAAACGTAAGCTGCAGTTAATAAATTCAGTTTTAAATTTGGTTTCTAAGAGGCTTTGAGTGCAGCATAATCAAAAACTTTAAAAAGAAAAAATCCTTAGAACTTCCAAGTGTCTTAGCTTGCCCAAGTGTGACCTTAGTTAGAACATTAAGGTAAAATGTTCTTTTTACTCACTTTTTTTGGGGGTGTGGGAGGGGATCTTTTTTCTGGTTCTTTTTAAGCACTAACTCCATCTTTTTTGTTTGGAATGCCTTACATAAAAATTGGTTTTTTTGAAATGTAACTACAGTCTCTGGGCAAATGCTTCCACGTGTGTAAGCTTTTTGAAGTTGGATTGCTGCTCAGCTGTGGACTCGCAGAAGTCATCAGCATCATGGAGGGGAAGTGTGTGTTTATATGAATAAAATGATGTATTTGTTATAAGGCATTTTTAAGAAATTTGGCTTAAAATGCCAGTTTAAGAGGTACTTAATGAAGTAAATCACAGTATACAGAGAACATGCATCCTGCCAATATAGTAATAACAACTTATTAATTCACAGGAAGTGTTTTATCTGACTTATACCCCCGAAGATGTCGAAGGGAATGTTCAGCTGGAAACTGGAGATAAAATAAACTTTGTAATTGATAACAATAAACAGTAAGTTCTCTTTTTCCACCTAAGATGGGGGGGTTTGGTTTCTTTTGTCCACCCCCTCCAGTAAGAAATTTGAAGTGAATTAAAACAAAACAAAACAAAAAACCTAACTTGTGAATCTGGATAATTTTCATGATATTTTCATGATCTTTTAAACTTCATTAGCTAAGCATTTGAGGGTCTATTCTATGCTGGGCACTTTATGGATGTCAAAAATAGGAATATAATTAAAATATGGTCAGAGCTTTCAAGGAGCTGTTCTAGAAGTCAGTGAAGGTTTTGTAAAAGTAGCAGTGCTAGAGAGAAGGTATTTAAAGTCACTGGGGAGACTGAGCGGTTGGAAGCATTCTAAGTAGAAATATCAGTTTGAGGAAATGGCTATAAGTTTGAATTGATTGAATTGACTGGATCATAGGAAGATGAAGTTTGAACTTTATCCCCTAGTCCCTAAGGACTCTGAAAGATTTTAAATGGGAGATAGGAGCAGGGTTGGAGGTGTGATCAGTGTAGATCACTGGAAGTGGTGGAGATGGTAGACTTTTGGAGAAGGGGGTACTTTAGAGGCAGTGACATGAGAGTTAATATGCAAGATGAGGGTCTAATATGCTAATGTGGTTAGGCCAGGGCTGTTCAGGTGGAGAAGTCAAGCTACACTGAAAAGATAATACCAAGTTTTGTGATCGATTAGGTAGAGGTGTATGTTGGAATTAATAACAGGGGAGTCCCAAATGCTACTTCTCTGGCTACTGGGCAGATGGTGATACTATTAACCAGACTAAGAAGATATTCTTAATATTAAGAAAGTATTAAGTGTGGAAAAATAATTCTCTTTACTTTGGCATTTTGAATTTGAGGTGTCTGGGTATGTCTAGATGAAGATACTGAACATGTAGTTGTATGTATAAGTCTGAAACAAGCTAGTAATAGGATGTATAGGTGTCAAATTCATCAGCATAAGCAGTTTAAGGAAAGTATAGTTAAGAAAACCTAGGGATAATTATTTTTATACAAGTACAGAAGGAAGTTAAAAGTAGGAAGTTGGAAAAATGCTAGGAATGCACCTTTGACAGCACAGAGAAAGCAGAGTCCCAAGAGCATGTGCAGAATTATTAGCCCTGAACCTTACCTCTTGTAAGACTTTATAGTCTTCATTTTAAGGAATCCGATTCAGAGGCACCTGCGTGGCTCAATCGGTTAAGTGTCAGACTCTTGATTTCATCTTGGGTCATGATCTCAGAGTTTTGGGAGCGTCACATCAGTCTCCATGTCAGCTTGTGTGCTCATCGGGGAACCGGCTCCTCTCCCTCTTCCTCTACCCCACAGGCTCTCTCTTGCTCTTACTCTCTTTCTAAAATAAATAAATATCTAAAAAATAAAAGGAATCAGATTGAGTTGGCGGATATACTAATAGTTCTAGTCTAAAGGCCTCAATCTGATCTCAAGAAATGAGCAGATAGGGCTTGAGTTTAAAAGTGGAGCCAGGGGCGTGATCCTGGAGTCCTTGGGATCGAGTCCCTGCCTTCGGCCCAGGGTATGATCCTGGAGTCCTGGATCGAGTCCCACATCGGGTTCCCTGCATGGAGCCTGCTTCTCCCTCTACCTGAGTCTCCGCCTCTCTGTGTGTGTGTGTGTCTCTCATGAATAAATAAATCTTTAAATAATAAAATAAAAGTGGAGCCAGTGAAAGTGCTTTATTTGACCTTTATTTAGTTCCTGTGTGTGCCAAGCAGTTGCATTAAATACTTTATGTATAGTTGTTAATCCTGAGAACAGCTTTACCTGACATCTTTTAGCTTGTAAAATTAAAGTATGTTCTCATAAAGTGAGTTGCCTAAAGTTATGCATCCTTGAAGTAGCAGACATTTGAGCCCCATTCTGTCTCTAAAGCCTTTCACTATAGCAGGTTACGAAGGCAAGTAGAATTTTTCCAGCATCTTCATTATTCTATATTTTTGAAGTAAAAAGCACAATTGGGCTACAGTTTGTCCATGAAAAATTAAGGGAAGTAATTGCTTAGTCTGCAGTTTTTCTTAAACCAATTACACCAACCAATTGCACCATCTTTAAAATGAAGTCTGGGTAGCCCTAGTGGCTCAGGTTTAGCGCTGCCTTCAGCCCAGGGCGTGATCCTGGAGACCCGGGATCGAGTCCTGTGTCAGGCTCTGCATGGAGCCTGCTTCTCTCTCTGCCCCCCCCCCCCCATTAATAAATCTTTTTAAAAAATAAATAAAATGAAGTCAGATTTACATTGCTTCCCACAGATGAGGATAGGATGACATAGTGCCTACCTGGTTTTCAGTGAAGGTGAATGTCATTTTAAAAAATGTAGCAAATTTCTCCTTTAATCACTGCATTTACTCAACTTTCTTTTATGTCTGTTTAGTCAAAAATAATTGATGGGATAGCTACTAAATATAGCACTCATTGAAAACAGGGACCATCTCTGTATCCCCAGGGCTTTTTGTTTGGTTGGTTTTTTTGGGGGGTTTTGCAGCATATAATACCTACTCAAATGTTTACCTAAGAAAATTACCTTCCTGAAACTTTAGATTCCCCATCTTTGGTTGCATTCAGCTTGTGACTTTATTTCTTCTGTTGGAATAGAAAAAGCTTAGAGTATCCATGATACTCCTTTAAGAGTATAAGAGAAAAATGATGTGTGTGCACCCAGTTTAGAAGGCTATGCATATGAAGCCATAAGAAACGGATCATGTGCCATAAACTACATTTGCTCTTCATGTTGACATAAAATTCTTCAGGCCTCAGAAAACTAGTTATTGTTTCTCTAGATTCATCATATCTAACCAAACCAATGCATTTTTCACCCCTCTTTGAATCCCCTCCCTCCCGTCCCTACCCAATTATTCCTTTCTAGTACTGGTGCTGTAAGTGCTCGTAACATTATGCTGTTGAAAAAGAAACAAGCCCGCTGTCAGGGAGTAGTTTGTGCCATGAAGGTAAGTGTCCTCAAATACGAGAAACTTGAGGTTTTTGCTTTGACTACTTTTAGTCTATACTTCATATCCAACCGTGGTTTTTTGTTTGTTTGTTTGTTTTAAATCATTGTCTTCCCTTTAAAAATATTTTACTGTTGGGATGCGTGGGTGGCAGTGGTGGAGTGTCTGCCTTTGGCTTGGGTTTTGATCCTGGAGTTCTGGGGTTGAGTCCCACATCAGGTTCCGCAGGGAAACCTGTGTGTCTGCCCCTCTCTCTATGTGTCTCTCACAAATAAATCTTTATTAAAAAAAAAAAAAAAAAAAAAACAAACAGGGCAGCCCTGGTGGCCTAGCGGTTTGGCGCCGCCTTTGGCCCAGGGCCTGATCCTGGAGACCCAGGATCAAGTCCCGAATCAGGCTCCCTGCGTGGAGCCTGCTTCTCCCTTTGCCTGTGTTTCTGCTCTTCTCTGTGTGTCTCTCATGAATAAATTTAAAAATACATATATTTCACTGTTAACATCAAAAGTAATTTCTTAAAATACCTTGGTTACTAATTCATTATGTCCTTTAAAATGGGCTATGAAATTTATACTGTTAGTATTAGAGCTAATCAAATATATTGTTTCTGGTACACTATAATTTTATGAAAAGACTTTTAATTGATTGCAAATTGTAATCATAAACATGTACACTGAATAAGTACCTAATGTTCCTATAATTTTTTGGGTTTTGCTTATTTTTCTTTAGGAGGCGTTTGGCTTTATTGAAAGAGGTGATATTGTAAAAGAGATATTCTTTCACTATAGTGAATTTAAGGGTGACTTAGAAACCTTACAGCCTGGAGATGACGTGGAATTCACAATCAAGGACAGAAATGTAAGATGGTTGACTAACTTGATTTTTGGCCGCCTTTTAAGATCAAAATGAATTATATTTTTCGGAAACACTTAAAATTACATAATTCCCCCCCTTCTGATTTAGGGGAAAGAAGTTGCAACAGATGTGAGACTATTGCCTCAAGGAACAGTCATTTTTGAAGATATCAGCATTGAACATTTTGAAGGAACTGTAACCAAAGTAATCCCAAAAGTACCCAGTAAAAACCAGGTAAGTAGTCTTTCTCAGGAGAAATTTGTCTCATCAGTAGTAGAATAATTTGGTATACAGAAATTTTACTTAATGTAATCTTACAGTGGTGGAACAATTGAATATTTCTTGATATATGTAATTAAACTAAATGAGAAACCAATGATTAATGTATCCATGAATATGTTTTCTTTTTTACTGGGTGATAAGGAGAAAGGAACAAAAATGCTGGCTAAAATTGGGGGGACACAAGTTTGGGTGTGTGTTATTGGGGTTCTCCTACCCCCCCCCTCCACCATCCCCCACCCCCATTTATTTCATTTGTGTCAGAAGTAAGGTGAGGAGAGGAGACTAATGTATCTCATTGCTAAAGAAATGTGAAACATAAAAAAGACTTGAAGTTCTTTTCCTTAAATAAAATATCTCTGTCAGAATGCAGGATCTTTACTGCAGTATTGTGATTTTATGGTTGTATCCTATGACCATAGAACACAAAGCTTTCAAATTGGACTTATGTTATCAACATCTTTTTTTCCCTGTAGGGAACTGTTTATTATAAATAACATGGGTTTGCTGTGTGTTCTTCTTGTTTGACTTAGAACTAGGAAGGATGAGAAATCTTCAGCTAAAATAGTTTTTCCTTCTCATCAGAATGACCCATTGCCAGGACGCATCAAAGTTGATTTTGTGATTCCTAAAGAACTTCCCTTTGGAGACAAAGATACAAAATCCAAGGTGACCCTGCTGGAAGGCGACCATGTTAGGTTTAATATTTCAACAGACCGACGTGACAAATTAGAACGAGCAACCAACATAGAAGTTCTGTCAAACACATTTCAGTTCACTAATGAAGCCAGAGAGATGGTAAGTGTTGGATCTGATTAGGTACTTACCTTGTATTCAGTTTGGGGTGAGTGTTATAATCAAATTTGTAATGTTCTACTGAGAAGTCTTTAAGGTAATTGCCCAAATGACATTGGGCAATTACCCTGTTAAGTGATTAAGAACACAGATATTTGAGTCAGTCTGGGTTTGATATCTGACTCTGGCAATCAGCTGGGAATAGATGTGAAAAATTTTTAGAAAAGAAAATGTGTACAGGATGAGTTCTAAGATCTTGGAGAGCCAGTGATTCTCTGGATCTTAAATAGGGAGACAGAAAATTCAAATGTCTCATTGTAGTAAATAGATTTTCCCAAACTGTTCCATAAGATGTTTAATAAACACTAGATAAAACCAATAGGTTTTGGGTTTGTTTTGTTTTTTGTTTTTTGGGGGTCTTTTTGGTTTTTACAGCAGGACTTTGCAAATTGTTTTTAGTGGATATAAGTCCAGGAATGACATATACCAGAATATTTCCCAAACATGTTTTACAAGCTTGGTTTTCATAAATTAACTTTCTTAGATATAATTTATAATTTATAGTTAATTCTGCTGGGAATTATAACGTGTGATGTATCTCAGTGCTGGCAGTGGAACTGTACATTTTAATGAAAATTTTAAGTTTCTTGGAACTTCGCTCTTGTTTGACACTTGTACTTTAAAAATCTTGAGAATCGAATGATTGTTTTTTAAAACTTCTCAGGTGGGATCTATTTTGCTTGACGGTATGCACTACATTGTTGAGTTGCTTGGCTGCCGTTAAGATTTATCAAGGATTAAATGTCAGAATATTATTTATACTGTGTTCAAAACTGGTTATGGAATAGTTATCATTGATAATGTAAATAAATATGCAATATATATAAGTCATTGGTAGGTTGATAATAATTATTTCAGTAAGCATTTGATTACCTGCGATGTGCCAGTTAACTCTGTATATAATGCCCTCACAAAGCTGATAATTAGTAAGAAGGGAGAAAAAAATCAGGAAAGGATTTCCTATATTTTATTCTTGAGACCTAAATCTTAAATTAAGCCTTTCTTTTGCCTAAACTCACAAAAAAATTTTGAGGTAAGAGACTATAAAGTTGCCTTTAGTTGACTTTGGAAGTATGTGAAGTATGTGTATAGATTTTTAAAATATCTGTATGTTGTGATAAAGCTTAGGCCTTATTTGGAATCTTTCTACCACTTAATTAAACTGTGTGCTTTGGACAAACTGCTTAACCTCTCTCAGCCTTGATTTCCTGATTTTGTAAAACAGGATAATACCAAATTCACAGATTTTTGAATTAAAAGGAATACATTTTATAATGCATGTGTTTACATTCAAGTGAGATAAATTTTTTTGTGCATCCTGACCAAGAAGCAGCATCTCACACAATTGCTCAGAGGTTGACTTACTGAAAGACTGAAAGCATGAGTTTGTATTTAAATGGACAAATTAAAATGTAGATACAGAATTTGGGTCATTAAATAGAATTCCTAGTGAATTCAACTTGATGCTTCCATATTTGAGTGTTGTTTTCTTGGCAAAATTCACAGTCAGTGAAAATATTATCTGGATTTCAGGGTGTAATTGCTGCCATGAGAGATGGTTTTGGTTTCATCAAGTGTGTGGATCGCGATGCTCGTATGTTCTTCCACTTCAGTGAAATTCTGGATGGGAACCAGCTCCATATTGCAGATGAAGTAGAGTTTACTGTGGTTCCTGTGAGTACTTTTTGAGAAAAGAATTGGATGGTTTCTTGGTGCTTCCTTTTTCAGTTTAAAGTTACTTTTGTTTATCATTTGTAGGATATGCTCTCTGCCCAAAGAAATCATGCTATTAGGATTAAAAAACTTCCCAAGGGCACGGTTTCATTCCACTCCCATTCAGATCATCGTTTTCTGGGCACTGTTGAAAAAGAAGCCACTTTCTCCAATCCTAAAACCACTAGCCCAAATAAAGGCAAAGAAAAGGTAAGTTTTACATGATCAAAATGATTTACGTAGGTTTTTTTTTTTTAAGATTTATTTATTTTAGAAAGAGATACACACACGAACAGGGGGAGGGTCTGAGGGGGAGAGGGAAGGAGAGAGAGAAGCTGACTCTGCGTTGAGCATGGAACCTGATGGGGGCTCAACCTCAAGACCCTGAGATCATGGCCTGAGCTGAAATCAAGAGTCGGACACTTAACCGAATGAGGCACCCAGGCGCCCCTGATATATGTAGCTCTTTGTCTTCTGCTTCAAGGAAACTACTGTCCACACAATAATGGAGTTGAGTAATGTCTCTTTTGAAATTCTCTGTGATATTAACAGTGGTGAACTAAACTAAAAGGATTTTTAACCCCAGCATTATTGACTTCTGTGTGGAGGTGGTGGCCATTCTGTGCATTGTTGGATGTTTGGTAGCATCCCTAGTCTTTACCCACTAGAGACCAATATGTGTCATCTCCCCCCTTTGTGACAGCTAAAAGTGTTACCATATACTGCCAGGCATCCCCAAATCACCCCTAGTTGAGAGCCGCTCATCTAAAATGGTAGTACTTGTCTTCCCAAGCAGTTTAATAGTTTCATATTTGAGTAGATTCCATTCACACATTTTAACTCCATTTATTGAATAGTTCACTGAATAGAAATACAAAGCTGTCTAGTCTAACATGGTTTTTGCTCTCAAGTAAATAATAAACTGAGGGCAGCCCCGGTGGCTCAGCGGTTTAGCGCCGCCTTCCACCTGGGGTGTGATTCTGGAGACCCAGGATTGAGTCCCGCGTCAGGCTTCCTACGGGGAGCCTGCTTCTGCTTCTCCCTCTGCCTGTGTCTCTGCCTTTCAGTGTCTCTCATGAATAAATAAAATCTTAAAAAAAAAAAAGTAAATACTAAACTGAGAGTTGCGTAGAAGCAGGTAATTCATGCAAAATGTCTCCATAAAAGGTCAGTGAAAGTGCTATGGTGTAAATGAATTCTAGACTGTCTGGATCTGGGATGGTTTCACTAAGGCACTGACATTTAAATAGGTAGAGATAGGGCAGCCCAGGTGGCTCAGAGGTTTAGCACCACCTTCAGCCCCAGGTGTGATCCTGGAAACCGGAGATTAAGTCTCATATCAGACTCCCTGCATGGATCCTGCTTCTCCCTCTGCCTGTGTCTCTGCCCCTCTCTCTCTCTCTCTCTCTCTCTCATAAATAAATAAAATCTTTAAAAATAAATAGAGATAAATGAGGAAAGGACATTCCTCACAGAATAGATGTACAGATGAGAAAAATTCAGGGTTTCTTTAGAAAGCACTAAGTAGTTAAATAGGAAGATAGGATTTTCTTTGGTAGGGTTGAGTAGGGGAAACAAGGATGAAAAATCAGGATACAGCTAGATTGAGAAAGTTTGATTGCTACTCTGAAGAATTTATTTTTAAAAAATTTTATTTTTTTAAAGATTTTAAATATTCATTCATGAGAGACAGACACAGGCAGAGGGAGAGAAGCAGGCTCCATGCAGGGAGCCTGATGGAGGACTCCATCCCGGGTCCCCAGGATCCCACCTTGAGCCGAAGGCAGATGCTCAACCCCTGAGCCACTCAGGTGTCCCACTATTCTAAATAATTTAGACGTTATTCTGTACTCAGATTTCTTTTAGAAAGTGGCATTTGGTATGCACTTTAGGAAGAAATGGCAATAGATGAACCCTAGATGGGGGTGGAGAAAGACAAAAGATGAAGAGGCCTGATAGGAAATTTAGGTAGTCCTTGAACTGGGGAAGAGATCATGGATGTAGACAAGAGAAAGGTGCATGAGAGAGAAGGTAATTTTAGAAATAACTATTTAGGAGCCGATAAGAGTGGAATATCCTCGTTTACCATTTATTTTGTAGCCTAGGAAATCCCCTCCAAGCCTAAGTTTTTAAACAAAAAAAATCATAGACACCTGGGTGGCTCAGTTCTTGAGTGTCTGCCTTTGGCTCAGGTCATAATCCTGGGGTCCTGGGATTGAGTTCCACATCAGGTTTCCCGAAGAGAGCCTGCTTCTCTCTCTGCTTATGTCTCTGCCTCTCTCTGTGTCTCTCTCATGAAGAAACAAATAAAATCTCTAAAAAAAAAAAAAAGAAAAAGAAAAAATCATAGTCTCCTATTTCTTTGAAAAAGCTCTCACAGGGCCTGGCCCATAGTAGGAATTTCACAAGTGTTGCTGTTGACAATAATCATAAACAGAAGAAAACCAATGGGACTTATTTTTAATGGTTTTTAGCTCTTAGAATGCCCTGCTTTCCATATGGCTGTGGCAAAATTGACTTGATCAAGACAGCCTTTGTATAAGATTTTTCCTGCCTTTCTATTGTTCTTTTCTTCACCAACACTGGACTCTAGTGAGTCCTTCTGTCATTGCTTACTTACAACAATGTGTTACGCTTGTTAATGAATCTGTTTTTGCTAAGCTGGGCTCTTCATAAGCAGGTATTGCCTTATCTCTATTTCCTATACTTGGTGTGTAGTACATTGTCAGATGTTGACTGAATATTGAGGTTAATGGCTGAGTTGAGAGCAAATTCGAATGCTGAGATTTTGAGTGTGGTTGACTTGCCAAAGAGTGTCAGTAGAGTCAGACCTGAAATCACTGACTTCCTTCTTCGTTTACCAAAGTCAGATCCTTAGCATTTTGTACTGACTATATAACCTTGGTCATATTTATTTTAGCTTCCTAAGACTTTCCTAATAGGGATAGGAGTAACTTTGGAGATGATTTTATCATAACATTAAATTTTATAATATAAAGTAAAATAATATCTGATAGTTTTAATGTTCAGTATGATTGCATAGCAGTTGTACAAGGAATATGAATGGTAAGAGAAATTAATCGGTTTTGAATATTAATAATTAGTAATGTGTTCTGGAGCTTAGAAAAGGAGTTAGCTAGATTAGGGATGTGGGCAGTAATTCCCATAGGAATGATATTTAAGGGATCCCTGGGTGGCTCAGCAGTTTGGCTCCTGCCTTCGGCCCAGGGCGTAATCCTGGAGTCCTAGGATCGAGTCCCACATCCGGCTCCTTGCATGGAGCCTGCTTCTCCCTCTGCCTGTGTCTCTTCCTCTCTCTCTCTCTCTCTGTGTCTCTCATGAATAAGTGAATAAAATCTTTAAAAAAGAAAGAAAGGAATGATATTTAAAACCATAGGGGCACTATGATTTATGTAGTTGCTGTACAGTGTCACTGTTTATGATCCTGTGTGGCATATCCGAAATTTCTTAAGACTTTTGAAGAGCTAATCTTTCTGGTATTCAAAAATGTTTTAAAGTGTTACTATGGAAACATTTGGTGTATCATAATTTAATCTCCTATTTGAATATCACATTCTCTGAACTGTGCTAGATCCTATCAAAATTAAGTTCGCCTTCATTGGGGGTGCCTGGGTGGCTCAGTGATTTGAGCATCTATCTGCCTTTAGTTCAGGTCAGTGATCCTGGGATCAAGTCTCATATCAGGCTCCCTAAAGGGAGCCTGCTTCTCCCTCTGCCTGTCTGCCTCTCTGTCTCTCATGAATAAATAAATTTAAAAATTAGTTTTGTGTTTTTTGTTTTGTTTTGTTTTGCAAAATAAGTAAATAAATTCTCATTTATTAGTTAAATATGTTTCACACAAAACACTGCACAGCACAATGGGAGATTCAAAATAGGTGATATAAAAGCTTCTTGCCCTGTAGAATTTCCACTTTGTTAAAAATACATGCTCAGTTTAGTTTCTGACTGGCTAAAGTATAGAGTAAGTGTGTGGTAAATTTTCAATTAGCTTACCCTCCTCAACAAAAAGATTAGGTTCTTGAGACTACGAGACCAAATTAACAGCAGATAGAGGTAAGACCACCTTTTATTCATATGAAAAATCTGTTACTGTTAGGGAACCCTAGAATAGGGTTTCTTTTTTTATAAGACCTTATTTATTTATTTGTGAGAGACATAGAGAGGCAGAGACATAGGGAGAGGGAGAAGCAGGCTCCCCATGGGGAGCCCGATGCAGGACTCGATCCCAGAACACTGGGATCACGCCCTGAGCTGAAGGCAGACACTCAACCACTGAGCCACCCAGAATAGGATATTTCTATAGCTGTGCCAGTTCTTAGCTCAGGGGTCTATAAAAATTATAGCTGTTAATTGCCTTTTTGTTCTTGATTCTTTTCATTGTATTCTTTTTTTAGGAGGCTGAGGATGGTGTTATTGCTTATGATGATTGTGGGGTGAAATTGACTATTGCTTTTCAAGCCAAGGATGTGGAAGGCTCTGCTTCTCCTCAAATAGGAGATAAGGCAAGATAATTCTGCTTATTTGAGAGGAGGGTTAAAGGTTGTCATCTTAATCATAAGTTTTTTACAGTGGTTTTTAATTTTACCCAAGTTTTGCTAAAATTATTTTGTGCTTATGAGTTTAATACAGGAACATCTTCCCATTTGAAAACAGCTCATTGAATTAGAACAGGGTCTAGGAAATCCTTTATTAAAGCTTTTTTAAGGAGTTAGTATTTAAACACTAAGATATGCCTAAATCAATTAACTTAGATAAAAGTAAAAGTATTACAAACTAAAATAGCCACTGAAACATTATCAGAGTAAAATCACACCAAAAATTGTATAATGTGCATTTTTCTCATGCTTATTATGTCTGGTTTTCTGATAGCCCTGCTTTAGAGAAATTGAGATTTTGGAATAAATACACACTGGAGAACAAATCTTGAATCCCCCATGAAAAAGGAGATGAGACCTAGAAGTGTTAGTTTTGATGAAAATCTATTCCATCAGAATATTTAATACAAAGGATATTTGGAGTACAAAGCATGGTCTGGGGAAGTTGTAGGTCCTGAGGTAAGGGACTTGGTGTGGAAAAGACATGGTATTAATGAGCATCCTTATATTTCACAGGTTGAATTTAGTATTAGTGACAAACAGAGGCCTGGCCAGCAGGTTGCAACTTGTGTGCGACTTTTAGGTCGTAATTCCAATTCCAAGAGGCTCTTGGGTTATGTGGCAACTCTGAAGGATAATTTTGGATTTATTGAAACAGCCAATCATGATAAGGAAATCTTTTTCCATTACAGGTAAGGAATGCCCTGTAGGAACTTAATACCTTAACATTCGTTGTTTGGTTTGAGAGTCCAAAACATTTAGTATGAGGTGATCAATATATTTTTTGATCCACATCTCATGTTAGTAAAATTATGGCAATATATAAACAAAACTTATATAGAGAACATGTGGCCAATAGATAAAGGCCTGTACCTGCTTTGAACATTGGACAAGAACTTTTCTGTTTCAGTGAAAGAATACAACAGAGTGTTGTACAATTGATTTGGTGTTGAGTGTAGGCTCTTAGGTGATTCACGTTTAAATCCAGTCTCTGCCACCTAACTCTTGGTATCTTAGCTCCATTGTCTTGAAGCTGGGGATAATCATACCTCCAAACGAATAGTTTCTGAGGATGAAATGAGTCAGTGCCTATAATGTGTTTAAAACAGTATCTAGCATAAGTAAGCACTCCATGAATGTTACTATAGAAGAAATAAAACTTATTTGCTACTATTATCTGTAGTGATTTCTTATTCAAATGTTTCCTTTCTTCCCAGTGAGTTCTCTGGTGATGTTGATAGCTTGGAACTGGGGGACATGGTCGAGTATAGCTTGTCCAAAGGCAAAGGCAACAAAGTCAGTGCAGAAAAAGTGAATAAAACACACTCAGGTAATGAATTGTGATTTTTACTTAATCAGTCTTTGCTTTTGGTGGAAAATACGGGGTAGGATGCAAGAGGAAGTGAAAACCAAATTGTTCTGGATTAGAAGATCCCCCAGGTATGATCCAGCAGCATCAGCTGGCCACAAGTTCTCTGATCCCACCCCAGACCTACTAAACTCAGAATGGGCGATCTGTCTTAACAAATCCTTTAGATAATTATGATGTACACTCAAGTTTGAGAAGTAGAACTAGATAGATGGTTTAGGTCATTTGTTTTATGCTTATTTTCAATTTAATATCTCTCTTTTTTTAAGATTTTATTTATTCGTGAGAGACACAGAGGCAGAGATATAGGCAGAGGGAGGAGAAGCAGGCTCCATGCAAGCAGCCCGATGTGGGACTTGATCCCAGGACTCCGGGATCACACCCTGAGTCAAAGGTAGATACTCAACTGCTGAGCCACCCAGGTGTCCCTGATATCTCTTTCTTAAAAAATAATTCTAAGATGTGGGATCCCTGGGTGGCTTAGCGGTTTAGCGCCTGCCTTTGGCCCAAGGCATGATCCTGGAGTCCCGGGATCGAGTCCCATGTCAAGCTCCCTGTATGGAGCCTGCTTCTCCCTCTGCCTATGTCTCTCTGCCTCTGTGTGTGTGTGTGTGTGTCTGTGTCTCTCATGAGTAAATAAATAAGATATTTAAAAAATAATAATAATAACTCTTAAGATGTAATATCCATGGGGATGGAGAGAGATCCATTCCTCTAGGAGACTATTTTGGAAAAGAATGAAAAGCTTTGGGAACTTGGGACGCCTGGCTGGCTCAGCAGTTGAGCGTCTGCCTTTGGCTGAGGGCAGGATCCTGGGTCCGGGGATCAGGTCCCACATCGGACTTCCTTGAGTGGAGCCTGCTTCTCCCTCTACCTATGTCTCTGCATCTCTCTCTCTCTCTCTCTCATGAATAAATAAATAAAATCTTTAAAAAAAAATAATGGGAACTTCAGAAAATTATTGCTATTTATGATCTCTAACTTTTATAAAACCTGCAACTTTGGCTTTCATTTCAACTCCCCAAATAATACTTTCTCTTGGTGAGACCTAGAGACAGGACAGCCAAGAATATTCATTTCAGTTCAGTAAATATCTAAGTGCATGCTGTGTTTTAGGTACTGGGGATATAGCAGTTAAGAAATTAGATCCTGCCTTTGTCAAGTTTATTTTTTAGTTTGTATTCACAGGCAAGTAAGATGATTGATGTTTAGAAAGATAATAAACTATATTATTAAGATTAAAATATAGGGAAGTATATATAAGAGTTGAGGTTGCCGTTTTAGAGACCAAGGAAGGCCCCTGCTAAAAGTAATATTTAGTCACCTGGAAAACGTGAAGAGAGCAAGACGTGTTTCAAATACAAATACTTGCTAATTCCTTAAATTAAGGAATAATTTATTTTAATGGTAGTTTAGAAAAATTTCACAAATAGCAGACAAGCAGTCAGCCCTCTTAATATTTCTTGTGATGATCTTTGCTTTTTTTCCTCTGGAGTAGTTAAAAATTATTGAGTAAGAGGTTTATGTTTTATTGTTTGTTTGTTTTTTGTTTTTTGTGGGTTTTTTTGGTAGTGAATGGCATTACTGAGGAAGCTGATCCCACCATCTACTCTGGTAAAGTCATTCGCCCCTTGAGGAGTGTTGATCCAACACAGACTGAGTACCAAGGAATGATTGAGATTGTGGAAGAAGGTAAGAGCATCCCTGTTAGATTTTGGAAATTTGTTTGTACCTTTACATGAGTACTTTGAACATTTTTAAGCATTGTTGGTGTTTGTTGCAGTTGTTTTCAGATTCCTTAAAAACTGAAATTAAGGAAAAGTGGCTCTTCCTCACCCCCCCCCCCCCCATCCCCTGGCTTTTATTTTTATATGCTTTGGAAATTAGAATAGCCTGGGTTTATGTTGTGAACAGATGACTGAAAGGTGAGCAACTGAATGATATTAAAATAGACTGAAAACAGTCTCACTCTTAATAGGCATCTAGTGTGTGATAAGCAGATACTCATATTGGCTGTGTTTCGTACAACTTTTTAGTTTTCCTGTATTATTCTCTGGTTATTTACATCAGTATTAACAAATTTTCCTAGCAGCTTTCACTTCTATAAACATTTTTCCTTTCTGTAAAAGTACTTTATTTATTCCTTAATAGCTAGGGTTCCATGTGGATCCTACTACTTGTCTCTGGGCCAGAGCTCTATTTTTCATTTTCTGCCTTTTTCTCCCCATCTTTAATAATTCCCTGAGTTCTGGTACCACCCCTAACCCCCCCACCACCACCACCACCAATTAGCACCAAAAAGACAACTTTGGGGTGCCTGGGTGGCACAGTTGATTGAGCATCCCACTCATGATTTCAGCTCAGGTCATGATCTCAGGGTCGTGAAATTGAACCCTGTGTGGAGTCTGCTTGAGCTTCTCTCTCCCTTTTTCCCCTTCTGGCTCTTAGTGTGCGTGCGCGTGCGCGTGTTCTCTCTCTCTCTCTCTCTCTCTCTCTCTCTCTCTTTCTCTCTCAAATAAATAAATCTTTAAAAAAAAAAAAGACTACTTTGTACATAAGATAAGTTTGCATTAGGAATGCTAGTAGGAACCACTGGGTGATTAGTATAGTTGAACTATATCATACTGATGGGGTTGAGAGGTTTTGAATTTCCAACCGAAGATAATAGCTTGGTTCATAAAGAGAATAAATCTTGTGTCCTTTAGGACTCAAAGAGAATGAAGTAAGGAAGAACAGATCATTTGAAAGAAAGAAATAAACCTTGTTCACATGTTCCTTTTACCACATGATGTTCTTAGGAGTTTATTTTACATGGTACTCCCATCTCCCCCTTCCCTAGCCCCCCACACCCCTCCCAAGAGAAATAGATGTTACAGCAGATGAGTCCTTTAATCACCCCTTTTGGTAATTCAGATCTAATTCATATTAATTTAAAATGAACTTTTTTCTGCTTTTCCATCTTTTACGAACACTGGTGGTTAAACACACAGTGGTTAAAAAGAAATTCACTCAGTACAAACCTGGCCTTTTTCAAACCTAATATTCTAGATCAATGCCATGATTACACCATACTCCTAAAAGGGCCATGGAAGCTGGGCAGCTAACTCTTACAATACTGAACTGCCCTTCTTCCTTCTCTGTAACATGCCACTTCTGTTTGTGTTCCAATCCCCAATCCACTTATTCTTTAATACTGGCTCTAGGATACAGCCCAAAGCAAGGGTCTTATGGAAAAGGAAACTTTTCTGAAATCTATAAGCCTAGAGGTTTTTGAGACTAGACAGGTCACACTTTCCCACTTTGGTGAGAACAGCTGTTATTCAAGAATACAACAGCTCCATATAAGACCGTGGTCTTTGAAGTAGGGTAGGCCTAGACCTGAACACCAGCTTTTCCACTTCCTAGCTATATAATCTTAGATTACTTAAACCTCTCCTAGCTCGGTTTCTTCATCTTTTGAAATGAGGATAATATCTTCAATCTAAGAAGATTCTGGAACGATTAAATATGAATCTGTAAGGGTTTAATAAATGGTAGTATTAACACTGCATCGGACCAGGTGTTTCTAATCCTGCATGACTTTATCTGTTGGAAGTATCTCCTTAAAAGTTTGTGGTTCTTGTATGTTTGGCAAGAAAACCTTCACTTACCCTATAATCCTGAAGAGAATTGTTAAAAGCATTTTCAGTTCTGAAGCTTCCACTTCCACCTGGTTTTTCCTCTTAATTTTTTTTGATTCAGTGGCTTCACCATCCAGGTGAACTGAGAAGCCACTGAACCTTTGGCACAGTTTTTATTCATAGCCTGTGCTGACTTCCAGCCAACTTTTTTTTTTTTATTTAATTTGAAAATTTTCATTATTCATTTATCTTTTTAAGTAGGCTCCACACCCAGCATGGAGCCCAATCAGGACTTGAACTCAAGACCCTGAGATCCAGACTTGAGCTGAGATTAAGAGTTCGACACTTAACTGATGGAGCCACCCAGGTGCCCCTAGGGAAGAGTGCTACAAAAAATACGGTGGCTTGTTTCTATAAATAAAGTTTTCTAGAAACAGCCATAGCCATTCTTTTATATATTATCTTTGGTTGCTTTCTCACTACGACAGCAAAGTTGAGTAGTTGTGACAGAAATAGGATGACCTACAAGCCTAAAGTGTTCACTGTTTTTTTAAGAAAAAGTGTGCTGAGCTCTGAACTAGGAGAAAAGTACCTGTTGGTTTGGGGGAGCCACAGACAAAAGAGGTAGAATGCCAAAGAAATTCACCCACCCATGCCTGACTTGTTTAGTGCCCAGTTAGGTGTGGGTCAGAAATATTTTGGACTGGTTGGCTCATATTGTGAACTAGAGAAGAAGATAATCCAGTGGGTCATGTTAGCACCCTGTTCTGCTTAAAATGCCCAAATATTTAGATAATAAGATTGTGAGTGCTATTATTTTTAATTTCATAACTGTGGTTTAAAACTGTTTATTAGGGGTCCCTGGCTACTAGTTCAGTCAGAAGAGCATGCAACTCTTAATCTCTCAGGGTCATGAATTTGAGCCCCATGTTGGGTATACAGATTACTAAAAAAATAAATTTTAAAACTGTTCATTAGCAAGTGTAGTATTACAAGTTCTCACTTGTTTTAATGATAGTATTTCATTGAAGCTTTATAAATTTCTTAGGACCATCAGCATTAGAACTATTGTGAAATACTAGACTTTGTGCCTGTTTCTCCTTACAGGGGATATGAAAGGTGAGGTCTATCCATTTGGCATAGTTGGAATGGCCAACAAAGGGGATTGCCTACAGAAAGGAGAGAGTGTCAAGTTCCAGTTGTGTGTCCTGGGCCAGAATGCACAGACTATGGCCTACAACATCACACCCCTGCGTAGAGCCACAGTGGAGTGTGTGAAGGACCAGGTAAGTGGTAGTATCTCTGGACCTGAACTTGATTCTTTTAGGAGTTGGTATAGATGTTACCCAAAACTTAAAAATTTTTTCATCCAAAGGAGAACTGTCAATATTCACTTGGTTTTTATTTTCTACTCCACCCCTTTTCAATGATTGGAGGTAGCTTGTAAAAATGTGAAGAAAACCATCTGAAAAGACAGTGGCAATATGAGCTAAAAGGAAAGTTACAAGTACTATTGATAACATTACATGATAGGGAAAGTAAATTTGGAGTGAGCTTTTTCAGAATAGAAAGACAAAGATGTTGTGTATTACTTTAGCTCAGAGTTTCTTTTGCAGTGATTTCAAAGATAGATTTCTTCCCTTGAAAGTTTTTCAGAAGCATATGCTGTTACATTCTAGCACAAGCAGCTAAACTGGAGCATCATCGGCATTAACACCATGTTTTATAAATCGACTTCTAGTTAGGGTCAGGCATTGTGCTTCATTCAGAGTGGAGTACTTTTCTGCCTTGTAATATGTCCCTGTTTTCAGCTGTAGTTTTTTTTTTTTTTTTTTTTTTTTTTCCTCCTCCTCTTCCCCCCAGTTTGGCTTCATTAATTATGAAGTAGGAGATAGCAAGAAGCTCTTTTTCCATGTGAAAGAAGTTCAAGATGGCATTGAGCTACAGGCTGGAGATGAAGTGGAATTCTCAGTGATTCTCAATCAGCGCACTGGCAAGTGCAGTGCTTGTAATGTTTGGCGAGTCTGGTAAGTTGGGTTGGTAAACTCCCTGGACTGACTGTCTTTAAACTTCTGTAAACTCTGGTTTATCACACTTCTTCATTTTTCATGACTGCTTTTATTATCCTGCCACTTTCTGGTTATTTCTTGATCTTTCCTGTATCTTTTTTTTTTTTTTTTTTTTACCTCTAGTCTTCATTGTCTAAATTTTAGTCTTCATTGTCTAAATTTTAGTCTTCTAAATGTGGCCCAATGAAACATTAATTGGGTACATTGTATGTATTAGAACTTAAATATAGTAAAAACAAAAAAACAAAAAAACAAAAAACTTAAATATAGTAAGATTATATAGTCCTTGTTCTTAAAGGACTCTGTGTAGCTTTTTCTTCCATTAAACCATTTAAATGCTGCTTAAAATTCTAACTATATAGTTTAGCAATACTTTCTGTTTAAAAAATTTTTTAAATCCATAATGTTACCCTAAGAGGAGCTGGGAGTCTCTTGAAAATATTTCTACATACTTTTGTTCTCTAAGGTTTTTCACATCTACTACCTCATAAAGTGTCTGTGAAACTGGTTCTTCTAGTTGTGGACCAGTTCAGGAATGACCCTCACCCAAATGATCCTTCCAGTTCCTCCATAGTAATAAACCTTGAGTTAGTAATAAAAACATAAACAAAACTTGTCTGTCCTGTCTTGCTAGCTAGCTGGCTTGATGAGGCAAGAGTCCCCTCATTAAAACTGAGTCATTTCGGTAGAGAAAACACCTCTGCAAGTACTTGCTTTCTTCCCACCAAGAGTTGTTCTTGCCTCTTGATTTCATTATAGCGAGGGCCCCAAGGCTGTTGCAGCCCCACGACCTGATAGGTTGGTCAATCGCTTGAAGAACATCACCCTGGATGATGCCAGTGCTCCTCGCCTAATGGTTCTTCGTCAGCCAAGGGGACCAGATAACTCAATGGTATGAGGGACATATACAAGGTGCTGGGATAGGTGGGGGCAGCTGATAGACCATTATGCTACTCAGGGTCCTATTTTGGCATAGCTCAGCATTCAATGAAGCAGGGAACTTAAGGATTCTTTTTCAGTATTCAGTATGCTTAAAACTAGTTAAAACATCCTACACATTGGTTCAGACCCTAACAATAATTGTTCACAGTGAAAAGCACATTTCATGGTCTTCCTGATACTCAGATTTTACGTAATAGATCAGGAGGGCTTACTATGGATTTCCTCATCTGGGAAAGAAACGGTCGTGGTTACGATGATTAAAAGTAATGCTTGTATAGCCATTAACTACAGTTTTACTTCTTCACAGGGATTTGGTGCAGAAAGAAAGATCCGTCAAGCTGGTGTCATTGACTAACCACATCCACAAAGCACATCATTAATCCACTATGATCAAGTTGGGGGGATTCTGGTGAAGGGTTCTGAATATCTCCCTCTTCATCCCTCCCAAAATCTGGAATACTTATTCTATTGAGCTATTACACCAGTTTTAACACCTTCCTCGTGTTATGTTTAAAAAATAAATAAATTTAAGAAAACCATTTTAAAAATTATGCACAGTTGCAGCCTGGAAAACTTAAGGTGGCGCCTTATAGTATCAATTTTAGGAGCTTTATTTGGTGCATTTAACGCAACTGGTAATTGCAAAATCCACTTCGCCTGTGTAAGTGAAAATATAGACTGTTATCTTGTTGGCCCTATGAAATTCTGCACTTGGTATTTAGCATATACTCTACCTTCATTACTATCTGGCACGATGTTCTGCCTTAGCACTCAGTTGCATTCTTTTCCTTTTCTTTCCTGTTCATTATGCTTTAATTCTGAGGACCATATGAAGGTAGAATATATTAAAAATTAACAAAAATTATAAAAATTTGTATAGGCAAACCATTTCCTTAAGTTGATGGCCAAATGTTAAAATGTTATTTTTCATATCATTTATAATCTTGTCACAGTCCACTTAACGAAGTTTGGTTAGATTTCAGTGAAAATTATCTTCCAGAGTAGTTTCTTTTTTCCTGGGATTGGGGAGGGGGGGTAACTTTACTACAATTAGTATGTATGGTGCAGAATTTCATGCAAATGAGGTGTGCCAGCAGTGTGGTAATTTAATCGTATTTAAACAACAACAAAAAAAGAATGCACAAACTTGCTGCTGCTTAGATCACTGCAGCTTCTAGGACCCAGTTTCTTTTACTGATTTAAAAACAAAACAAAAAAAAAAAATAAAAAAGTTGTGCCTGAAATGAATCTTGTTTTTTTTATAAGTAGCCGCCTGGTTCCTGTGTCCTGTGAAATACAGGCACTTGACCCTTGGTGTAGCCTCTGTTCGACTTTATATCACGGGAACGGATTGGTCTGATTTCTTGGCCCTCATCTTGAATTGGCCACATCCAGGGCCCCTGGCCAGTGGACTGAAGGCTTTGTCTAAGATGACAAGGGCAGCTCAGGGGATGTGGGGGAGGGCGCTTTTATCTTCCCCGTTGTCATTTGAGGTTTTGATCTTCTCTGGGTAAAGAGGCCGTTTATCTTTGTAAACACGAAACATTTTTGCTTTCTCCAGTTTTCTGTTAATGGCGAAAGAATGGAAGCGAATAAAGTTTTACTGATTTTTGAGACTCTAGCACCTAGCGCTTTCATTTTTGAGGCGTCCTGTGTGGGAGGGGCGGGAATGGGTGCGGCCCGCCGCGTGACTCCTGGGTCGGGGGCCCACGTGGCCGGGGCGGGGACTCGGGCGCCCGGGGCGCCGACTGATTACGTAGCGGGCGGGGCCGGAAGTGCCGCTCCCTAGTGGGGGCTGTTCATGGCGGTTCCGGGGTCTCCAACCTTTCTCCTAGTTGTGGTCCTAAATACGTCGGAAGCGGAGGCGGCGAAGCTTGAGGTAAGGTTCTGTGGTGTGTAGCGTTCGCCTTTGGAGCATACGGGCGCCTCCTTGTTGCCCGGAATCGAACGGAGTCTGCAGACCGGAGACAAAGGCCCTTGGGCGGGGGTCCTTCGTTTTAAGCCCTATGGGGGAGATTTTTGAAGACTGGTGGGGGTGGAAGACGAGGGGCCGGGCTGGAGGCTTCCCCACCGGAGCTGAGAAGACTTGCGGGAGGTGGAGGAAGGGGGGGGGGGGTTCCTTTACCTTAGGCTGAGGGCGGGGCCCACGGACTGTTGAAAAATAGAGCAGGGTGGGGGTAGCCAGGCGACTAGCCACAATTCGGAGGCCCGCAGTAACCTGCGAGGGTTTCTGCGCTCCGGAATCACCTTGAGAGCCGAGTGGAAGTTCACGTGTATGCAGCCGATACATTTCAAACTCAACGTTTTAGTTACTATTGATTATAGAAAGCTTTTGAAGTTCTCTAGTTGTGGCTCGCCCATTAAACCTAATTGCTGCTTTCCCACAGGTTCTTGCTGGTGTGAAATGACTGAGTACAAACTGGTGGTGGTTGGAGCAGGTGGTGTTGGGAAAAGCGCACTGACAATCCAGCTAATCCAGAACCACTTTGTAGATGAATATGATCCCACCATAGAGGTGAGGCCGGGTGGTAGTGTGCTGACTGACCCTACCTCTGGCTTTTGGTTCCCCCCTGCACGTATCCTTTAGCCAAAGTGATCATCAAGAGAGAAAGTAGAAGTTATTTGGGGTGCTGCATTCAGGAGTACAATAACGAAGCTTTCCATGTTTGTGGAGAAGAGCTCATTTTTATTAATTGGTAAAGATTTTCTTAAAAATCGGCAGTTTAGTAAACTGTTGCATATTCATTGTTGAACTCATGACAGCTCTATTGAAAAGAAACAGGCCATACGTAGTAAGAGTGACTGAGTAATAGGATGTAGATAAAGATTCAAAAATCTAGGTGTTCTTCAATTTTAATTAGCTGGTTGAAGCAGCTGAGACTGGGCTGAAGTGGAAAGAACATGAGATTTTGAGTCACTGCCTAGATTTCTTTCAGTCCCTGTTTGTAGTTTATTTCATTTTGTTATATTGAGCAAATCACTTAAACTCTGAGCCTCATTTTCCTCATTTTTTAAAGTACCATAAACATGTCCTGCCTATCACACACACAAGAATGTTGAGGAAAAATCAGTATAAGTTTTTGTGTGCGTTCATGTTATATATTGGCTTGAATAAATGGCATCTTAGGTCCTTTAAATAGAAGATTTATTCAGCTTAGAAATGTCTGACTAGAGATTTATTTTAATCCACACTGTGTCTTTCTACTGCCTTGCCACTGAGTGTTTAATAGAAGCTAGCTATCATGGCAATTATTAAAAATTAATCATTAGTCCTTGGCAGAAATTTCATTTTAAGCTTAGCAGCATTAATAATTAGGACCTTTTAATATTCTTCTGAGTTGTGTTTATTGAAGGGTAATATACAGTAAAATACACAAATGGCGTAGCTATAGCTCAAGAACCAAAATTTTTTAAGTCCACAACTCAGAAATATAGACCATTTCCAGTGCCCCAGAGAGTTCTCCCATGCCACTTTCCAGTCAGTAAACCCCCACCTTGCCAGGAAATAACCACTTCTCTGACTTCTGTTATTGTACATTAGTTTGACTAACACCCACCTATATCATTTTAATTTTGCTTGTTTTCTTGGAACACTCATACACTTTATCATATTTTGTGCTTCCAGTTTTGGCAATGTGAGTTCTATGTTAATTTGAAAGTGTATTACAGTCCAATAGTGAAGTTGAGTTACAGACACCAATCAGTAAACTGGGAGACCAAGTCCCATTCTGTTTCTGGAGCCAGATCTTTACCAAGTGTGATGGGTTTTCTTTGAATTGAATTCCCAAAACATAACTATTAAAATACAAGTAAAAATTTTGTCTTAGGGCCAAATTGAAAACTTTTGAAACATGGGATCCCTGGGTGGCTCAACGGTTTGGCATCTGTCTTGGCCCAGGGCACGATCCTGGAGACCCAGGATAGAGTCCCACATCGGGGTCCCTGCATGGAGCCTGCTTCTCCCTCTGCCTGTGTCTCTGCCTCTCCCTCCCTCCCTCTCTCTCTGTCTCTCATGAATAAATAAAATCTTTAAAAAAACAAAACGAAACACCTTTGAAACATAAATATGTATGATCTATGCATGTTTTTCTTCCTGAAGAATTATAATTATATACCTTATTTGAAACCTTTAGGAATTTGATTCAGGAATATTTCCCAAAGGTAAAAATCCACCATGATTAGAAAAAGATTTTTATGGTATAATCTTGTTCAAAATAAAAGGTATTTGTATATTTAGTCATAAATGTAAATGACACTGTGCCCAGGGCCAGGTATAATTG
Organism: Canis lupus baileyi; assembly: GCF_048164855.1. Lineage (NCBI taxonomy): Eukaryota > Metazoa > Chordata > Mammalia > Carnivora > Canidae > Canis > Canis lupus. The sequence continues at coordinate 12,570,836 of NC_132849.1, forward strand.
GTGGAGGTATGTTTAGAATTTTAAATGTATAATAATTAAGAAAAGTCCAGTTCATACCTTAGTAAAATACATTGTGAAACCTAATCCCGAGTCTAACTTTAATAGAGCTGTCTGAATTACCACATTTTTTTCTCTTTCCAGGAACAGAATGGCCACATTTTCCTTTCTGCAGGCATATAGGATTTGGGGATTTTTTTCCTAGGGTGACATTAAGTATGTTCTCTTGTGATTATATATTAGGAGTTTGAGGGACAAATTCCTAATAGAGATGGAAAGAACTCAGCTAGGAGCTTATCTAACCTTGGCAATAGCATTGCATTCCCTATGGTTTCTAATAAAAATGAAATTTTCCTCTCTCATTGCCATCTCCTACCCTCCACACCCCCAGGATTCTTACCGAAAACAGGTGGTTATAGACGGTGAAACCTGTCTGTTGGATATACTGGATACAGCTGGTCAAGAAGAGTACAGTGCCATGAGAGACCAATACATGAGGACAGGCGAAGGCTTCCTCTGTGTATTTGCCATCAATAATAGCAAATCATTTGCAGACATTAACCTCTACAGGTACTAGGAACATTTTTCTGAAAGAATGATCTATAAGTGTATTCTGAAGCTTTGTGGGGGAACAGGAAATGAGGATACCGCATTAGGGAATATAGCGTTTTTAATCATGAGAAGAGTTGGTTTCAGATTGTTTAACATTGAGGATCTGGGGTTATCACTGAAAGTTAATATTGGAATTTATTTTATATAATACACTATGGCTAGAATGTGTGATAATACTTAAATTAAGCTTACTAATGAGATAATTCAGAACTAAAGGTATTGGTATGAGAGGTCACAAAGGAATTTCAGAGAGGAAAACGTGTCTGAAAAATAGTTGTCAGTCATAGAAAAGAGAAAATGATAGGAAGAAATGGATGGGAGTAGATAAAGAGGAAAGATGGTCTTTCTCAATAGAACCATAAAGTTTCAAAGCTCACTCAGACCATAAAAAATTCTAGTACAACATCCTTGTTCAGATTCTGATAGAGTTGCAGGAAGTGGTTTGTTAGGTTTTCAAAGTCATAGTTGTTACTAGTAGCAGAGCCAGGACCAAAAACCCAGGGCTCCATTTTCTTAGCTCTATGTTCCTTGAGCAGAATAATATAATGGGTTGAAATTTGGCCCCATCATCTGTTGCCCATGGGACTTTGGGGCAAACTCTCAAATGTATGTGCCTCAGTGTCATTATCTATAATATGGAGAGAATAGTACCTGCCAAGAGTTGTAAAAATTACAAGTTAATAAACATGTTAATAACCCAGAAAAGTATCTAGCACATAGTAAATGCTATGCAAGTGTTTTCCTGACAGCCTGCAGTCCTGGCTTGTGCTCCGTCGGTATGGTATGATGATGTCTGCTCATGGAAACAAGCTAGTCCAAAACTTCAGTGAGGTTTTTTCCTGCCTAAACCTGCTCTATTCTTCATTTGCTCTCTGGAAATAATAAACAATATGTAAGAAAATGTCCCAACACTTGTCAAGTGTCCAACACTTGTCAAACATCTAATATTTGTTGAATTTCTAGAAGTCTTTTTCCCTCTTAGGTGGTCTTAAATTATGCTTTATAATAGGCCACTGCCATTACACCAAAGGTCAGTTCTGCAGACAGCCATTGTAACACAGGTTCAGCACATGACTTTGTAATCCAAGGGTAGGGTCTGGAACAGTACTGTGCAGTATGGTAGCCACAACCTTATGTGATTTTTTCAATTAATTAAAGTTAAATAAAATTGAAAAATCAGTTCCTTGACCATATAGCAAATGACTTCTCAAGTGTCCAGCAGCTATACATATGACTAGTGGATATAGTTGGACAGTGCAGATAGAACCTTTCCATCATCGTGAAAAGTTCCATTGGACAGTATTGGTCAAGAGGATCTAGAGCAAAGTTTCCAAACTGCTGTATGGTATGTCTTATATGTTATTGAGGGGAGTGCTGTAAATTGGGAGTTCCAGATCCTTTAGTTACCCTTTAATAACAGTTCTGGTGTTTTCTGTTTGGTATCTTGGACTTCCAGCTATAATATTGTTGGAAGAAAATGTTTGGATACCACCTACCTAGAGAAGTGGATAGACTGCCTTTGATTAAATATGGTCATTCTCAAGAAAACCTCAAAAAGTTATTTTGAGGCAGTAAGCTTTACTTTTTATACTTCAGATCTTAATCTAGAGTGTGATTTCAAATTGCCAGTTAAATCCAGAGCCAAGCTCTTTGGAGAATCAAGGAGCCTAACAAGGGTGTGTGTCAAAAAAGAATAGAATAGGGGCGCCTGGATGACTCAGATGATTAAGCGTCTGCCTTCAGCTCAAGTCATGATCCCAGGACCTGGAATTGAGCCCTACATCAGGCTCCCTGCTCAGCCAAGGAGCCCCTCCTCCCCATTTGTGCTCTCTCTCTCTCTCACTTAAATAAAATCTTTAAAAAAAAAAAAAAGAACAGCCATCCATTTCCACTAGAAGGTGAACCAGAACTTGGCTTCCCTATGGCTGCTGCATCAAATCTAAACCAGTCTACCTAGTATGCATGGTCCCTTATAATTAGGGAAAAAAGTGAAACTCCATACTAGACAATAATAGGGCTAAATAAAATTCATTAGAATCTTTTTTTTTCTTACCTGCTCATGCTTTCCTAAAAACCTACTCTTACGTTATGATAACATAATCCTTTTTTTTATTTTTTAAGGGAACAGATTAAGCGAGTAAAAGATTCAGATGATGTACCTATGGTGCTAGTAGGAAACAAGTGTGATTTGCCAACAAGGACAGTTGACACAAAACAAGCCCATGAACTGGCCAAGAGTTATGGGATTCCATTCATTGAAACCTCAGCCAAGACCAGACAGGTACAGCAGAGCTTTGAGCATCTGGCGTGGGTTTGTTTAATGCAGAAAAAGTGTTAATACAGAGATAGGATCCATAGTCTTTGTTCTTACGGATTTTCAATATTCTGTTTTTAATCTTCTGTTTAAATGCAAAATGAACTGATGAATATTCTGGTGTGGTATCTTACTCATTAACATGCTAATATTACTAAATATTACTAAGATGAAGACTCTTGATTAAAGATACTTAGAAATATTAGACATTTCTTCATCAGCACCAGCCAGTGTTTAGGGCTTTTGCTCTCCTGAATCGATTATTTAGATCTGATAGTTCAGTATGACCCATGTTACCCATCTCCCTGTACTTGAATGTTATTTTTGCAAAATAGGCCATTCGTATATTAGTCTTTTAATGTGATTCAATAAGAATGCTAAATTTGGTGTCCTCTTCTTAAATCACCCTATCTTCATCAGCTAATTGGAATTTTAAAGCCACATAAAGAAGTACAAAAGAAAGAGCTTACAACTCGGATTGTGTCTATTAAGCCGTCATTATTATGTTCTTTTATAGGGTGTCGAGGATGCCTTTTACACACTGGTAAGAGAAATACGTCAGTACCGAATGAAGAAACTCAACAGCAGTGATGATGGGACTCAAGGTTGTATGGGGTTACCATGTGTGGTGATGTAACAAGGTGAGCATGTGGTCTCCTGACACAATTATGAATTTTATGATTTAGCATCGGACGATTTGGAGGATTTGCTGTTATATTTTCTATGTTGCTATTTAACCAAGAGTGTCTGCTCATTTACAGTTGTAAAATATTTTCCTGATGTCATGCTTTCTGAGAGTACTGAAGTCTAAACTTTTTAAAGCATTGAAGTGTTTTATAGACATTATTAAATAATATTGGACACTAGACGGTGTTATGAAAAGTATGCTACCTTACCACATTCTTGGCACAGATTAGGAGTTGGAAGAATCACTACATCAAATCCCGATTATAATGACGTGGTATGTGTTCTTTTCTTATAGACACTTTTAAAGTTCTAGCATCAGAAAAGAGCCACTGTCAAGGTAGGACAGGTTTGGAAATGAATATATTATCATTCCTGTTGATTTCTTAGCCTTGTTTTTCTTATATTCTCTATGCTACTTACACAAATCCTGTCTTCATTTTAGCTGCACTGACACCCTGGTCCTGACTTCCCTGGAGGAGAAGTATTCCTGTTGCTATCTTCAGTCTCACAAAGAAGCTCCTGCTACTTCCCCAACTCTCAGTAGATCAGTACAATGTTCTCTATTTGAGAAGTTCTCCGAACAACTACCTCCTCACTTGGTTGTCTGACCAGAGAAATGAACCTCTTGTTCCTTCCCGCTGTTTTTCCACCCTGAATTCTCCCCCAACACACATAAACAAACCTCTGCCATCCCAGGTTTTTCATCTGAAAAATAATTCATGCTCTGAAACAGAGAACAAAACTGTAGACATGAAATTCTGTAGGAAACAAGGTCTTGAGCTCAAAAGTAGCAACTGCTGGTGACCTTTTTTTCCCCCCTTTTTACTGTTGAACTTGGAACTATGTTGGTTTTTGGAGAAATGTCATAAGTTACTGTTTTGCTGAGAATATAGTTAAGTTGACATTTGGTTTGTTTGTAATATCATTAGCTATTTTCTATAAATTGGCATCTGCTCTGCATTCATAAATACACGAGTGAATTCTGACTTTTGAGTCTATTCTAGTGTTCTTGACTTTCACATAATCTAACTCTTGCAGCAAAGTGCCTTTTTCTTAGAAGTGGTTTGTAGACTTGCTTTATAATACTTCAGTGGAATAGATGTCTCAAAAACCATAATACATGGAAATGAATGTCTGAGACACATCTATAACCTGTCTACCTTTGAGGGAAAGACATACCGATGTGATAGCAGATGCCATTTCTTATGTGTATGAAGTTGGATTTCCAGAGACCTGATTTGGGTCTCTTCCAAGAGAAAGGTGAAACTGGAAACAATTATGAATAATTTCACTTAATTTTTACTTAATATCTACTTTGGGGGAGGGCAGGGGGTAGGTTACCACTTAAAAATGTATGCAATTTGTTTCTTCTAGCTTACTGATAATGAACTTCCATTCATATTTAAATTTAGGTCATATATGAAAGCTCTGCATTTGCTGCAGGTGTTCAAAATTGAAACACTTTAATGCAGTTTTATTTAATAGCTATGATTAATGATTTTCAAGCCTCAGATGTATTAACACAAATTTTCACAGCATATCATGGTATTTTAATTATGTATATAATTGCCCTCATTCCCTTTCTCACCCCACCCTGTCCCTCACCCCACCACAGTGGCGGCTTGGTGTTTCAGTTGAGTAAAGCATGGTGCTAAGAGCCCAGGGTCACAGTTTCAAAACTTGAGCAAGCCAATTAGCATCACAGAGAGAGAAATCCTTCCATGTTTGCTTATTGCACCAATAACTCCAGCTAGTAGTTTTGCCAGATGCATAATGTTAGTCCTGTAAGGAAGGAAGAGGTCAGCACAAATCCTTTACCATGCATGACTGGAAAACTTGCCATCTTGAGGAGGGTCAACCTAGAGGTTTTTATATATAAAGTATTTAGACTTTTTTCAGCCATGTGGAAACTCTGAATTAAACCAATTCTTTTTTCGTTATTTTGAAAATGAGGATGCCTCAGATCAAAAATTTTTTAATTATCTCTATTCATAATATTCTTTGAAGGGCTCAAAACAGGATGTTGATGAATTAGCCTGTGCATACCAGATAATAAGCTGATGAGTTTGTTCAAAACAAGGATAGCCTTTCTATTGAAATTGCTGTTTGAGAAGGCAATGGAAAATAGAATTAATTGCTAGTTATGAGGATTTGGAGGTAGAGCTTTTCTGTTTACAGATAATTTCATGGTAATTCTAATGAAAAATAGACTTGGAAAACTTTTGGTAAAAAAGACTAGTTCCAAAATGGCTACTTTCTGTTCTGGTCTTCTGATGTGTAAATATTTAGTGAGGTCCTCCATCTTCTAAAATGAATTTTCCTATAAGTAAACTCCACATTGCCTTGAAATGAATTCTGCAGAGGGGAAGAAACATCAACTGTGCCCAGAGTGGAATAAATCCAGAGAGTTGTATTCCTCAGTAATTTTGAGAGCTTTCACATAATAGTCAACACCTGTAGACAGAAACTCGGCTGCTCTGTTTCCGCTTCTCGTGGAACCTAGATTGAGGCTTATCACCTCTGTCCTTGTCATTGTCTTCCACCTCTTCCTCCTCTGCTCTGTGTGACTGACAGTAGGATTCTTTTTTTAAATATCAAATTTAGGGGAAAAGATACTCATTTTAGCCCTAATAAGGATGTACTTTACGGTTTTTTTCAAGTATGTTCTAAGCACAGAAGTATATAAATGGGGCCAAGATTCAGACTTCAAAATGTTCTTTTAATAGCTTCTTAAGAAGTTAGGTGTAGGTGTGAATTTTGGCGCAATAGAGTGACAGACTTATAAATGCTGAATGACTTCAGTTGGTGTGAAATAAAGTGTTGTTTTTAGAATATGTTTGTAATTGCTGAAAACAATTGCAGTTTACCTCAAAATCTGAAGAGTCTCTTTCCCCCAAGTTAAGTGCCTGGCCAGCTGTTATGAATTACATACTACTTTGTGTGTGTTTGTGTTTTAAAGGTTGCACCTTCAAGAGTGTGAAAATAAGATGCTCTGTCTAAAGGCTACCATGCCTAATCTGTAAATGAAACTGTTAAGTGCTGTATTTGCTCCAGCAGCATACTCTAGAATGTTACTTGCTAATATAATATCATACTTATTACAGTTTTCACTTTGGTGTAATAGATAAAATTATTCCCGGTATGTATTTTAGTGGGCCCATGTTTAGTCTTTCATCATCCTTTAAACTGCTGTGAATTTTTTGTCTTGACTTGAAAGCAAGGATAGAGAAACACTTTAAAGAGATATTTTGGTTTTTTCCCATTCCAGAATTTGTGAGCATAGTCATATTTTGCTTTGCATTTACAGTCATAAACTCTCAAGCTGGCAGCTACAACCAAGAACCAAAAAATGGTGCATCCTGCTTCTTGTAATTCATCTCTGCTAATAAATTATGAGAAGCAAGGATAATTAATTAGGGGAAATATGTTATTTAGGTGGTTTCTATAAGCAAGGGACTATAATTCTTGTACATTGTTTTTCATCTTTGCTGTTTCTTTAAGCAGTCTAATGTGCCACAAAATTATTTTTTAAGGTGTTTCCTGTAAGGATTGTTTTAAAGGTGTTCTCATTATGAGTAGTTGTAGATATGTTTCAAAATATAACTGGTGATTTTTAAAGGCCTGAGTACTGACCTAAGAAGCAATTATATGAATTCTACTCTGGAGGGAAGAGAGGATGTTAATGGAAATTGTTTGACTTTTACATTTCTGTGCCATCGAATATAGGTAAAAATACCAATTGTGCAATTCTGCTGTTTAAACAGAAACTATTGGCCTCCTTGGCCCTAAATAAAAGGGGCTGATATTTTAAGTTGACTATTTTATTGTAAATTAATCCATCCTAATTTTTAAAAATTGATTGAATGTTTTTCTTGTTATATGTTGAAAAATAAAAACTGGAAGTTCTTTGCTTAGTCATAATTCTTTTTTCGACTGAAGTGCCTGTATTGAAAGCTAATATCAGTTTTAGACTTTGGGATATGACATTTGGACAATGTTTGGAAGACCCACGTTTGTAAAATATATCAAAACCTGCTTTTAAACTATTACCTTGGGGGTGATTCATAGCCATGATCCATAGCTATGATCCATAGCTATATGTACTAATATGAAGTGCTTGAAACTATCTTTGGAAATCTTTTGTTCTATTTTTGCATTACTGTACAATCTGCCAATCTTAGTATCATTAGAAGAATGTTGGTATAGGAGTCAAAGAACGTGGGTTCCAACTATAATTTTACTACTCTGGCCCATAGTTTCCTCATTTGCGGAATAGTAAAGTTGAATTAGTATATCTCCGATTCCCCGCCCTAATTGAGATGTAATTACTTAAAAAAACAAAAAACTTCATACCTAGTATTTTCCACCTAATACTGGACTACTGTGATTACGAAGATTTTGGTTTATTCTACCAAAAACATTTTTACTTTCACTTTTTCTTTAAAAGAGGACAAGGAAGGAGGATATCATTAATATTTGGCTGAATTAAGCGCAAAAATAAATGTAAATGACAAAATACTGTTTCTATATAGGACTAGTAGGAACTACAAACATTTTAGATTATAAAATGTAAGTGAAACACAGATTATGGGCTTTGTATATCTAAAATATTTCCCCCTTAAATCAATCACCTGTGCCTACTATCATTTATTTTCTGCTAATATTTGATCCCTTAGTAGAGAAAAAAGAAAGAAAAGGATGTTTTCTGGCTTCTGCTGATGGCTGCTATTCTGTTTGTCAAAATGAAGCTACAAAGAGACATGATGAAAAGGTAGCTTAGGAAGCTTGTTTATTTGTAATATGTGGAGACCTTCCATGCATCTTCTGTGTTGTTAAGATTTCTGTTCTTAGAAAAGCAAAACCCAAGGTCATTAAAAGGCTAACATAGTTAGATGAGCTATTTGATATCCCTAAGTATGGATAAAAGGGCCAAGAGGCCATGCTAGTGACTGAGCATTTTGCAAAACTGCTAAAGAGACATTTCAGAGTGTCTAACTTCATGACTTAAGAGCACAAGATCGGTGTCCATTGTATCCAAGTGGGTAAATATGCCTTGTATTGCTTTAAAAATAACTGAGCACTGAAATGTGGTAAGAGCAAACTGGAACTCTAGGAACATAGGAAGTACAGGAAACAAATCCCTTTTGCAGTGCCAAAAGGAGCACTAAAAAGGTTCAGATTCATGAACTGGAAGTAAACCTCACAAATGGATCATTCTTACCTGGAGATTGTGTATTCGTGATTACTTCACACTTGTGCCAAAACAGTTTATTAACCCACCACATGTAATTTTTCAACTTAAAAGACTTAAAGTAGTATAAATACTCCAGTATAAATACAGTGTACCACCAATTTGTGGGAGTGTAGAAAGAGAACAAGAAGTAGCACTCACCCCGTTGGGAGTTAAAGTGATATTAAATGTTTCTCAAATGTTTCTAAAGATAGAGGTGGCTACCAGCCTGACTGCCTACCAAGGGAGGACTAGGTTGGGGCCTAGCACTTGCCTCCTAGAGCCTTTAAGCACAGGAGCCTGAAATACTATCCAACTTAGGAAAAGAACTCTAGAATGGCTGCTGTGAAAGGGATACAATTTGGCACTATTGACCCTTTCTCTAGACTCTACAGATGTGTGAGTTACATCTAAGTCCCAAAGAAAACTTGCACATCGTTTTAAAACATCTTAGTACAAGTTGATTCTCTACATTTATAGCTGAGACCTGACAGCCCTGATTTTTTTTTTTTAATCAATGGAATGAAATTTAAAGACACCTTCAAAGTTAGATCAAGAACTCTCATAAATGTATGCTTGTTTTGCCTGTGAATTTGAGGAGTTTGACATTTAATAAAGTCCAAAATGAAACTCTAGTATATGAACTAAAGTTACCAACACCTGTGCCTGTGCCACCCCACTGTACCTGGTGTGACACTTCCTCTCAGAGAACCACATTTGGATCCCCACTGTACGGCAGAGCCACATGCCCTAGCAAAATATATTTGGTTCAGTGGCTCACTAAATTTTCCCTATAACTTTCCTTCCTAATTCCTTTAGCAAGTTTTTATTGAATATCTATTATGTGCTTGGACGCACAGTAGCGAACCAGATAGACATTGGTTCCTTATTCATCTGTTATGTTCTATTGAGAGATCACTAAAACAAAACTTCTTAGTTGGAATTTGGTGGTCATTTCAAAGACTCTACCCAGTTTTCCTGACTCCTTCCCAGTCTTTCTCAGAATGCTGAAGGCTACCCAAGACACACAGAAATTTTTCATGCCTCATTGCCATTTGGGCCTCTCCGTTTCAAATCAAGTTTCTGTAGAAACACAAACTATATAGCTACACGACTTCAAAGTGCTCTTACGAACCTCATCTCACATACTCCTCAACAGCAAGGTGATACAGAAATGGTCTCCATTTCACTGCTGGGAAAACCAAATCTCCTAAAAATGGATGGATTTATTTAGATTTGAGCCCAGGTCTCCTGATTTCAGGTCCTGTGCTCTTTTTGGTTCACTTAATGTTGAAACCATGCTTCTCAAAGCCCTTGAAGTCTCATAAAGAAGACTTCTGAGGAAGCCTGAGTGAATGGAGCCTGAGTGAATGCTCTCTCTCCTTTGTCCCCCTAATTCAACCAAAGCAGTCCACTTTCATCCATTTTTCATGTTGGGCTTTCATTCAAGATTTAGTTTGAAGATTTCATAAGAAAAAGTTCAAACACCACTTGACTTCACCAATCTACTTCTACAAACATCTCTCAGTGGGGAATCACTAGGTCACATCCTCATATCCAGTCCAGAACACAGTACCCTCTAGGCACAGTCATGGTCATTGCACAACTAAGCAATAGTGAGGCAGGATATAACACCTGGTTCAGAGCCCCCACTCGAGCCAGAATACCTGAACTACTGCTTACCAGTAACTGTAAGCTTTTGGGCAAGTCAACCTCTCTATATCTAAATTTCTTCCACTGTAAAACAGAGGTAATAATAGTTCCTCAAAAGACGATCGTAAAGGGGCACCTGGGTGGCTCAGTTGGTTAAGTGTCTGACTCTTGATTTCAGCTCAGGTCATGATCACAGGGTTGTGAAATCAAGCCCCACAGGGGGCTCCATGCTGGGCATGAAGCCTGCTTAAGATTCTCTGTGCCCACCCTCCTCCAGGCGCATGTGCACATGCACTCGCTCTCTCCCTCTCTGAATCTCCCTCCCTCTCTCTCTCAAAAAAAAAAAAAAGACTATTATGAAAATTAGATTAGTTAATACATGTTTAAGGAAAAAAAAAAAAAAAAGCTTGGAACAGTCCTCAGTGCAATTCCCATCGCAGGAACCCCAAAGGATGCCTCCCTCTCACTTCCAACAGAACACTCTACACTGTTAGGTTTAGATTGTTATGTTAAAAGCAAATTGCTAAATTTAGCATTTACAATTCCATTCAAGAGACAGAAAACAAAGTTTGTCTCACGGAAAAGGATGAGTCTTATACATTTGACTTCTTTATTTTTAGGCATGTATGGGAAATTATTACGGACAGGAAAATGAGGCTGAATCCAGTAGAATTCCACAGGTTTTGTTATACTCCAAACGAAAACTGATTACTTAGATATTAAGTAACTCTTACATACTTCTAACAGGGTGACAAAAACAGTCCATAGATGCTGCTGGCAAAAGAGTTGTGTTCCCAAACCAGAACTTGTAATGAACTCAGAACCGCTCCCACTAAGGCGATGGAACAGAAGGTGCAGTTAGTTGATCCTGAGAGCACACTTAGGGGCCCCCCCCCTCCAGCCCCATTGGCAACTTTGGCATCTCTGAGCCGATGAGTAATGGGGGACACGGAGAAGGGTGGGGTGAAAGGCAGGCTGGAAAGGGGTGGGAGCTAGCTCCCAGCGGGTTCCACAGCAGGAAGGGAGACCTGCTAAAGCAGAAGGGCTCTGTATAGATCACAGCTCCCAGCTGCCATGCCTTTTTGTCTAACCCTGAAGCCATGGTCAGTACCCATCCTCCCTATCTGACAGTGACTGAACATAGTAGGGTACTAGAGTTGGGCCAATTCTGCTCCCTACATGACTCCTTGAATGGGCAGTCCTTGTGAGGAACTCCCCATGGGCCTGGCCAAAACTTTCCCAGACTACAATCTGAGGCTCTTTCTATTTATCCTCCTCCTTTCCCTCTCTCCTCTTATACCTGTCAGATCGCATCGCACTATGGTCTGAAGACTTTCCCTGCTGACTACTGCTCCCTCCTCTTTTATCTTTCACAGGCGTTACCCCAATAAATTTCTTGTATGTCTCACTTCTATCTCCAGTTCAGGATTCCCTTCTGAGCTCCAAAGCCAAATACCTAACTGCTGACTGGACATTTCCACTTTGATGAGTTAAGCCAGATATTATTGGTTTTGGCCTTAATCCTAACTATCCTGTTGTATTATCTTCCTACAATCACAAGAAAACTTGAGACTTATTCTTGACAGCTCCTCTTCCATCACCATCCATATCCAATTTGTGTGGTTTGATGGTCTTGTCCTCAAAATAGGTCACATCTGTCACTTCCACTGCAGTTCTACAGTGATTGTCTCAGTTTAAGCCTTTCTCATCTTCAACCAAAATTTCCAAAAATGACCTTTTAATGGTTTTCCTTCCTCCAGCTTTTCTCCCTTCCTAACCATACTGTCACCAAAGGGATCTCCTGAAATGCAATTTCCTGCAATGCAAATAGGTCATACAAGAGACAGGAGACAATACAATACAGAAGCAACACACGAAGGCTTTGGCTTAGAATGAATCTAAGTTCAAACCCTGACTCTGCCTCTCTTGATTAGCCTCAGTTACTTCATTTGAAAAATGAAGATTAGGGATGGCTCAGTGATTGAGTGTCTGCCTTTGGCTCAGGTTGTGATCCCGGGGTCTTGGGATCAAGTCCTGCTTTGGGCTCCCTGCAGGGAGCCTGCTTCTCCCTCTGCCTGTGTTTCTGCCTCTCTCTCTCTGTGTCTCTCATGAATGGATAGATAAAATCTTTATTTAAAAAAAAAGAAAAAATGAAGATTAATAATAATAGCTACCACATAGAAACGTTGTGAAGATTAAATGAGATAATAAACATAGGTTAATTGGGGAAAGTTATATGGTCAAAATATATTTTAACTCATTTTTTATTCATTGTTTTTTTTTTTTTTTTTAGTAAGCTCACACCCAGCATGGAGTCCAACATGGGGCTCAAACTCACAACCCTGAGCTGAGATCAAGAGTCAGACACTTAACTGAGCCACCCAGATGCCCCTGTTATTACTTCATATTGTTCCTGAAAACTTTTCAGTGGTTCAGCCCCAGGGCTATAATGATTACATTCAAAATCCTTAGTATGGGGCACCTCCGTGGCTCAGTTGGTTAAGCATCCGCCTTCAGCTCAGGTCATGATCTCAGGGTCCTGGGATTGAGTCCCATATCAGGCTCCCTGCTCAGCAAGGAGTCTGCTTCTCCCTCTACCCATCCCTCTGCTTGTGCTCTCTCTCTCTCTCTCTCTCTCAAATAAATAAATTAAATCTTTAAGAAAAAAAAAAAAAAACATGGTACGATTTTGCCTCAGTTTTCTCCCTGTATCTTGGCAGGAATCTTCTCAAACTCTATCCTTCCATCACAACCATACTGAACCTATTGCAATTCCACAAATGAGTCATGAATTCTTGAAAATAGTGCATTTTTAAAAAAGGGTCTGGGCCCTGCAACAGATTGGTATATAAGCCTTTGAAGTTGGGTGATGGGGAATGCTGATAGGATAAGAGCATGAAGTAACTAGGGCAATCCCATAAATTTGAGGAAATCTGTTTTCTCTATAGCATTACACAGTCATGGAAATTTACTCAAGAAGTTCTTAAATTATCTTTTTGAGGGGAGAGTGGGCAATTTTCTATAAGTGCATTATAATATTTATGTGGAAAGAGGTCTTGGTGACCCACTAGAGACTTGTATGAGGTATCTAAATATCTACCGAAATCTAAACAGTTCTGAGAAGAGATCTACTTCTGTCCTCTGTTCTCAGTTACAGAATTGCTTGAAAACCATCTCCCATCATTAGAAATCATGTCATTTTGTTCTCTTCATAGCACCCATTACTACCTGAAATTACATTGCCCATTAGAATATAGAAAGAGGCCTTGTCTTTCTTGTTCACTATACATATGCCATTGCCCAGGACAATATCTGGTTAGGTTTTCAAAAATTGAGGCCACACAACTAGTAAGAATTGAGATATGTCTAGAACCGAAGTCTCCCTGACCTTACCCACTAAACTTGAGTGTCCTTGAGTATCCAAGAAATACTTATTGATCCAATAAATGAAGAGTCAATGAATGGGCTTTTTTAAAAAGATTTATTTATTTATTTATTTGAGTGAGAGAGAGAAAATCTCAAGCAGACTTGGCACTGAGCATGGAGCCCAATATGGGGCTCAATCCTATTACTCTGAGATCACGACCTGAGCCGAAACCAAAAGTCAGACGCTCAACCAACAGAGCCACCTCAATGAATGTTTTTAAATGGTGAATATAAGGATCAAAGTAGTGTTTTATAAAGATATAATCTGGTAGTATTACAATATGGTTTGGAAGCAGGGAAAATAATTAAGAATCTATTGCAGTCATCTGAATTTGAGGTGACTAATGACTTCTCAGAATTACATTAGCTGCCAGTAGCCAAAAACCTGACTAATCAGTGCCAAAAACAAATTTATTTTTCTTATATACAGTTAACTCTTGAGCAACATGAATTTGAACTGCCCACATCCACTTATACACAGATTTTTTTATAGATACTGTACTGTAGATGGATTTCCTTTTCTTTATGATTTTTCTCTTCTTGAGCTTACTCTTTATATTATATAGAGTATATATTACATATAACATATATGCAATATAATGTAATTATAGCACATATAATTGTATATATGTATATATAATTATATATGTATGTATTATATTACATATAACACACAAAATATGTGTTATCAACTCTTTATGTCATCGGTAAAGCTTCTGGTCAGCAGTAGGCAATTAGTAAAGTTTTGGGGAAGTCAAAAGTTCATGTGGATTTTCGACCACGCAAGGGGGTGTGAAGAAGGCTATCAGTACCCCTGACTCCAGCACTGTCTGAGGATAAACTGTATTAGGAAGTCTGCAGGTGTGTTGTCCGGAGCTAATATGGTGACTTCTGGGTGTCATCAGGGACTCTGGCTCTTTCTTTATGCTCAGGCATTCTTTACATCTGGCCTTTGTCCTGTTTGTCATTTGTGCTACAACAATGATTGATTTGCACCCACACCAATTTTTAAAATTTCAGACAGGAAGAAGAAGCAAAAGGACAAAAGGCAGGACATATGCCAGCTAAGCTGACCTCTTTTAAAAGAGCGTTTTTAGACATGCCACGCAGCAATTCTGTTTATATCCCATTGGCCAGACTGTGCTATGTGGCCACCTCTAGTTGCATGGAAGTTTAGCAAATACAGTTTTGCTGAGTACCTTAGTGTCCAAACCAAAGAAGGTTTTACCAATAAGAAAAAAAAGGGAAAATGACTTTTGCATAGACAACCAGAAAGGGAATGGGAAAATTGGAGGGTAACATATAAAGATAAAAATCACTAAGGAGACATGAGATTGGGGAAGGAAATATTTGGTTTGGATATATCAATTAGTAGATACCACTGGGAAATCCAGGTGGAAATATTGCCCCCAAAATTGGAAAAGGATGAAAAAATGTTTTGGTTCAGTAACAGCATTGTAATATGTTCTGATGTCGTCAGTTAAAAGGAGATGATTACCATAAAGGTGGGCAACAATTCAGTTTTGCCAACAGAGAGGCTTGTCCCAATTTTTAATAGGAAATACTAGTAGAAAAATCACCCAGTCTATGTCCATTCAGTCTATTTCAAATCTGAAGTTCCAATCTTTGCTACTTTTTTTTTTTTAAGATTTTATTTATTTATTCATGAGAGACACACAGAGAGAGAGAGAGAGAGGCAGAGACACAGACAGAGGAGAAGCTCCATGCCGGAAGCCTGATGCGGGACTGGATCCTGGGACTCCAGGATTACGCCCCGGGCCGAAGGCAGGCGCCAAACCGCTGAGCCACCCAGGGATCCCCTTTACTACTGTCTTTAATAAAAACTGTTACAGAGGTGCCTGGGTGGTGCAGTTGGTTGGGCATCCAACTCTTGGTTTTGGCTCAGGTCATGATCTCAGGGTCGTGAGATCCATCTCCTCTTCTCTGTGCTCAGCGGGGAGTCAGCTTGGGTTGCTCTCTCCCTCTGCCCCTCCCCCTCAAATAAATAAATACATCTTTTTACCTGGCAGTAATTATCACTTTGCTATAATTAGCCATAGCAAAGACTATATATTATTGTGGAAAGATCATGATATTTTGGTCCAGAGAGCATCAGCTTTGCCATTTATGAGCAGAATGGTTCTGGGAAGGTCACTTCACTTCTCTGAGCCTCAGTTTTCTCATTTTGGGAAGCAGGGACAAAGTACTTCCAAGATTGTCATTAAGATCAAATAGATTATGTCTGGAAAATACTCATGTACTATAAAATGCATCCTTAAAAGAAAGAAATTAGTCCTTTTGTAACAATATACAGAGTAGAAGTAACTGCACTCCAGATGGCAGTTGACTTTTCTCTAAGATTTGAAGTAAGTTTACTACCTAATTTATTGAATAAATTCTGTTGGGTGAATTTTTGTTAAATATAGGGTATCTCTAATGAAAGTGTGTGCGTGTGTGTGTGTGTGTGTACGTGTGTACATGTGTATGTGTGTGAGCTGAGAACTCAATGAATACACTAGCATATTCATCAACCACAGAAAGCTTTTCTCATGACTGAAATTTTGAGGGCTTTGACATTCAGAGCCTGGAAGACTTCACTGTATTTCATGGGGCAGGAGGCGGGGGGGTGGTGAAAAATAATCATCAGTGGTGAGATCATGCAAGAAACCTACACTTGAGGAGAATCCAGTCTGTAGGAAGATTTAGAAAGTAATGAAGAGCAGTTCCTGACCGAGCACATATCTTCTCTGAAATCCCTGAGTAAAGACTGGAGGCTTCACCTGTTTTTCACTGTCCATTGCCTAAAGCTATAAATAGGACTGAAACTCATCTCTCTCTTTTTAGCAGAGAAGGGTCAGATTACAGGTGCAAAGCAAAATCATAAAATGACTGTCAGGGTATTTTATAGTCAGGCAGTCATCCCCACAGCCTCCTCTCTCCTCCTTCCTACTGTGCTATCCTAGAATCAAGGACCCCGGCAACAATGCCTCTGTTGAAACTTCCAGGTAGGTGTGCAAAAGTGTTTGGAGAGCTCAATTCTTTTAAATGCAACCATTCCTTTAAGTATCTTGACAGCCTTGACGATCCTTTATTTAGGATCAGAGTAGCTTTGATAATACTTTTCAGGAAGAAGCATGACATGATTTTCAAGGATTTTTTTTTTCTTTTTAGTTCTGGAAGGGAGGCAATTTCCTAAAACTGTGTCATGTGGTAGCATTTTTGATGATCCCAGTTTGAAAACTGGAAGATATTTAAAATCTACTCTGCTCGTCTAAACAAAGCCTGTGCCAGTCACTGTTCTGCGAAGGGTCCCGTACATGTCTCTAGCTATAGGATTAGTTGACAACCATGAGCATAGTGGAAATATTAACCCAATCATGATCCAGGTTTGTACGCATAGTAATTTTTTAGACTAATAATGTCTTTTTCATTATGAAAGAAATACATGTCTCCTGTGAAATACGAAAGAGAAATTACACTGAAAATAAAAGTAACACTCATGTAGAGAAAGTGGGAAATCTAGGAAAGTAGTAGTAAGAAAAAAACAATTACAGTCCCATTATCCAAAGATACCACTTTTCACATGTCAATCTATTTTCTATGCAAACTTAATGTATGTTTAAAAACATTGTTGTGATTATACTATATATGTCACTTTATATCTTGCCTTTTTTTTTTTTTTTTGGCTTACCATTATGACTTAATATTTTACCATGGTATTTTAAACTCTTCCTAAACACCATTGTGAATGGCTGTGTAATAATCTAGTTTTCTTAACTAATCCCTTAGGTCCTTTACAGTTTGGGTAAGTATAATTATACTTTGAGAACAATATTTGCACCTAAAGCTTTTTCCTTTTTTAAGGATGAAAATCAGTAGGATAGATTCTCAGTAATGGCTGTTTAGTAGGTGTTACTAAGTTGTTTACCAAATGGGCTATTCTAGTTTACCTGCAACCAGCATTGTAAGAGTATCCATTTCTCTAGATCAGATTTCTTTAAAATCACATATTACAAAGAGTACCTCTTTAAGATTATAAACATAAATTTAAAAAAACACATTAGAAAGGGAAAGAAGTGAAAGGGAGTGTTATGGCCATACTCCTAAGATTATTTTATGGCAGCAAACTGTAGGTGAGTGGAAGAATGAGCTATGATAACACACTCCATCACACCCTTTTCTTGTACCAGTCTATATGTTTCTATTCCAAAGCACTGATTAACAGCCACTATGACTTCTGAAGGTTGTTTATATTTTTTACCTTGTTTTATTTTACTTTATACAGCTAAAGAAAAACGTGAGTATGTTGGACTATTTTTCCTGCTATTTGCCAAAGTATCGATTTAAAAAATGATACTATTCATTAATTCAGAAACATGAGTATTTTTCAGCAGTGTTTATTAAATGATACCATTGAAAGCCAACAAAGATTAATAATGACTGGGGTGCCTGGGTGGCTCAGTCGGTTAAGCATCTGCCTTGGGCTCAGGTCATGATCCTGGGATAGAGCCCCTGGCATAAGGCTCTCTGCTCAGCGGGGAGTCTGCTTCTCCCTCTGCCCCTCCCCCTGCTTATGCTCTCTCTCTCTCAAATAAATAAAATCATTTGAAAAGAAAAAGATTAATAGTGACCATAGATATTACATAGAATAGCAAATGAACTCACAGATTTTCTGGACTCCCCCCAAAAAAACCATTTTTTAAAGAGAACTTCAGGGGATCCCTGGGTGGTGCAGTGGTTTGGCGCCTGCCTTTGGCCCAGGGCGCGATCCTGGAGACCCGGGATCGAATCCCACATCAGGCTCCCGGTGCATGGAGCCTGCTTCTCCCTCTGCCTGTGTCTCTGCCTCTCTCTCTCTCTCTGTGACTATCATAAATAAATAAAATTAAAAAAAAATTTAAAAAATAAATAAAGAGAACTTCATGGGGCATTCGTTTGATTTTTTTAAATAAAATAAAATGATGTTCTTCTTTAGATATAGATTAGCCAAGGGGGTCTATTGGATATTGCCTTAGGAAATCCTCAGCTCCAAGGCAAAACATTTCATGGTCAATTTTTGTGACCAGATAAAATAAAATCTTGCTTTAGATAAAACCATAACTCTATGTTCCCCTCCATCCTTTAGCTAACGGATAAGTAGGTCTGACTTGGAATTCCTCTCTGAGATGAAATGTAGCAGACAAAACACCTACGACCTGTCTTTCCCACACCCCTGAAGCACTGCTGGGAAATAAGCATGCTTTTCTGGATTTGCTGAGTGAAGAGGCAAGCATGATACTTTTTTTCTCAAGAATCTTGCACTTCCCATGTTGGTAATAATAATTCCCAACTTCTTAATAGTACTGTGTAGTTTTTACAGTATTTCTTGTTTAATTTTTATAACAGTTCTCTGAAGTTGACATTATTATTATTAGCATTCTCCTGTTATGATGATGAACATCAAGGCACCCTGTGATTATGTGGTTTGCCCAAGATCACACAGCCGCCACAGGCACGTTTTCTCACTCCTTGTTTAGTGTTCTGGCTCAATCTTTCCATATGTAAATCTAGATGTCCTATCCTCAAGACATTTCTGCTTAGATGTTCCATTCTCTCAAATGCAATATGTTCAAAAAAGAATTCAACAATTATCTATCTATACAGACCCAAGGGAGTCATCTCTCCTTTATTATCCCATGGATTCAGATTGTCATCAGATCTTATCTACTCATCTTGGAAATACCAGTTTCACTCTTTCCTTCTTACAGTCATCACCACTCCCTGAAATATTTTTGAAAGGCAGAATTCATGAATTAAGAGTCAAATTTCAGCTGTGGTTTCATGAAGTCCAAACAACTGGTTGATTCAGTGGAAGGAAACGTCAACCATATAATTTGGGGGCATCATGTAAACCACTTCTTGAGAGAAGAGTTTCTAGTTTTCAACTGTCTATAGTGGCCTAGGGAGATGCAACCTTAGTAAAAATAGTAATGTTTAAAAATATGAAACAAATGAATATGTGCAGTCTTAGGTAATTACTTCTTGTTCCAGAAGAGCCAGATCTCAAGCAAGTAGGATTTGGTTTCTGGGCATCCATTTCCCTACTGTCCCTGAGACTTCCAACAGCATTGCCACAGACCCACTATGACAAGCCAGTTGTGTTCTCATCCTCATCCTCATCCTCATCCTCATCCTCATCCTCATCCTCATCCTCCTCATAATCATCATAACCAACTAGCCTAATTTTATTTGCCTTTCATGGTGCATGAAGCCTCCTCTGACTTCTGCTTGCTATTCATCCTTGAGGTGCATGTGCTTGCTTGTGATTCTCATGGACGAGTGATATTAATTTCTGGGGATCAGTTAGTAGTGGGATTGGGAGGCATTCTCAGGCTATCAAATGTATCTACGTGGGGTTCTATTTGGTCCTTTGTGGATTGTGATACTTATCAAAGAACCACTCCATAGCATCCAAAGATAATTTTCAGCTTCAGGCAGTGCTTGAGTTTAATGAGGCAAATAGACACATGAAGTTCAGCCAGTATAGTGGATTTCTGTTATTCTCCTGTGACAAGTCAGGTTTTGAAAGCAGTCTGATTCGACAGTGTTGGTGAAGTTATGAATCAATTGCTATAATTTCCAATGTATGCTTCAGCCTACACTAAATCATATCATTTATCCTTTCCTTAATGGCCCAAAGCTAATCCCGAATATCTGTCTGACCAATGCTATCAAATTGCACTATTCAGTTTGAGCTGGTGCTCTTTCCTCTGTAAAGCATTTTCATGTACATTGCAACAGCCTATGAGTGAGGTTTTGTAGGTATTAGTATTACCACTTAACAGATAAGGAAACTAAGACAGAGGAAGACAAAGGTGTTGGTAAGTGCAGAACAGGGACTTGAGCATATCACACTTGGTTAAAATTGAAAATGTGGCACTTTGGAAATCTGTATAGATATTAATGGGGCGGAATTGAAGGGATCTTTCTTTTTGCATGCAGTTTGCTTTGTCATTTTATGAAGAATGTTCCATCCTCTGTTGTTTCAAATAGATAGCTGTTTGCCATCCTCATTATTTGCTTCCGGCTCTTTTCTGAAAATGTCAAGAGATTTTTAAGTATTAGAGGTAATGACTATTCAGATGAAAACAACTGGGTATGTGGAAAATGCAGTGGAACCTAACAGAAGAGCAGATACTTGATGGCCATCATGACCCTAAGTACTGAAATTAGTACATCTTGAGAGTCTTGGGGCTAGTCATTGCCACACTAAAGGTCACTCCTCCACCCATTCTAAGAATGGCACCTCAGTTGGAAGAGCTTGCAACTCTTGATCTCAGGGTTGTGAGGTCGAGTCCCACAGTTGAGTGTAGAGATTACTTAAAATAAATGAATAATTTAAAAAAAAGGATGGAAAATTAAGGCATATAAAAGTAAAATTGGCTTTCTAAGGGCTATGTGTCCACAAGAAATGGATCTGAGTAGTAAATTTCTGAGCCTCCCTTTCCGCACATACCAGCATATCAAGTTGTCAGGATTTGAAATTATGTGTGAGAGAAACACAGTATGTGTTCTATGGGGAAGAAAGACCCAAAGGACACATTTATTTCTCAGAACTACCTACTTCCCTGATTCTATTTATGAAGAAAAACTCCAAGGACTGACTGACAATCCTATTCACATCTTCACAACCATCAGACTCTGCCAATCTGATGAGAAGGACTATGTTGCGTGGTTACTATGAAGTCAGATTTAGCCCTGCCAGAGGCAGGTGATCTTATATTAAGTGCTAGTCCCACAAGAAGCCAATCCCATCTTTAGGACCTCTTGAGATGTGCTATAAGAATCTGCCCTGTGTCTCTGAGAATGGATTTCCAAGCCACTCGCCCAGAAACCTCTAAAGAGAGAGCAGGCATTGAGCTCCAACACGTTTCTGAGACACTAGTTAGAATATAGGAGACCCACACCCCCAGGGCAGTCGTTAACACTGTGCCTTACACACAGCAGGAACTCTCTGACGATTTCTGACAAAGGGCTTACATGCTAATCTGTGAAAACTTCTTTTAGAAATTGATGACACATTACGCAGCTTTGCTGAAAAAGTGTTTGCCTCTGAAGTCAAAGATGAGGGAGGCCGGCATGAAATTTCCCCCTTTGATGTGGATGAAGTCTGCCCAATTTCTCATCATGAGATGCAAGAACACATATTCCACCTGGAGGCCATGTCCACCTCTGTAGAAGGCAGGAGGTAAGCAGTATAAGGGGCTTGTTGGGACACAGAGACACCGGAAGGGGAAATGTCAGGGCAGATGGTTCAGTCTGAATGATGATTCAATATGGAGGAGAACCTCTGCTAGAGCTAAAAACTCCTCCTCACTCTCCCCAATACCACCCCCCCCAGCCCTGTATAAGCTATGACAAGGTTAACAATGACTACAAAGAAGACAGTAGACCTCTTGTGCTCATCCATCTTCCTTTCGTTGAAACCTCCCTCTCTACCTAAGCAAGAGGACATGAGCTCTTATGCAATTGTTCCAAACCACAATGGGCTGATGGCGGCTGGGCAGACACTCAGTTTACACACAACAGGTATAGAAACCAGAACTCAAGAGCCTCATCTTCAGAGTTCGGTTTGAGCCAAACTTAGCATTGTGCTGTCTGATATGAATATTGCCCTCCAACCAGTCTGACACCCTCCAGGCGATAGAACCCTCATTTCTGCCCTCCTGCCCTGGCCATCCTTTGCTTTTACGTCTTTAAGGAAAGAACAACAATCCACCTTCTTGGGCATGCCCCGTATGACCTAACTAAAGTCTTGGGTAAAAGCAGAAACTCAATAAATACTTGTTGATCTGAGAAAGTAATACTAATTAAGCAACTTATAAGTTCCACACACTAAATCTCACCAAGTTCTTATAAGGTAGGCATTATTACACTATTTTTTCAAACGAGGCAACTGAGGCTCACAGAATTTAGGAATAAACACAGAATGACACAGGTAGTAACTGACATAACCTATCCTAATGGTGGTGCCCAGTCTGCCCATCTGCTAAGAGCAGATTGCCTGTGAAGAACAAGATCATGCTGAAAGCCTTCTAGCATGTTCCCGAAGGCCCACTGTTCCAAGGGGTACCAGGAAGAAGGGAATAGTCATATAGATACCTCTTCCCATATGGCTGGATCCTGTTTCTGATACCCCACTGACATTTTAATTTTCACATTTTGTCCCGAAAATGAAATTGGAAAGTGAAATATCAATCTATTACAATGAAACTCCCAAGGAGGACAAAGTTAAATCCTTTTGTTTTTGCATTTCAAACCCAGAAAAAGGCGTTTCAAAGGACGAAAGACCGTTAATTTGTCCATTCCACAAAGTGAAGCGTCTTCCACCAAACTGTCCCACATCGATGAATACATTTCTTCATCTCCAACCTACCAGACTGTGCCTGATTTCCAGAGAGTGCAGATCACTGGTGATTATGCCTCGGGGGTGAGTTGCTCCTTGCCTCTCAGATACAGCTGCTGGGAAGACACAGCTGGATTGTTTCAGCTTCCTTCCCTTTCTCCCCTTCCTACTGAGGAAGGCGAGAACTAACTTGTCCTTTGTTATACTTCCTAATTGCCTCTCAATACCAATAAGCTATAACTGATATTTGTTTTACATCATTTACCCTCCTTATCTCATTTGCTCATTTACCAACCACATGGAGAATATGTGGTAAAATGCAGTGTGTGTTACATAATACACTAGACAAATTCTGGCACAGGAGGCAATGTGAACAACTGGTGGACTAGTCTCACTGAGGATATGACAAAGACAGAGAGTGAGCCTTGGGAGGCACAGAGAGCTCTTGGGAAAAGATGGGCCCTAGTATAAAGAGAAGGGCTGCTGGTAGCATAAACCAATCAATGAAAACCGATTGGAAGAAAGACAGGGAAATGAGACAAGAAGAGTGGAGAGCTCCGAGAAAAGAAGGAAGATGAGAGAGAATCTAGAAGACTCTAACTGGGCTATTGTTTTGTTTTTTGTTTTGTTTTTATTTTGACCAACGGTCATCTCCGATTTCATTGCATATGCTTACACAGTAGATGATTGCCTGGAATAGACTTGAGTTATGCCACAGGGATAGTAAACTCATGTCACAAATAACTTGACCTGCCTGTCCTATCCAGAACAGTTGGCAATTAATAAATCTCTGCCACATGGACTTGCAGAATCAGCATCATATTGGTGAAACTGATGGTTAGCTATCAGTCTCTGCTCCAAATATAGTTTTAATGACCAGTCCTAAGCCCCCTTCTCATGTAACTGACCCACTTTGGGTCAGTCCCAAGATACTGAAAAGTGACAGAGCAGGGAAATGAACATGATTCTTGTTTGTTCACTTTCTGTATGATAACATGGGTGCTCTGTATATGACAGGTGTTTTCTATGGTACATAACTGAAAGGAGATGTTTAATAAAGAGACAGGGAAAACAAAGTTTGGAGAACTCTGGAGTTTAAAAAAAAATAACATAAAGACGAAGAGACAAACAGGTACCTCTGTGCTTGATAGAAAAAAAAAATGAAAAGAAAGAAGAAGGTTGGAAGGACAAGGTTTACAGAAACCAAGGAGTAGCTGCTTCTCCTCTGAAAGCTGGAGGGCACCTGAAACCTGGCCTGGAGTCTTTGAAGAACTAATGTGTTGCTATACCTGTTGGCTGAATGTGACTGAACTGATGAGCAACACTCTACCACACTATAGCCTGTGCTGCATAGGTCTTCTCCCTTGTAATTGAACAGAGAGGCAGAGGGATCAGAACTAAGTTTCCAAAGCCATTGATCCCTGATAATCAAATGATTCCATTTAACCAGGTCTTATCGAGCACCTACCCTGCGCTAGGCATTGTGTGCTAAGTGCCGAAGACACCTAGGTGAATAAGATCCAACTCTTATTCTGGAAAAGATAGATTGGTGGTCCCTTACATGGCAAAGGAAAATGCATGCCACATTGAAAGCAGAACTCTAACTCTAGCACCTGTGCCAGACTCTCTTGGTCAAGGTCAGCAGGCCTTTAAAGAGTTCAACTGATTAAGATAAATATCTGGACCTCAAACACTGGGAACACGCTTATATTGGTCCCAGAAGGTCTTTGGGCTCTGATGATGAGCATTCAATGATTTCAAGTTAGGATTCCTTGGGCATGCCAGGCCCAGCCAGGACTTGGGGATGAGGCATGGGAGATGCCAGTTTAGGAAATTTCCAGCAATTCTAAGAAAATGTTACTCTAGAATCTTGCTATTTTTAGCCGCTGATAAAAATCTCCTTAAAACCATCTGGAGGGGATCCCTGGGTGGCTCGGCGGTTTAGTGCCTGCCTTTGGCCTAGGGCACAATCCTGGAGTCCCGGGATCGAGTCCCGCGTCAGGCTCCTGGCATGGAGGCTGCTTCTCCCTCCTCCTGTGTCTCTGCCTCTCTCTCTATCATAAATAAATAAATCTTTTTTAAAAATTAAAAAATTAAAAAAATAAAACCATCTGGAAGAGGGGTGGCCAAGTAGTGAAGTTGGTTAAGCGTCTGACTCTTGGTTTTGGCTCAGGTCCTGATATCAGTGTCCTGGGAGCAAGCCCCATGTCAGCTTCTGTGCTCAGCGGGGAATCTGCTTAAAGATTCTCTCTTCCTTTCCCTCTGCCCCTCCCCGCTCTCTCCTAAATAAATAAATAAATAAATAAATAAATAAATATTTTTTTAAAAGTTTAAAACCATCCAAAAGAATAAATGATGCTCTGATCCATCTATAGCTACAGAAGGCAGGGCATGACAGGGTTGGAGGGATGTGTGATACTTTATTCATCCCTGAATATTGCCCTCATTGCCCAAAAAGTAGTTTGAATTCTCAAATTAGAGTCATATCATCATCTTTCAGTTGAAATATTGTCTTCAGAAGCCCATACGTAAAACATCCAGATACTACCTAGAAGGAAGAAAGTACTCTCCATGTTAGAATGGGATCTTTTCATCACATTTGCTAGATAATCATTGGTTTCTGGCAAAAGCCCCAAACAAGACAAGTTGTAAAGAATTGTAGAACAGGTGAGTTTTAGTGGAAATGGAAGAATTGGACAAACTTCAAGACCTGCTCCTGGAGGAGGACCCAGGGCCCAAGTCAAGTAGGAAGCAGCCGGGTAGGCAGGCAACGCTCGGCATGGGCAGCGACAGCCAGGAGAGAGAGGACCTACCAAAGACAAACTGCACTCACTTCTTGGATTTTCACAGGAACAACTCTGATACTCTGACATTTTCTTGGCAGGTGACAGTTGAAGACTTCGAAGTGGTTTGCAAAGGTCTATATAGGGCATTGTGTATACGGGAGAAGTATATGCAGAAGTCATTTCAAAGGTTCCCTAAAACTCCTTCCAAGTACTTACGGAACATTGAGGGTGAGGCTTGGGTAACAAATGAGAGCTTCTATCCAGGTAAGTAATTTTCTTATGAGGTGTATGAAATAGATCTTTAGATTTAACTACTAAACATCAAATATGCCCCTAGATTGTGGTAGTGCCCCCTCCCCCTTACCCATGGTTTGGCTTTCTGCAGTTTCAGTTACCCAAGGTCAACTAAGGTCCATAAGCAGATGGTCCTCCTGATTTATTGTCAGGTCAGTAGTAGTGGTCTAACACTTCACAATGCCTATGTCATGCACCTCACTTCATCTCATGTAGGCATTTTACCACCTAGCATCGTCATAAGAGGAAGGGTGAATATGGGGCAATAAGATATTTTGAGAGAGGCACCTGGGTGGCTCAGCTGATTAATCATCTGACTCTTGATTTTAGGTCAAGTCATGATCTCAGGAGTCGTGAAATTGAGTCCCACGTCGGGCTCTGCGTTCAGCAGGGAGTTTGCTTGAGATTCTCTCTCTCCTTCTCCCTCTGTCCCTCCCCGCACTTACACTCTCTCCCTCTATCTCTCAAAAGAAACAAAATCTTAAAAAAATACATTTTGAGACCATATTCTCTTAACTTGTATTATAGTAAATTGTTCTAATAGTTCTTTTTTTTTTAATTTTTATTTATCTATGATAGTCACAGAGAGAGAGAGAGAGGCGCAGAGACACAGGCAGAGGGAGAAGCAGGCTCCATGCACCGGGAGCCCGATGTGGGATTCGATCCCGGGTCTCCAGGATCGCGCCCTGGGCCAAAGGCAGGCGCCAAACTGCTGCACCACCCAGGGATCCCTGTTCTAATAGTTCTATTTTATTATTTGGTGGTGTTGTTAATCTCTTACTGTACCTAATCTATACAAAAATGAGTAAGTTGATAGACCAGGAGCCCATTAATAGGTATATGTGTATGTAGGAAAAGGCATAGTATATACAGGGTTCAGTACTATCCACAGTTTCAGTCATCCACGAGGGGTCTTGGAACATATATCCTACGGATAAAGAGGGATTATTGCATAAATAATCAAGTCTAAAAATAGTCGTCTTTGGCTCCATTGCCTCTCTTGCCCACATGCATAATCACATGATTAATTCCATATAAATTCTCTCAAAATGTGCCCTCTTGGCTATTCCCCAAACTCTGATTTAGGCCTCTATTTCACCTTGTCCAGATAATTTCCATCGTTTCTGACCTACTCTGTTAAATTTTATCTCACTCCCTTTTGATTCATTTTCACTTTAGTGCCAGTTATTAAAACACAGATCTGAGCATATTCTTCTCCTAACAAAAACCTTAATTGCTGCCCATTACCCACAAAAATAAGTCCAGTCTTTACCCTGGCAGTCAAGGCCTCCCATCAGCTGCCCTCCGAACTCCATTTTATTTATTGATTTTTGGACTTGCACCCTAAACCTATTTATAAACTGACCTTACCTCCCCCACCTCTGTTCTGGTTGGAAGTATTTCCTGTTCTCCATTTGGCTCAGAACTTTCCTAACCCTGGACTGTTGTCATGGCATTCCCCATGCCCGAAAAGGGGAATAGTACGTTTTTTCACCATATGTCCAAATATTCAGATACAACGTCATCTTTCAATGTACAGCCCAGATCCTATCATTTCCTGCTTTCCTCTTACCTCTGAATAAATCTAAACTATATGTTTTCACTTTCCATAGTACTTTGTTTGCATACCTCACTTTTTACTTCCTGCTTACATTATAAAACCTTATATAATCAGGTTTTAATAATTATACAGATTTCTATTGTATCACTGTATTATAATTTGTTT
Organism: Canis lupus baileyi; assembly: GCF_048164855.1. Lineage (NCBI taxonomy): Eukaryota > Metazoa > Chordata > Mammalia > Carnivora > Canidae > Canis > Canis lupus. The sequence continues at coordinate 12,598,946 of NC_132849.1, forward strand.
AACCAATTCTCATTTTAAGGCATTTAGATTCCTAACTTTTAAAAATTTACTTCCAATAAGACTACAATAAACAGCTTTGTATAAACATCTTTGTGCAGTTGCTTTACATCTTTCAGATTATACTTCTAGGATTGAAATTTCAAGGGAGGCAAATATTAAAGTATTTATGACCTTCAGATTGTTCTATCATTAAAGATTTCCAGTTCTGTAACTTCTTCTCTATAATTCCTTTTAATATTAAAATCATATTAAACATGTATCCAATTTGGTAACGTGTATAACCAGTTTACCTATTTTCTATAATATCGACACATAGGATATCTGTTTTGCCTCTGTTTCTAATAAATTATGCTTTACTTCTCTAGGAAGTTTAAGTGTAAAGTTTTGAAAATTAAGATTTGACACAGCAACATATTGTTTCACTTCTTTCATGTACCTTAGGTCCCAGTTTTGAATAGAAAATACATGACTTTTTCTTTCTATACTATTTTTCCCATTCTGGCCATTAGTCATCCCTTGGAAACTGGAGACTTTCCGATGCCTTGGGCACATACTTGTTGAAAGTAAAGGCTAAGTGCATTACAGGCCATGACAACATAAAATTTGTTCTTGACTTTTTTTTTTTAATTTTTATTTATTTATGATAGTCACACGGAGAGAGAGAGAGAGAGAGAGAGAGGCAGAGACATAGGCAGAGGGAGAAGCAGGCTCCATGCACCGAGAGCCCAACGTGGGATTCGATCCCGGGTCTCCAGGATCACGCCCTGGGCCAAAGGCAGGTGCTAAACCGCTGCGCCACCCAGGGATCCCTGTTCTTGACTTTCTTAGACTGAAATTGTTAGCACTGGAAAGAAGGGGATATTTACACAAAATCCCATCTCAATTCCTTTGGTAGAAATTGTATGTGCTTTAAAAGGTGGGCAACATGTTATAGTTATAATAAGAACTATGATTCTTATGGTAAGAATTTATTTTATATTTCCATTTAAACCACTCTAGGTGGAGCACAAAAGGTCTTTAGTGAGACTATTCTGTATGATACTATTAGAGTGGATACAGGGGCACCTGGGTGGCTCAGTGGTTGAGCATCTGCCTTTTGACTCAGTGCATGATCCCGGGGTCCCCGTAGGCAGCCTGCTTCTTCCTCTTCCTGTGTCTCTGCCTCTCTCTGTGTGTCTCTTATGAATAAATAAATACAATCATTAAAAAAAAGAGTAGATACCTGTCATTATACATTTGTCAAAACCCACAGCATATACAACCCCAAGAGTGAACTCTAAGGTCAACTATGGATTTTGGGTAATTAGAACCTGTCAGTGTGTGTAACAAATGTACCACTCTGGTGGAGGGTATGGATAGTGGGGAAGGCAGTGCCTGGGGTGGGGGTGATTAGGACTGTGTACTTGGTGCTCAATTTTGCTATGAATCTACAATGCTCTAAAAAACAAAGTCTATTAAAAATAACCACTCTAAATTAAGTCTTGCAGAGAAGGTTGGCTTTATTAAAATTCTTTTTAATTCTACTTTTTAATTGTAGTTTGAATTTTACTTCTATGCAATTATTATAAGCTAATAAAATGTTCTAAACAAGAAGTCTTTGATAACCTATTTTAATAAATAAAATTATTTGTGAGTTGTATATGAATTATGTGAACAGTACTTCTAAAAAACTGGAAAATCATTCTTACACTACATAAAATCTTATAGTTATTTTACACTACTAATTTAGTCACCTTTGAAAATAATATAAAAATAAACTCTAGCTTAGCACTGGATAATTATAACTTATGACATACAGGATTCCAAACGAATGAGCTCTTACAGCATTTCATATTTTGGTTCTTTTTATGTGGCCATTTATCATATTTCTTGATATATTACTCTGTGTTCTATTGAAAAAGTCTTTACCCCTCCTACGAAGAATGGAGAAGACCCCTTCCGAACAGATGACCTCCCGGAAAACCTCGGTTATCATCTCAAAATGAAGGATGGTATAGTGTATGTCTATCCTAATGAAGCAGCAGCCAGCAAAGATGAGCCCAAGCCACTTCCTTATCTAAATTTGGACACCTTCTTAGATGACATGAATTTTTTACTTGCTTTAATTGCCCAAGGACCTGTGTAAGTGTTTAATGATGCCTGAACTACTCCTCCTACCACTACTACCCCCATCCCTACCACTAGCACTACTACAACTCCTAGTAAGAATGAATATATACTATGTTCAAACACTATGTTAAAGCGTTCGTGCACATTATTTCCTCCCTCCTCACCATGATTCTATGAGGCGGGTATTTTTATAATTGGAGTTTTATAAGCTGAAACTTTGATGAGTTAAGTGATGTGCCGTGCCCTAAGTTACACAGCTGGCTGAGCCAGGATTCAAGCCCAAATCCTCCACCTCCAAAGCCAGGGCCCTCTGCTCTGAGCAACATTTTCTTTTGCCTGGCCTTTTATTTTTATTATTTTATTTATTTATTTATTTATTTTTATTTATGATAGTCACAGAGAGAGAGAGAGAGAGGCAGAGACATAGGCAGAGGGAGAAGCAGGCTCCATGCACCGGGAACCCGACGTGGGATTCGATCCCGGGTCTCTAGGATCGCGCCCAAAGGCAGGCGCTAAACCGCTGCACCACCCAGGGATCCCTGCCTGGCCTTTTATTATGATGATGATTATTTAAGTAATCCCTACACCCAATGTGGGGCTCAAACTCACGACCCTGAGATCAAGAGTTGCATGTTCGTCTGACTGAGCCAGCCAGGCACCCTTCTCCCCTGGCTTTTCAATGCCTTCCCAAACCCCCCCTCATTATTTTGTCCAATTTTGATGAAAAAGATTGAGCCCCCCAGGAGCTCAATACTCTTCAAATGAGATTAGCTGCAAGCTGAAATGTTTGTTCCCATAATTATTTCTTGTAGGTCATAAGGGTCGTGATGGTTTGAAATTGTGTCTATCTCCCTTCAGTGTCTGAATGTTTCAGAGTTACATGATTTAATTTTTCACAGTAAGACCTACACCCACCGGCGCCTGAAGTTCCTCTCCTCTAAGTTCCAGGTCCATCAGATGCTCAACGAGATGGATGAGTTAAAGGAGCTAAAGAACAACCCCCACCGAGATTTTTATAACTGCAGGAAGGTAAAACACTGTCACTGCTCAGAGGTCCCTGCTGGGCAAAAACACGAACCCAATTAGTTCTTGAGTGGGATGAGAAAGATAGTTTCTCTGTAATAATTGTAAGATTCCCAGAGGTCCAATGGATTTAGCAAAAGCAGATGAATTATTCTAAAAGGTTAAAATGCCATTTCTGCTGTTTTCCACACAGACAGGTGTGCTACATTCTTGCCATAAAAAGTTACAATGATTGTGAACAACAAAAATAACAAAACAAATGAAATCTCAAAAACTGCTGTTTTAGGATTTGGAAGATCTTTATTCTTGTCCTTTTCCTTCTACTTCCTGACTCTAAGATATTGGGGGAAGTGATGAAATATTTCTGAGTTTCAGTTTCCTCATTTGTAAAGTTGGGAAATATATCTGCTCAGTCTAGCTCACGAGGACTATGAGAAGAATCAAATGCGCTAAGGATATGGAAAACTAATCAACTTAGAAATACTTGCGAGATGTGTTCTGGGCATGTAAGTCACTGCAAGTGAGGACAGACCATACACAAGCAGATATTTGGGACCAAATCATGGCTCAGCCACCTGCATAACCTTGTGTAATCTATCAAATGTCCAGCTTATAAAATTGCAATCATAAATATATTCAACTCCTAAATGCCACCACCAGGCCATGGCTTCATCATTTCGATTCTTTCTCCCTTTGGGGCTGACAGCTGTGGTAGTTATTTCATTTGGGGGGTGGAGAATCGTCCTCAAGAATTTTCTGTGGATCAAATGTGGGGAGTAAATTGGACGTACAGATATATCCAAGAGAAATGGGTATTACTATTACATCCACCTAACTGGTCACATTCTCTCAACCGTAAAAAAAGTGCTATGGGTTCTTTTCTGCTGGGACACCTTCACCAGCTGTCAGGTCACACCCCACTATTTATTCCTTTCTCCTGCCTTAGTGGGGTTTGCAGGCGCCATAGCCTCTAACAGAGCAGGGTAACTAAGGCTGATTGCTGGTTTTCTTTCTCTGAATGTACATGCAGGTAGACACCCATATCCATGCAGCTGCTTGCATGAACCAGAAACATCTGCTGCGCTTTATTAAGAAATCTTACCACATTGATGCTGACAGAGTGGTCCACAGCACGAAGGAGAAAAATCTGACCCTGAAGGAACTTTTTGCCAAATTAAAAATGCATCCCTATGACCTGACTGTTGATTCTCTGGATGTTCATGCTGTAGGTTGAAAAGATCATGCCAGTTTCATGCTCATACCCATACCCCACATGCCTTTCTCCTAAAAACTACCCCCTTCTCAGAGCCTCCTTAAACCATGTTGGCTGACCATGCTGGCTGAAAGCACCCACAGACAATTTTGAGGTTCACTCATTGTCAAATGTCCCAGACTCCATTCTTGGAGCCCAACCCCTTGCCCTGTTCCCAGGCCCCTGCTGCTTGTGGCCATTCCCCAGCTCTCTATGTCCTAGCAGCTCTGATAATGATACACTTGCTTTCCAATCCAGGGACGCCAGACCTTCCAGCGTTTTGATAAGTTCAATGACAAATACAATCCTGTAGGAGCAAGTGAGCTAAGAGACCTCTATCTAAAGACAGACAATTATATTGATGGAGAATATTTTGCCACTATCATCAAGGTGAGGAGGAACCAACCAGATCTCTGGTACTTGGCCTGGTTCTTGAGGAGGGGGAGGAAGGGAGGGAGGGAGAGAAGAAAGGAAGGAAAGGTAGGAGACAAAGGAAGGGGGAGGTGTGCTATCCCTGAGGCCAAGCATCACAGACATGAATATAAGAATGGAAATGCCCACTGTAATGATTTTTAAAAGACTTCTGTTCCGAGGCTAGAGAAGCTGAGGGTGTGGACTTGGGCTGATTAAGGACTCTTCTGGGCTCTGGGAGTTGTAAGCCTGGAAAGAGGTGGGATCGGAATTCACTCTCATCTTCAAAGCCCGAGCACTAGGACACAGAAATGACATGGTGGGCTTGGGAGATGTGTGCTTCGGAAAATAGAAGGCATAAGAACAACTGAACATCTTTTGCAAGTGCCATGGATAGGATACCTCAGCATCCTTTGTCTGACGTTTTTACTTTCTGGACTCCATTACGTCTGATCAATCCCTCACTGATTAGATTCCCTTCATCTCTCAATTTCCTTAGATCTTAACGTGGAATAGTTTCCCTCTGACTTCCTTTCCACATCCTCTGATCTCCTTATTATCTACCTCCTCTCCCCAGACCCCACAGGTTGAGATCCCTGAGGGACTTGTGCGAATTCCTGGCTTTGGACTATTCTCTTGGCTTTGCAGGAAGTAGGTGCAGACCTATTGGAGGCCAAGTACCAGCACGCAGAGCCCCGCCTGTCAATCTACGGCCGCAGTCCTGATGAGTGGGACAAACTGTCCACTTGGTTCGTCCGTAACCGCATCTACTGCCACAACATGACATGGATGATCCAGGTCCCCAGGATCTAGTATGTATCTTCCCATTGGAGCCCCTAAAGCCTGACTTCATCCCACCTGTCTCACCTCCTCCACCCACACAAAGAATAGGCAGCAGCACCTGTAGACACAAACAAGCTTTGTTAAAGTGGCACTCGCTGCCGGGCCCTGGGTGCCTGCTTTTGTCCACTCTGGGTTCAGCACTCTTGACCAGAGACAGGAGTTAGGAAGATCATTTCAGTTCAGTTTTCTAACCAGAAAGTTTTTGGGTTTTGTGGTTTTGAAACACAGGACTTGGGCATCTGGGTGGCTCAGTCGGTTAAGCCCCCATCTTTGGCTCAAGTCATGATCCAGGGTCCTAGGATCGAGCCCCACATCAGGCTCCCTGCTCAGCAAGGTGTCTGCTTCTCCCTCTGCCTCCACCCTGTTTGTGTTCTCTCTCGCTCTCAAATAACTAAAGTCTTTTAAAATATTTTAAAATAAATAAAACACAGGACTTTAGGCAGAGCACAGAATAACTTAGTGAGAATATTTAAAACTTAGCTAGGATAAGAACTATGTACATTTTATTATATTTTTTCTTTCTCTTGGTCTTCCTCTTGGTACCCCATTCATTCTTTCCCATGCTTCTCTGGACTGGGATGTAGCCTTCTTGTATCAGAATCTCTACTACCGGGATCCCTGGGTGGCGCAGCGGTTTAGCGCCTGCCTTTGGCCCAGGGCACGGTCCTGGAGACCTGGGATCGAGTCCCACGTCGGGCTCCCAGTGCATGGAGCCTGCTTCTCCCTCTGCCTGTGTCTCTGCCTCTCTCTCTCTCTCTCACTGTGTGCCTATCATAAATAAATAAAGTAAAATTAAAAATTAAAAAAAAAGAACCTCTACTACCATCTGCTGATTGTCTCATGCCCAAGTGTTCAAGATCTCCATAACCAATGAGTATTTATCAATGGTATTACCACCTGCTAATTGCTCAGGGATGCTCAGTGTCATTGATCTTTTATCCAACTTAAGGGTTTATATATTTTCTGGTCACCTGCCTCTGTGTTCTATGTTTCCTGGCAATGCAAGAATTTTTTTCCTGTTTCTTTAGGCAAAAAAGTAACTTTTTAACTGGAGTAGAACTTCCTGTCTAGTATCATTAAAGCAGAGAGGCAGTAGTTGTGGTAGTGAGAAGCATGGACTCTGAACCTAGGCTGGCTGTATCCGAATCCTGGTTCTACTACTTATTAGCTGTGTGACCTTAGGCAAGTTTCAGGAGCTCTCTCTGCCTTTGTTTCATCATCTTTAAAATGGGGGTGCCTGACTGGCTCAATCAGTAGAGCAAGTGCCCCTTGATCTCTAGATGGTGAATTCAAGTCTCACATCTGGCATAGAGCTTATTTAAAAAATTTTTTAAAATAGAGTCATAATGGTACCTAACGTATTGAGTTGTTATGAGGATTTAATTCACCAATATTTCTGGCCACTTAAAAGAGTGCATGGCATATATTTGAGTGTTGTATTAGTTTCTTAGATTGCCCCTGACTTCAGGACATCAGAAGTATTTTTTTTTAATATTTTTTATTTTATTTATTTATGATAGTCACACAGAGAGAGAGAGAGAGAGAGAGAGAGGCAGAGACACAGGCAGAGGGAGAAGCAGGCTCCATGCACCGGGAGCCCGATGTGGGATTCGATCCCGGGTCTCCAGGATCGCGCCCTGGGCCAAAGGCAGGCGCCAAACCGCGGAGCCACCCAGGGATCCCAGAAGTGTTCTTAATAACTAGTTCATGCTCACCATCTTACACACCACAAATAAATCCCTGAATCTTCTGTGACATAGTTCCTATACTCTTCATTTTTTATCTGGACTTAGCTGGGAAGGTTAATATTTTTACCACAGAGGGTCTGTAGAAGAGAGGGGAACAACTGGTACAGCAAGAAATTTGTATCTCTATGCCTATTCTAAACTGAATCCCTCCTATGGCTAACCAAGAAGTGTGTCCCTAGAATGGACACAGTCTTTTCCTGAACATGGCATTTGGCCTTGTGATTCCCTCATCCAGGGGCTATCAATACGAAAAATATTTTTCTCCTAAATTCTCTTCATTCTTGCCTCTAGTGATGTGTTTCGATCTAAGAATTTCCTTCCACACTTTGGAAAGATGCTGGAGAATGTTTTCATGCCGGTGTTTGAGGCCACCATCAACCCCCAGGCTCATCCAAACCTCAGTGTCTTCCTCAAGCATGTAAGCATGACCCATTAGGCCTTCCGATTGCTGTGCATGAACCCATACTCCCACCTAGCTGTGATTCATTTTTGCTGCCTTTGGGAGCTGAAAGCTTGTCTGAGGAGTTGGATTGACCCCATTACATGGCTCACTTTTCTGGACAGATTACTGGCTTTGACAGTGTGGATGATGAATCCAAACACAGTGGCCACATGTTTTCCTCCAAGAGCCCCAAGCCCCAGGAGTGGACAATGGTAAAGAATCCATCTTACACCTACTATGCCTACTACATGTATGCAAACATCGTGGTGCTCAACAGCCTGAGAAAGTAAGTAGACGAGAACTGGAGCTGGAAGGAGAGGATTCTATTTGACACATCTCTTTGCTCAGACATTGGTCCCTGGGTGGTCATCCCACTGTCCTGATGGGATGCTTCTGACTGGCCCAAATCAGACATTTCTTTCCCTTGTCTTTTTTGTTCAGTTTCTTTATTTAGTAGCAGGAATGGACATTTTGGAGCTGTCAGTAACTTTCACAGTCCCTTTTCTTTGGAAATTTGGGAATTGATACTAATCACTGTACAATTATAAAACTCCACACATTACCCTTCTTGATAAACTTGGGTAAGGAATAGAAGACTGTTATAACAGGGTTTTCTGGAAACATTTCCCCCTCAAAAGTGTGAGTAGGAGAAATGAGAACATGGTAATATTGGTAAATTTCCTGCTGAAACTGAAGGTAATCAGATCTTGACTTTCCTCCATACCCTCATATCCTTCGCTGCCTCTTTTTTCATAAGTCTGTGTTCAGGAAGAATTAAGATTATGATTTGGAATTGTCCATTTTACTGAATCCTTTAGAGGCCCCCACTTCCTTTTAGAATGTTAATTTTTTTCAACCAGATTTTCTTGTAAATCACTCCATGCCCAGAATTGCTACCAGGTCCTAGTCAGCCACCTGTGATTACTATGCCAATTCCCTTTCCCTAGGGAACGAGGCATGAATACATTCCTGTTCCGACCTCACTGTGGGGAAGCTGGGGCTATCACCCATCTCATGACAGCATTCATGACAGCAGATAATATCTCTCATGGCCTGAATTTAAAAAAGGTGAGTTGGAGACTCTCTTCCGAATATTAACTTTCATATTGGAGCTAGAGGAGTAATTTTTTTTTCCTTATCATTTTGTCACAAGTCATTATCAACACCAGAATCAAAGCAGAGCAAAAAAGATTTTTGAGGTTATGAAGTACAGTTCATTTTACAGAGAGGCCAGAGAAGTCAAAGGAGCTGCTCAAGACTACCTAACCAGTTAATGGCAGAGATGAATTAATGCAGGTCTTTGGATTTTCATTTTAGAACTCTGACAAGGGATAATTCAGAGGCACTTGGCTTACCTTAAACTGGTTTTTGCCAGATTTCTTGTTATATCATGTTTTCAAACGCCTCTTTTGAGAGTCAGAACTTTCTTGTAGAGAAAAAAAACAAAAAGCAAAAAACAATTGAGGGCATCCCAGGTGTCTCAGGGGTTTAGCGCTGCCTTCAGCCCAGGGCGTGATCCTGGAGACCGGGGATTGCGTCCCACATCGGGCTCCCTGCATGGAGCCTGCTTCTCCCTCTGCCTGTGTCTCTTCCTCTCTCTCTCTATGTCTCTCATGAATAAATAAATAAAATCTTTAAAAAATAAATTAAAAAAATAAAAAGTAAAGGTTGAATAAGCTCTGAGTTAAAAAAAAAAAGCAAAAAACGTTTCAAGGTGAAGTCTTTTCCCTGAGACAGACCATCTAACTTAGGCAAGTAAAAAAAAACATTTGGTTTGACCCAATGCTTCTGAAAGCTGATGATCCCAAATAAATTTATTCTAACTAGTGTTTATATTTAAAAAAAACTATTATTCTTCTTTACTAAGGGATTTAAAGAACATGTGATCATTCCGTTCAAAGCTAAAACTTGAGGGAATAACATTTCTAGTTTGTATCCCTTTTTCAACACCCTTAAATATTGTTTTTCACTTTTCCTTTTCAGAGTCCTGTGTTACAGTACTTGTTTTTCTTAGCCCAGATTCCCATCGCTATGTCGCCATTAAGTAACAACAGCTTATTTCTAGAATATGCCAAAAATCCTTTTCTAGATTTCCTCCAGAAGGGATTAATGATCTCGCTGTCGACAGATGACCCAATGCAATTCCACTTCACCAAGGTAAACATATGGAATCTTGAGTAATACAAGCATATTTGGTGGGATTGTTGTTGCCCATCCAGAATTTTAAAGTCAAATCAAGGGATTTCATTATAGTTTTTCTGCAGGACGCATGCTATTTAAAAATATATATGTTTGTTCTTTTCTTTCATTCATTCATTCATTCTTTTTCTTTCCTTCTTTTTTTTTTTTTGCCTCGTTTAAATATCAATCCAAGGAGCCCCTAATGGAGGAATATGCCATTGCTGCACAAGTGTTCAAGCTTAGTACCTGTGATATGTGTGAAGTGGCAAGAAACAGTGTTCTGCAATGTGGAATTTCTCATGAGGTAGACCTGTCCTTGACTGGTTGCCCTTCTGTATACGGGATCTGGTAACTGAGTACTGAAAAGACAGTACTGAACATGTAGAAAAATTATTCCACAAATCATATGCCATTACTATGGATACACTGGAAAGAATTCTTCTATTGCTCTGGCTGTGCCTTTGGCAAGGCAAAGAAAATACACTTGACTTCTCAGCAGACCATGCACATTGAGGCACTGGATGAGTGCTCTTAATGTTTTATTTTTTCCTTTTGTCAGCAAGCAGTATAGGGGAGGAAGAAGATATAATTATAGTCTGTATCAGGATAAAGGGACAACAATCATTCTGCTTCCTTTTTTCTCTTACAGGAGAAAGTAAAGTTTCTGGGTGACAATTACCTTGAGGAAGGCCCTATGGGAAATGATATCCGGAAGACAAATGTTGCCCAAATCCGCATGGCCTATCGCTATGAAACCTGGTGTTATGAACTTAATTTAATTGCTGAAGGCCTTAAATCGGGAGAATAAAATAAATAAACCAAGTAATAATGTGGGTGAGATTTTCTTTAGAGACTATGAATAGTAACAGTTACCAGTTATTGAATCCTTACTATAAACCAATGATTGTACTAGATATTATTCCACTGACATTATTTCATTTAATCATTTTCACTTTATGAAGTAGATAATATTATCCTCATTTGGGGGAAGATGAGTAAACTGAGGTTAATGAAGTTAATAACCTGCACAGGGACACATCCATTGAGTGATAGCAATGGAGACATGGGTTTGGTTGCCTCCAGAGTCTCCATGACTTTCAGGCAAAACATTTGCTGGTATTTTTGCCTCATCTTAAAAACTATAAATAACTATGGAGGTGGGGCAAAAGATTGAGCAAGTGACTTTGGGAGAATGTAGGCTTTTGGTTTATAGAATGAAATGTGCTTAAGGCACTTAGGCCATTGAAAAGTCCTTCTGATAGGATGCAACAGGAGACTGGCATTCTTAGACAAACACAGGTGTTGCTCAATATAGAAAAATCTGTACTTAGGGAGAATTTATCTTACAAAAAGGATTCTTAGTTGTAAGGATATAATTGGCAATAAAGTTATAGTCATCTGTTCTTGTAGGTTCTAAATAACTTCACTTACCAAAATAAGACGTACACATAACTTTTTAGAAACCTGCCTGTTTACTCAAGGCCAGGTAGAATTCCAATTAGCTAGACTATACTTCTACACATACAACTGTGTTGCCATCTAGTGGCTGGGCTGATAGTAATTATTAAAGAACTACTGATTGAACAGCTCAAGTATCAGGTACAATTTACACAACAAAGGTATCAAGAATAAGATTTCATTTCTACTCTCAAGTTGTTCACAGTGTGAAGTGGTAGGATGGGTGGATACAAATGTGAAAAAGAAGATTTTAAAACATCTCAGTGGGTAAAGACTTTTCAAATGGAAAAAAAAATTAAAGGCAAATTCCTGCTTGTTTCCACATTCTATACAAGTAACCCTAAGCATGGGTGTGATCCTGACTGCGTGTTTATACTAGTCCTAGTGTAAGAATCCTCTCTCTGGTTTCTGAAGTTGAACTCTGTTTACTGAGTATTTAAGTCCCTTAGAGAACCTGATTTGATTTTACCTTGTCCTCTATGTCATCAAAGTAATACAGATTGCTAAGACTTAAAAGGCATTCTATTCTCAGACTTAAAAGGCATTCTCAGACTTAAAAGGCATTAACTACTGTCAGTTATATCTCCATCTTACCCATGAGGGGGCAGTAGAATACATACATCTTAATTCTTTTATTACAGCCATAGAACCTAGGCCAGATTTGATTTTATATTTGGGTACTTGGAATTCATTTGGCCTCATTTTGCCAAATAATTTTCCTGAATGCAAAGTCTGAACTCTGAAATCAATTTGAATTTTGAAATAAGTTTTAAAATCACACCATTCTAGTTTAAAAGTTCATCTTGAGCAACTGTTTGGGAAGTTTTCTAAATATAGGAAGATTTGGGGAGGCTGAGGGGGGTAGTCCATGAAGATCATTGTTCAGAATTTACTACAAACAATATTGACATTCATTTCCTCATCAAGACACGATTTTTTAAATGTCTTGTCAATACTTTTTTTTTTTTTTCTCTCCCATCATAGAAGGCAATTCCTGTTTCATTGTCCACAGCTCATAGTTTCACAATGGTGTGGGGCATGCGGCTTTTACTGCTTTGGCTAAGTTGGCTTGTGACAGTCATCTGTGATGTGTAACTAAACACCTCTCTTCCTGGCAGGCAGTCTTCTATTTTGGTACCTCTCTGTGAACAGATGTAGGAAGATTTTGGTCATCAGACCCTAGAGACTCTGGTGGGGTGCGGTGGGGTGGGGTGGGGTGAGGTGGAATGGGGCGGGACGAGGTGGGGTGGGGTGGTTACCGAGTGCCTGGGAAACAGGCTCAACGCATCCGGACTCGCAGCCTCAGTGAAACTGGGCTGCCGCTCGCGGTGGGCACCGCGCCATGCACATACCTGAGCAAGAGCGTGTAGGAGGCGTAGTGCCTAGGCGTGTGTATCGCAACAGGGCGTGGGGGCCGACCTCAGGCACTGGGAGTATCAAAGGCCTCCCAGTGCTGGGGCTTCAAACCTCAGGCGTTCGGAGCGTTATTTGCATCTACTTTCCAAGGTGGCACTGGACTGCAACTGCGGTGGCAGGAGAGAGTTTTATGGTTTCCTTGAACGAGGTGCCATTTGGATTCCTCGATCAACTAGGTGGCTGTGGAGCGTCAGCTTTCATGTGAAGTTCAGGTCCATCGCCGTGGGGCTAGTAGGGCCGCAGGCACGGCGACCCCATGGGGCTCTGGCTTGAGGCCTCGGCCCGCGGCGGGGCGGCGGGGGCGTCCGGGGGCGTCCGGGGTCCGGGGCACGGTTCCGGCTCCGCGCGGGCTCGCACGGGGAGGTCCGCCTCTCGACGGTTCCCGGGCGGTGCCGGGGGCGGGCCGAGGCGTGGGGGCGCAGAGAGGAGCCAATAAGAGCCGGGGTGGGCCGGGCGGGGGCGGGGCCTCGGCGGGGCCTGCGGGGGCGGGACGGAGCCGACCGCGAGTGCGAGCGCGGGGACCTGGCGCCTCGGCGGAGGGACGGGAGCTGCGCGGCGCGGCCGCGGGGGCGGCGTGGACGCCGAGGGCAGGTAGGCGCGGGGCGGCGCGGGGCGGCGCGGGGCGGCGCGGGGCGGGCTCTGCTGCGGCCGGGGGCCTCGCTCCCTCGCGGCGGTGGGGGTCGCTCGCCGGGCGTCGGGCGTCGGGCGTCGGGCGCGCGGAGGGGTCGGCGCCGAGGTGTGGGGTCTGGGCTCCCCTGGCCCCGGGGGACCGCGACGACGGGCCCCGGGAGCCCTGCGGGCGGGCCGCGGCGGCTGTGGCGGAGCCCGCGGGGCGTCTCGGCGCCGCTCACCCACCTCGGGGGCCGGGAGTGCGCTGCGGGGCGGGGGCGCCCTCCACCAGGAGCCGCGCTGGGCGCCTGAGCGTCCGCGGGCTGAGGCGGTGCACTTTTACGCGTTTCTTGCTTTTTTGTGAGTTTTGATTCTTAACAGAATCTGACGAGCACAGCATGGAAAGTCGGTAGAATTTTGATCTTACAATCGGACAATGGAAACTCCAAGAACTTTTGAGTAACTGGGATCGCGGATGGTGATTCGATGAGTCAGGGGCCGGAGTGGCGGCCAGGACCACAGAACAGATGCGATACCTCGGGCGGGTCGGCTTTTCTGGGCCTCTTTTCCTCAACTGGAAATCTGGGATGCTCACGCCCAGGGGTGTTCTGAGGGTCAAAGGAGATAAATGAGAGCAATCCGTAAATAAATGTTAGGTTTTGTCATTTGTGCACCGGCAGCAGGCATATTCTGTAAAGCAACTACTAAATGCCGGGCGCACGGTGGGCACTCTGTAAACCTTTATCCCAAAGCTAGTGTTTCACCTCCGGTGTTTTAGATAAAGCCCAAAATCTCTGTTACTGAGTAAATAAATTGTTTAACCCCCCCCCCCCCATCACCATTGTTTGGAGTGTGGTCCATTTTTAACTGATCAATGAACTTTTCTAGAATGGCACATATTATCCACGCACTGTTACTGAATTATTTATCCTTAAGTTCGGTACCAAATAATCTTTTTTTTTTTTTTAAGATTTTTAATTTATTTATTTATGAGAGACACACACACACACACAGAGACAGAGACACAGAGGGAGAAGCAGGCTCCATGCAGGGAACCCGACGTGGGACTCAATCCCAGGTCTCCAGGATCAGGCCCTGGGCTGAAGGCGGTGCTAAACTGCTGAGCCACCCAGGAATCCCCTCAAATAATCTTTTTTGCTTTAAGTAATTATACTTTGTTACCTAGTAAAGTAAGCTGGGAGTATTGCTTCAAATCAAGACTTTCATAAGATTTTAGTCCTTCAAAACAAAATTAATGTGTAGCTCTTTTTTTTTTTTTTTTGGTACAATCTTTATTATAGATATTTGCTTTCTTTTCCTTGGGTATGAAGGAGTGAGGGGTTTTAGGGAGAAAGTGGAAGTAAAAAAGGGAATAGCAGTTTGTAACCAGCAGACATTTACTGGGGATACTTGTAGGTGTGTTCTGAAGTAGTTTCCCAGGCAGAAACCAGGAAATGTAGTAATTGTGTCTGGTGGCCTTTCGTTAGCGTTTTTATGTTGACGGTGGCAATAGATTTCTTAAGATGCAGATCTAAAGGAACAGTGTTAGTGTTTTTGATGTGACAATAATAGAATTTTCTAAACCTGGGAATTGCATTTTAAATGATCTATAACATGTCTTCTAGACAAGAATTTTAGACCATTGGATAGATACCATTGGTTAAGAGCAAATCAGATGGTGTAGAGGGAAAGTTCCTAGTGAATATAATTTTTGTGTTGTCTTAAAAGCTTTACGTTTCAGCAGTTCAGTGGAAGATGAGTGTTTTGAAACTACTTAAAACATCATTTTAAATATGTACTCCATATATAAATTTTGCTGTAATTTAAATTTGCCGCTCTTGGAGGTCTGAAGCCTTTATGGTCACATTGTTTATTGAGCATCTGTTATATTCGAAGGCACAGTTTTAGCGCTTCCCTAGTATTCCTGTATGAGCAGAATACAATTCCTTCCTTCTAGGACATTAACACTACCAAGTGGGCTAAAATAAGTAGCAAGAAAACTGTTTTTAAAACTGATGATTACACCAGTCAGTATTTATTGGGACCTACTCTGAGCCAGGCAGTATTCTAAATTCTCTACATGGATTAGCTTATTTAATCCTTACAACAGCACCATGAGAGGTGTCATTATTTTGGTGTCCTCATTGAGAGACATGAGGTTGAGTAACACCCCTATCAAACAGCCTAGGCAGCAGAGCTAGTATTCAGACCAGTTAGACTCCAGAAGTCCTAATCCAAACTTTTGCATTATACTGAATTTCAAGTTCTGTGAGTGAAATACTGATAAAATCCAATGTGTATTTAAAAGAGAGTTCTAGAAATAACTTCTTCACAAAGGAGAGAAAGAGACATAGAAAGAAACTGGTGTTGGGGATCCCTGGGTGGCTCAGCAGTTTAGCGCCTGCCTTTGGCCCAGGGCATGATCCTGGAGTCCCAGAATCAAGTCCCAGGATCCAGTCCCAGGATCCAGTCCCAGGTCAGGCTCCCTGCATGGAGCCTGCTTTTTCCCTCTGCCTGCGTCTCTGCCTCTCTTTCTCTTTCTCTCTGTCTCTCATGAATAAATAAATAAATAGAATCTTAAAAAGAAAAAAAGAAAGAAACTGGTGTTACAAGATGTGGATGGAGGTTTGTCCAAGCCACAATTTAATTATATTTTGTATAGAAGACTATTACCCCACCCCCACCCCCACCACCCATGAATGACTTGGGATTCTTTCTGTTTCTAAACTTGCAGTCACAGTGCTCCTGGGTGGCTCCATGGTTAAGTGTCTGCCCTTTGGCTCAGGTCATGATCCCAGGGTCCTGGGATCGAGTCCCCTATCAGGTTCCCTGCTTTGTGGGGAACCTGTTTCTCCTTTTCCTCTCTTCTTGTGCTCTATCTCTGTGTCTCTCTCTCAAATAAAATCTTAAAAAAAAAAAAAAAAAAAAAAAAAAAAAAACCTCAGTCACTCATACTACAATTATGGCATTATCTTATCAATAGAAGAAGTGATTATTTTTCAACAAGAAGTTTAAAATGTCTGTTCTCAGACCATAGGTTAAATGTTAGATTCAAGAAAAGACGCTTCCCTGCCTTCAAGAAGCTTATAACCAGACATGTAAAGGAGTCCCTGCAATTTTAGTGTGCTGAGTTATATAGAGATAGCATTTAGTGGGAACAATGATGAGGGAAAATAATTCTATATATGATAAGGAGGAAGATTAGAGAGAAGATACCATAATTGAATTTGGCTTTGAAGGGTGAATAAGAGTTAACTGAGTCAGGGAAGGGAGCAGAAGATATGGATGATGTGAAAGTATATGGCATTTGTGAGGAATATGTTGTAGTTTATTGACTAAAGGTCAGAGTTTATGGAGGTGAGAAGCTGGGCTAGAGGGCATGGTGCCTGGAAATAACCTAGAAAAAGAAATATGCTGAGCTTGCTTGCTAACTGGGTTAGGATCACTGAAATTGCTAGAAATGAGGTAAGCATTGGGGTTTTGGTGCCTCTCATTTGGAATAATGAAGATTTGTCCAGTTTGGCAAAATCTCTCACTATAGAATGTGTTAAAGGTGGTTTTAAAACTTTAAAATAGGGGCAGCCCGGGTGGCTCAGCGGTTTAGCGCCGCCTTCAGCCCAGGGCCTGATTCTGGAGACCTGGGATTGAGTCCCCCGTCTCTCATGAATAAATAAATAAAATATTTAAAAAAGAGAGAGAGAGAGAGAGAGAGAAAAGTCTGCTGGTGCCACAGAGTAAAAAGCTTGTGTTTCATGCTGGGAACTTTGGACTTGATTCTAAAGACAATAGAGAGCCAGGGAAGGATTTGAGGTAATGAAGACAGATAACATGGTGGGGTATGGATGGAGGCTGGACTGGATGGAGACAAGCAAAAGGTAGAGAGATAAGTTAGGAGGCTAATGGTATTGAAATGGTCCAGATAAGAGAGGATAAATAAGGGCCTGGAGCGGAAAAATCCTCATAGAGGTGAAGAGGAGAGGACAGGATGATCAAGATACAGAATTGACTCTGCTTAAAAAGTGATTGGCTTTGGAGGTGAACAGAAAAGTAAATGACTTCGTTTCTTGGCTTGGGAAACTGGATAGAGGAACTTGTTTTATTTTTTTTCTTGTGGGAGGAAGAGCACTGTTTCAGTTTTGAACATGCTGAGTTTGAAGTGCCTCTGGACACTTAAGGTAGAAATGTCAGGGGGGATCAAGAGCCTTGGAGGAGGCTGAGATTAGTGATGCAAATTTCAGAGTTAACCAGTAAAGTGGTCATTGAAACCTTAAGAGCAGATGAAATTGCTCAGGGAAAGCATATGGAATTAGAAATGAAGAGGGCCAGGGATAAATGGTTTGCTTTGTTTGAGTGAAAAGAATTATTGATTGATTTATTGATGCTAATTTTGTCTTCTAAATTGTGATTATAAATCAATAATATGGGTTTTAATTGAAGGATTAAGCAGCAATTTTTACAACCCAATGAATCCTGTTCTTTTAAAACTTTATTTGGGGGTCATGCCTGGCTGGTTTGGGATTTTGAGTTCGGGCCCCATGTTGGGTATAGAGATTACTTCAAAATAAAATATAAAAGTAAATAAAAAATAAACTACATAAAATAATATTTTATTTGGGAGTCACTCATTAATTCCAAAAGCATATTGCCTGAAGTATTATCAGAGTTCCTCTTTGTAAAAATAACACAACTTTACAGCATATTCACAGCCACACAGGAAAGTAGATCTTCTAGTTTTATTTTATTTTATTTTTTTTTAAGATTTTATTTATTTATTCATGATAGTCACACAGAGAGAGACAGAGAGGCAGAGACACAGGCAGAGGGAGAAGCAGGCTCCATGCACCGGGAGCCCGATGTGGGATTCGATCCCGGGTCTCCAGGATCACGCCCCGGGCCAAAGGCAGGCGCCAAACCGCTGCGCCACCCAGGGATCCCGATCTTCTAGTTTTATTACAGAATTACTTTTCCTCCTCTGTTCTTTCTTCCTTCCTTTCTTCCTTTCTTTCTTTCTTTTTGACTCACGACCCTGAGACCAAGACCTGAGCTAGGATCAGAAATCTGATGCATAACTGACTGAGCCACCCAGGTGCTCCCCTTCCTCTGTGCTTTGTATTTCTATGCCTATATAGCTTATATACCTTTAGTCAAAGCTATGAAAACATGACTATACCTTCACGTGATTGGAAGTCAGAGATACTGCTTTTTTTTTTTTCAGAAGAGATCTTCACTTCCCATAAATATATACATATTTTTTAAGATTTCATTTATTTATTCATGAGAGACACAAAAACACAGGCAGAGGGCAGCCCTGGTGGCTCAGCGGTTTAAGCGCCGCCTTCAGTCCAGGGCGTGATCCTGCAGACCCGGGATCAAGTCCCACATCGGGCTCCCTGCATGGAGCCTGCTTCTCCCTCTGCCTGTGTCTCTGCCTCTCTCTCTCTGTGTCTCTAATGAATAAATAAATAACATCTTTAAAAAAAACACACACACACACATACAGGCAGAGGAAGAAGCAGGCTTCTTGTAGGGAGCTCCATCTGGGACTTGATCCAGGGACTCTGGCTGGGATCACATCCTGAGCTGAAGGCAGACACACTCAACTGCTGAGCCACCCAGGCATCCCAAATATAGATTTTTTATTAAAGATTTTATTTGTCCACGAGAGACATAGAAGGAGAGAGAGGAGGCAGAGACACAGGCAGAGGGAGAAGCAGGCTCCTTGCAGGGAGCCCGACTGTGGGACTCAATCCTGGGTCTCCAGGATCACACCCTGGGCTGAAGGCGTCGCTAAACTGCTGAGCCACCCGGGCTGCCCCCAAATATAGATTATTAATAAATGTTTGTTGGTTGATTCATCTTGATAACCAATCTTATTCAACTTTGGCTCCAAGTGGCTTACCCATCTCCAAAATTCATACTCACTTTCAAAGAATGAAGATTTGCCATGACTGAAGAGACTCAAAAGAATGTGTTATGGCTTTGAAAGCATTTTCAAAAACAGACTCAAAAATATTTTCCTAATTTGTAGTATCATTCAAATAAATGTATGGTCTCTTAAGGCAGGGAATGGCAAACTTTTTCTGTAAAGGGCTAGATAGTAAATATTTTAGACTCTGTGGGCCATACATCTCTCTAAGTACTCAATTCTGCTGAAAAGAGCCAGAGACAATACTTCAATAAATGAGCATGGGCTGTGTTCCAATAAAAATTTATTTACGGACACTGAAATTTGAATTTCATATAATTTTCATGTGTCACAGAATATTATGCTTTTTTAATTTTTTTTCAGCCGTTTAAAAATCATAAAAACCAGTCTTTTCTCAGAGACCATACAAATACAAGTGGTGGGCCACATTTGGCTGATCCTCTCATAAGGGGTGTTCTTTTCAAGTATTTAGATTTGTAAGTTGAGTTAAAAAAATTTTAAAAAGTTCTTCAACGTTGCACCTCCTGCAGGCAACATGAAAATTTTAAATTCATCCCTCCATATGTCATATAGAGTAGGTGGAATGTATTCCCTTTATTGTTTTGGGACCTGAGATACAGAGAAATAGACTAAGTAGTACAATGTCAGGACCAAAACTATGTTTGAAAATATATTTCAGTATTCAGTGCTCCTCATTAAACCAGTAAAATAGTGATCTGTTTGCCTCAATTAAAGTGGGGAATATTGAACACTGCGTGGAATAAAAAACCAAAACTTGAAGGAGTGCCTGCACTGGGACCCAGAGGGTTAGACAGGATGGAATCTTTTTTGTCTTTTTCCTCTCTGACTTAAATGAGTAATTTTTATCCTGAGGAAAAGAAAACATGAAGTTTTCCTCTTCACTTCTTAGGCATTATAGCAGATTGTAAGATTGGAGGATTAAGTAGTAAATCATGGTGAGATAGGAGAAGGAAATACAAAGGACTTACTTTGTAAGCTAGATGTATAAACATCTAGCTATCCCAGATGTTTCTCTTGCATTCTCTATTTTTGAGGAAGAAATTCAGTATTTTTTTCCTTATTAGATTCCTGGATAGCAGCCTGAAAATAGACTTTTTGGCATTCAGTTCAGGCAGCATAAAGCCACTTATATTAGTTAAAGGTTATCATTTATGCTCTATTTTTTTTAAAAAGATTTTATTTATTTATTTGAGAGAGAAAGCAAAAGAACACAAGCAGAGGGGAGGGGTAGAGGAGAGAGAGAAACAGACTCCCCTGCAAAGCAGGAAGCCCAACCCTGTGCCCAGGACCCCGAGACCCTGACCTGAGCCAAAGGCAGACATTGAACTGACTGAGCCACCCAGGCACCCCATGCTCTATTTTTTTAAGTTATATTTTGAGGTTTTTATAACAGTGATAAACGTTTTTACAACAGATATAGAGGAAAATTATCAATTTTCCTTTGAAGTTTAAATTCATAGAAATGGCATGTGTCTGGATTTTTTGCTTTGTGGATGTTAAAATTTAGAACAGATTGGGTTATGTGTGTATGATTCTTGCAGCTACTTAGATGTGCTTTTTCTTCTCTTTCTTTTTTTCCACCAGAGTGAAAAAACAAAAAACTCTGGTTATCTAGGATATGTCTGAATTGGTTACTTAGCAATGTGAAGTATAATTTTATTTTGAAATATTTATCTGTATTCTTTAATACTCTGATTATATAAGGGTCTGTTAAGGCCAATGATAAGATGACCTGCTGAGAGGAAATGCCACAGCCTGCTCTGCAACAGTGTTTATTGAAACTCCATTTTCTCTGGTTCCTACTTCAACTGTAAGGGGTAACATGGAACAAAAGAGGAACATTATGTGAATTAAAGGGATGGTCCATTTGCACATGATCATAATGCAGTGGTTCTCATTCCACCGTTCATTTAGACTAGCATAATTCAAGGTCAAGCAAAATGTAGCAAAATCGTAAAATTAAAAAGATACTAGACTTTTCAGTAAGCCTTTTCAAGTATTTTCAAAGAAAAAAAGTAAAATTTTCTCAGTTTTCTTTTCCCAGGACCATTCCTGGGAAAGATTCATTATTGTTTTATTTAGTTGCCTATCACTGGCATAAGAGAAAAATGGCTACATACCTGTTGGAAAAAAATATTCATCTAGAATGCATGGATGTTATGTTTATTACTTTTGATGATAAATCAACTGAACACTAAGATTTCACCTCTTAGCGATGATATACCTCCATTCTGTACCATTATGGGATGTTTCATCAATGCTGATAAGGTGGCTGTAGTCTGGTACAGATACCACAGTCCAAAGTGGTGTGATCACAGATATTCTAAGTTGCACTGGGCTTTTAGTTTGTCAAGAAAATGAATTTTTGTGGCTTAGATCTTCAACTACTCTGAAGAATGATTATATGACATTGCTTATCATCATTTTCTATTAAGACCAAAGAATCCATTGCAAAGTAGAAAGAATGTAGTACTATTTTTGCCATTCACATCAACTTATTGTTTCAACTAGGATTTTCAACCCTGACCCAATTTAAAGCAAAAGAATAAAAGACTCTGTAGTGAACCTGATAAGTATGTACTGTTTTTGTGTTTTTCAGACTGTAATTAATTTATGAACAGGAAAGGTCACTTGTTGCATTACATTGAATCTTTTCTAATTTTAATTTTTATATTACTTATTTTGGAATTTTAGATGTATTTGTATCATGGTAACATAATATTTTATGTTAACTTTATGTTTTACTTTATCGTATTGTAGTAAGGGTAATTGTTTTGTGCAACTTCTGTTTCTGAGGTGTGTGTGTGTGTGTGTGCGCGCGCGCGCGTGTGGTGACAACAAATGTATTTCTTGCCCTGGGTTTGGTTAGGACAGTTCATTAAACATTGACCTATAGTGCAGGAGGAAGGACTCGATTCAATAGGCAGTCCTCTCTCACTAAGCAGGCTCCAGAATCTTGGGCATGGTGTGTGCCTAGTCTGTGAAGCCAGGTCAACATATGCTTCTGCTGTTCCTGCCCTTAAATGATCCCTCTTTGATTCCCCCGACCCCAAAAATTTATGATCATTCACCCTATCTCTTCTCCTGTTAATATTATGTGTTCCTACTTTTCTTGTGTTTGTTGATTCCCTTAAGCCCAGTTTCTCCCCAACAAACATGCCTCTCCCCCACAAACATGCCTCTCCCCCACAAACATGCCTCTCCTTCACCTGGTATCTGAGACTTCAGTTTTGCCCTCATCATATCACCAGATTGCTTGGCTCCACTGATCTTCCATTATGCACACCAAGAAGCGAGTCTTTCCCCTGAGTGGAGAAAAATCCTAGTTTTCCTGTCTTTGGCCCCAGCTTATTTTGTTCACTCTCATGTCCAGCTTTAGGAGGGAGATGAAGAATCACATAGGCCAGACCCTCTATGAATCATGCTATAACTTCAGTCCAATGTCCAACCATTAAGCAGCTCTTAAAGACTTTATCCTCAAGTAGCCAGGCTTTTTTCTCTAAAATAGCCAGGCTATTTTATTTTCATAGATTAAGGCCTAGTACCTCATGAGCAAGCTTCTCTGACTTGGTATGAGAGAGTTTACCTGACTTGGTCTGAGTCTTCATTATGCTACACACACCCTCTTGTCTTTCTTCCACTTCCATCAGAGCTGCCATCCTTCTCCGACTCCTAAGCCTCTTTCTTCCATGAAGAAGCTTCACTGAACTTTCCCCAAGCCCTCTTCCATGTATTTATCCTTCTTTTTTTTTGGCTGCACTTTTTAAAAATATATAGGTTTCTTCCCCCAACTTAAAAACATTGTGTTTGAAGTTAATTAGTCCTTTTGTCTTTAATCTTCTCACTGACTTTACAGTAGATGTTGTATCAGTCGTTGCTCCATTTGCTCACTGATTATCTTCCTAAGCTTTTGCTACCTGTTATCTGTCCTTGCTGACCTTTCTCAGTCTTTAGTCTTCTTACTTAGAAGACACTGATGTGCCTCATCCTTTTCTTTTTAGGACATTTTCCTTCCATGGTATCTGTGGTCCACATTATCCTGATCCTGTTAGCTCTCCCTAGGCTTTCGCCCAGTCATTACTTGGTTTTGTCCTTTCTGCTCATTTACAGTTTCCCATCTAGTTTCATGTTTCAGGATGCCTGGGTGGCTCAGTGGTTGAGTGTCTGCCTTGGCTCAGGTCATGATCCTGGGGTCCTGCGATCGAGTCCTGCATTGGGCTCCCCACAGGGAGTCTGCTTCTCCCTCTGCCTGTGTATCTGCCTCTCTCTCACTGTGTCACTCATGGATAAATGAGTAAAATCTTAAAAAAAAAAAAGTTTCATGTTCTCAAAGGTTTAGTTCCTAACTCTTCTTTTTAAGAACTCTCTGCTTAGGGAACCTGGAGATTCTTGCTTCTTTTTTCTACACCATGCCTATCTTAAACTTTCTCTACCTCTGTTTTTTCCCCTCTCAAGTTACTGTCAGCAGGTAATCTCACCTGTAATTTCAAAGGGAGAAGAGCAGTCATCAGAGGGGACATTCATCAGTGTACAGCCCTTCCACCTTCAAATGCACATCCTTACCTTTCTTTCCTCATTCCCTTCTGTTCCAGTGGAAGAGCTGTCCCTCTTCCTGTCACATGCTAATCCCTGCAGCTCCAGTCGGGTGCTGCACCCTCTCTCCCTTTTTGGCTTAGCTCTCAGACCTTTGTTTTTCTCTTCTCTACTGACTCCTTTCTACTAGTGTTTAAACAAGCTTAATTCTTCTCTATTCCCACCCCAAAAAGCTTTCCTGAACCGTGTGTTCCTGGTTAGCTGAACCCTACTCTGTTGTCCACTTGCCTAACGTGGATAAACTCCTTGAAAGGATTGTATCCAGTTGCTGTTCCCATTCTTTTTTTTCCCCATCCACTTCTTAGTTCCTCATGCCATTGACCCTGCTCTTGCCCAGATCCTAATGACCAATAGACACTCAAGTCTTTACCTTTTTAAAAAAATTTTTTAAAAAGATTTTATTTATTTATTCATGAGAGGCACAGAGAGAGAGAGAGAGAGACAGAGACACAGGCAGAGGGAGAAGCAGGCTCCCTGCAGGGAGTTGATCCCAGGACCCCCGGGATCATGACATGAGCCAAAGGCAGACATTGAACCACTGAGCCACCAAGGTATTCCTTTTATAAAATGATTCTTAAAAACCTGTCTTATGGATGTCTTACAAACCGAACTTGGCCGCGCACATGCCCGCCGCCTCCCTCAGCGCCGCTGGGAGTGTCCACCCACCCTCCACCAGTATGGCCACATCCTCCCAGTACCGCCAGCTGCTGAGTGACTACAGGCCACCATCTCTAGGTTATACTCAGGGAACTGGGAACAGCCAGGTACCCCAAAGCAAATATGCTGAGCTGCTGGCCATCATTGAAGAGTTGGGGAAAGAGATTAGACCCACCTATGCAGGGAGCAAGAGCCCCATGGAGAGACTAAAACGAGGCATCATTCACGCCAGAGGACTGGTTCGAGAGTGCTTGGCTGAGACGGAACGGAAGGCCAGGTCCTAGCTGCCTATCAGCGTGGAAGGTTTTCCATCTTCTTCCAAGACCAGAAGTTACAGCTCATCTCCCATGTTCAGATGAAACTCTTGTTTTCAAAATGGTAACAGTTTGGTTTCTCCTTCCCGTGTCCCTCCCATGGTTCATGAGTCTCTGAGATTGAGAAATACTTTGCAGTTGACTAGGATTTACATTTTAAATAGGAATTACCCAGGGTTTTTTGTTTTTATTTTTATTTTTGAAGCATTTTTATTTTTTTGTTTTCTTTTTTTTTAAGCATTGATTTAAAAGATGCATGTAAAAGATCCCTATCTCACAGCAGATATCCCAGCTCCTTTCATCCTCTTTTTGGAGTAGACTTAAGTTACTCAGATTGTTTTACATTATCTTTCATAAGCTAATACAACTCTGAGGGTTTTGTTTTGAGTGCATACGTTTGCCACATGGTGTGGATTCTGCTTAATGTAACTTCTTTTGAGCTTAATTAAGCATTTGCTTGCATGACTATTAGTGCTTTGAGGTCAATTTAAAAAATGCACAAGTTATAAATACAGAAGAAAGAGCAACCTACCAAACCTAACCTAACAAGAACCCCCCTCCCCCACCAAAATTTTCCTACTAAGACTGTGGATTTCAGTTCTGCTTTTCCTGTAAGTTGATCCAAACATCTGGAAGAAAATGACTAAAACTGTTTGCATCTTTGTATGTATTTATTACTTGATGTAATAAAGCTTATTTTCATTAAAAAAAACTGTCCTATCTATCTATCTATCTATCTATCTATCTATCTATCTAAGAGAATGCACACTCACAAACGCAAGCAGGGTGAGGAGGGACAAGGGGAGAGAGAATCCTTAAGCAGACTCCCTGCTGAGTGGGAAGTCTGACACAGAGCTGAATCCCAGGACCCTGAGGTCAAAACCTGAGCCAAAACTGAGAGTCAGTTGCTCAACGACTGAGGCACTCAGGTATTTCTATCTAATTGGACCTTTTGATGGTGTATCTGTCACTATTAACCATTCTTTTCTGTTTGAAGGATTCTCTTCCTTTGGCTTCCATGATTCCACACACTCCTGGCTTTTCTGTCATCTTTTATTTATATTTATGACTGAAATTGCCATCTATAGTGGAAGAGGACTGACCTAGAATGTTCTCCAACTGACCTGTTTTGGATAGTAATGTTTTTGGAATTTATTATGCTTAATTCCAAGAGAGCATGATGATCTGTAAAAGTCACTTTAAAAAATAAAGCATGGAAAAAAAATAAATAAAGCATGGGGCAGCACCTGGGTGGCTCAGTCAGTTGAGTGTCTGCCTTTGGCTCAGGTCATAATCCTAGGGTCCTGGGATTGAGCCCTGCATTAGGCTCCCTGCTCAGCAGGGAGCCTGCTTCTCCCTTTCCCTCTGCCTGTTGCTCCTCCTGCCTGTGCTCTCTTGCTCTCTCTCTGTGTCAAGTAAATAAATAAAATATTCTAAAAATTTTTTTAAAAAGACAGAGTATGATTCTATGGTGATAGAGGATGTGTGGCATGGCATGGTAAGAGATAAATGAGTTTGTAAAGTTTACATGGAAACCACAACGATATGCCACTGCATAACAGAGTGGCCAAAATGGAGAAGACTAACAGTGTAAGTGCTGGGGTCTGAGATTGTGGCAGTCTCTACCACTTAACCATGTGACCATCTCAGCCTCCAGCCACCATGACTTTGCACTGCATCTGTAAGCTTTAGCTCAGTTTATTTTGTGCATCTGTTAGCAAGATGTGTCCTAAGGTATCAGAAAAGCCTAACAGGTTATTTTTGGGGGGTCTGGGAAAGCTCAATTTTCCATGTACATTAATGATAAGTGAGTCTTCACTTGACACCAATTTGGGTTATGAAAGGCTTCACAGAAAGGTTTCCCACTGTGCTTGGGACACCTGAGTGGCTCAGCGGTTGAGCATCTGCCTTCTGCTCAGTGTGTGATCCTGGGGTCCTGGGACCAAGTTCCACATTGGGCTTCCTGTGAAGAGCCTGCTTCTCTCTCTGCCTGTGCCTCTTCCTCTCTTCCTCTCTCTCTGTGTCTCTCATGAATAAATAAATAAAATCTTAAAAAAAAAAAACAAAAAAACAAAAAAACGCTCTACTTTCAGCTGGGGGGAAGCCTGGATTCAGTCAAGGTGTTCTGTTTGAGTAGCTTGTCTGTTACATGTTGGCACCCAGCTAATGGGCTGAAGTCCAGCCTGAGGTTCACTTGTCAATACCCTGTGCCGGTGTGCCCAGCTCTGATGACCCACCAGGCCACCCGTCAGCCTGGCTACCCCTTCACTTTGCTCAGCGCTAACATCCTGTGGTGGGCTGTGCTTCTGCAGGGCCTGCCCTCTTGATCTCATTCAGGCCCCTGCTGGCCACACCAACCGCACTCCTACACGGATGCTGCCCTGGCTTCTCAAGCTCTGGTGCCTCTGATCCCCTGCTCTGGTCTCTCTCGGCTCCTGAGCATCAGGCATGGGTGCCTGCCTTACTCTGTTCCACCAAAGAGCTTTAGGGCTGAATTGTCCAGGGAAGAAGAGGGGAAGGGAAGTAACTTTGTTGCTTCTAAGTGATCATTGTTGGGCCTGAAGGTTAATATATTACAGACCTAATACTTCATGTGTTTTAAATGGCAATTTGAGGAATAAGAGACATGTTTAATAACTATGTGAAAGTAGTTTTACTTTCTGCTGCTTTTATATCATCAAGGGAGATAAAATAACAGTTGAATGTATAATTTGGGGATGATTTGAAAACTTGAGAAATGGGTCTTCTGGCTATTTGGCTTTAGAGTTAGATTGGAAGTTACATTATTCAGTGGATGCGGATGTATGTTTTTAGGAGAGCTTGTTATGTCTATACTTTTAAACCCCTGAAAAGTGCTTTTTTTTTTTACTTAACACTAAAAAAGGGCAGGATGTGAATACATATATACTGTAATTGCTACTATATAAAAATATACTTATGAAAAAAGACAGGGAGGAAATAGACCAAAATACACCAGTGATTGTGCTGGAGGTGGTAGACTTAGAAGTGTTTTCCCCTCATTTTCTCTATTTTCAAAATTTCTAAAAAGTAGTAGTAGTTTATAGTATTTAAAACTTAAAAACAATTTTTTGTCTTTTTACTTTCTGGAATTTTTTTCCAACCTTTGCACACTATAAGAAGTAAGAATTTTGCTACTAAGAAGAACTTAGCTAAGCATGAGTTTGTGGTTTAAAAACTATGTTACTGGAGCACCTGGGTGGCTCAGACAATGAAGCATCTGCCTTCTGCTCAGGTCATGATGCCTAGGTCCTGAGCCTGCTTCTCCCTCTCCCAATGCCCACCCTCATGCTGGCTCTATCTCGAATAAATAAATAAAATATTTTAAAAATAAAATTAAATTAAAACTATGTTACTATAGAGTTATTTTGAAGCTATTTTGTAAAGTTTAAAAGTTCTAATTTGGGACAGTTATTTCTTACTATAGAAGAGGTTTCAAAAAGGATAATTAGATCAAAAAGTTAAGATACACTTCATGTGATTATATGGACTAACACTGCATTAATTTAATGAAATTGTGAAGTTTCGTGTGATTAAAGTTACTTTTATATGTCATTTTCCACATTCTGGAGTTTCATAAAACTTCCTCTTCTGCTGAAACATTTAATTTGACTGTTTACCTAAGCAATCTTTAAAATTCAGCAGCACCTTTTCTCCCCCTGGATGGGAGTGGTTCCCAGTCCCTGTGTCTCTCCTGTTCTGGGTATAAGTTAAGCACTTGGGAGTGATTATTCTGAGCTCCTAGTCCCTGGGTTTGAGATAGGCAGGAAGTACCTCCTCCTTTTCCCTTGGGAGGCAAGGAAATACACACCGCCTAATTTTTTAAAAGAAGTTGTCTATATTGTCCCTTATAATCCTTATAATGAATGAACTAATTATGATTCTTTTTACACTGTTGTGACAAGGGTAATGAACTGATGTTAGCAGAGCCTATTTTTGGCTGCCCCACTTTATAAGCCTTGGAGTTCTCTATAGAATATGGAAGTATTTGACTCCTATTGTTTTGATCTTGGCCTATGAGGCCCCTGCTGAAACCCTGAGAGGACATGAAAAGTTGCATTTGACATCCTGTTATATTGGTTGATATTATTGTTATGTCTACCCACAGACAAGTAATGCATACGGGTTAAATGCAGAAGCTTTGGAGTAAAGAGGAACTAAGCTTGTGTTACCTGGGTAACTTACCGAACCAGTTCATTCTCAGTTTCCTCATCTGCAAAAGGAAGGTAATAATACCGTCAGAGCTGTTGAGAATTAAATGTAATAACGAATGTAGGGACTAAGCACAATGCTTGGCATCTGGAGCACTTAAGAAATGATGATGATTGTCATTTAAGATATCCCATGAGTATGCAAACAGACTTCTTCTGTGCCACCTGGACTTTTTTCCTCTTTACTTTTTTTTTTTTTCTGAACGTATTTGGGTCGTGGGAATTAGGTTCTACTGCAGATGAGAAATAGAAGAACTAACTTAAGTCAGAGAGGACTGATGTGACCTTAGTCATGCTATTACATGACATTAAATACTCTCCTGTTAACTTATAGCTGTCTTTATGGGACAAGGACGGTGGTATGGATAACGAACAATATCATTAGCTTATTTGGAAGATATCTTGTAAAACTTAGGGGTTGTATTATGTTGGTTTTTTTTTTCAAAGTATCTTTTGAAATTTATTTTTCTTGAGTAAATCTAGTTGAATGTCTTTAAAATATATTTGGTGGGCAGCCCCAGTGGCACAGCGGTTTAGCGCCGCCTGCAGCCCGGCGTGTGATCCTGGAGACCCAGGATTGAGTCCTACATCGGGCTCCCTGCGTGGAGCCTGCTTCTCCCTCTGCCTGTGTCTCTGCCTCTCTCTCTCTCTCTCTCTCTCTCTCTGTATGTGTGTGTGTGTGTCTCTATGAATAAATAAAATCT
The DNA here is from genome assembly GCF_048164855.1 of Canis lupus baileyi. NCBI lineage: Eukaryota > Metazoa > Chordata > Mammalia > Carnivora > Canidae > Canis > Canis lupus. Next base: position 12,628,882 of record NC_132849.1, read on the forward strand.
TAAAACAAATAAAATAAATTTGGTAAAACATTACTTTATAGGCTAACTGCATTATACCACTCTTTCATTTTGTATTATGTTTCAGTCCTAGAATATGGTCTCAATAGTGTGCTAATTAACATGTATAACAGGGGCACTACATTAAGAAAATTAGTTTTCATTCTTTTCAGAAACATCACCTACTAGCAGGAAGAGCTGATGTAGAAACCAATGAAATGCCTTGACAAAGTCGAGCGAATATTAGAGATTTGAACAGGGCGTTGTCATATTGTGGGTCAACTAGACAGTCGTCATCTGGTTTTGACTGTTAAGAGTCCTCACTGTACAAATTAAATTGCCCTCATCCTCTTTGGCCTGAACAATATTTTATGTCTCTGTTTTGCTACCTCTAACATCTACATCTCTGTTTTGCTCCATATGCGTTTCATCCATGAATGAAACATTTTTACACTTTTCACGTCAAAATTTGAAGAGCATCCCAAGGAGATTTCAAGGTTTATAAAGGAGACATTTAGGAAAAGGTAAGAACTGGGCAGCCCGGGTGGCTCAGAGGTTTAGTGCCTGCCTTCAGCCCAGGGTCTAATCCTGGAGCCCCGGGATCAAGTCCCACGTCCGGCTCCCTGCATGGAGCCTGCTTCTCCCTCTGCCTCTCTCTCTCTCTCTCATGAATAAATAAATAAAATCTTTAAAAAGGAAAAGGTAAGAACTGCTGAGAACTTGGCCCCTGGACTCCTGATACAGAAATCAGATAAGGATTTTTAGTGTACACAGCACTCTTGGCTCCTGTGAATTGAATTTCCAACTCCATATTGGAATCTGTGCTCCAGAGTAACTCTTTGGAAATCAGAATTGTCTCCTAAGTTTTAAGAGGTTTAGTTAGCTGAAGAGACTGCTTCTATACTCCTAGGGACTTGGGATTCTTCCGTAAGTCCTGATATAAACTTGGCTAACTATGCAGTATAAGATGCTAGTTTGGGAAGTTAGTTCTACTTTTTGTAAGGCCTGTTTTACCAGGAGCCCATCTAGCCTCTTAGGACTGGAACATTTCTGGATATAGTCCAATGTACAGTTAACCATACCCAGCTTGCTTTTAACTAGATTATTAGCTGGAGCACTAGATTAAAGTCTAGCTGCAACAGAAGCACAGCTACTAATGGTTTTGTCAGCCTCCTTGTTATTTAGTCTGAGGAACACTTTTCCTAAGTACCATTCTTCTTTCCTCCTGCCTCTAGTGCATATCTCCCCGGCTTCTCCTAGGCTTCTTTTGTGTTTCCCAGTCATTCAAGAAAGCCTAAGGGCTGTCCAGATATAAATGACCTCTGTAAGGCATAAGTATTTCCAGCCTTTTAAAAAATAGTTCTTAAAAATAAAATAAAATAATAAAAAATAAAAATAAAAAATAGTTCTTGGTGGGGCACCTGTGCCTCAGTCAGTGAAGCAGTCTGTCTTCAGCTCAGGTCATGATCTCAAGGTCCTGGGATCAAGCTCCGCATCAGGCTTCCTGCTCAGCGGGGAGCCTGCTTCTTCTTCTTGTGCTCCCCCTGCTTGTGCTCACTCTCTGTCAAATAAATAAATAAAATCTTTAAAAAAATAGTTCTTGATAATTAGTTAACAATGTTGTTGCTAAGAGAGTGGATCTTAAATATTCTCACTACAAAATAAAATAGTAGTAGTGAGGTGATGAATGTGTTAACTAACTTTATTGTGGTAATCATTTCATAATATATATACTTCTCAGGTCACATTGTGCTTCTTAAATTTATACAATGTTATATGTCAGTTATATGGATAACTTTATTTCATGCTCAGTTCTAAGGGTGTTATGAGCCAAATTGTGTCTCCCCACCCATTCATATATTTATAATAAGTAAACAAATAATGGAATTTCAGGTAAATGATAAGCTCTGTGGAGAAAATATAGTGGAGTGAAGGCATATGTAGAGAAAGAAACCTTATTTATTTTTATTTTTATTTTTTTAAAGATTTTATTTTTAGAGAGAGTGGGAGTGTGTGTGACCAGGAGGAGGGGTAAAGGGAATGGGAGAGAGAGAATCTGAAGTAGGTTCTGTGCTCAGTATGGAGCCTGATTTGGGGCTCAATCCCATGACCCTGAGATCATGACCTGAGCTGAAATGAAGAGTCAGATGCTTAAGCAACTGAGCCACCCAGGCAACCCAAGAAGCCTTATTTTAGGTAAGATGGACAGGAAAGGTGAATATTGAATAGAAATTAAAAAATGAGAGAGGGAGAAATGATGCGGTGACGTTGATTAGTGTGGTAGCCGTGAAGATGGTAAGTGGTTGGAGTTAGAGATATGTTTTGAAGGTGGAACTACCATTTGTCTAGTCAGTTCATGCTGCTATAACAAAACTAGCATAGACTGGGTAGCTTAACAAAAATTTATTTCTCATAAATTGGCTGGAAAGTCCAAGACCAAGATGCCATCCAGTTTGGTTCCTGGTGAGAGCCCTTTTCCTGGTTTGCTGATGGCCATCTTGTTGTTGTATCTTCTTGTGGAAAGAGAGCTCATCTCTCTTATGTCTTTTCTGATAAGGGGACTAATCCTGTTCATGAGTCCTCCATCCTTATGACTTCCCAAAGGCCTCGCCTCCAATACCATTGCACCGAGGATTGTGGCTTCAACATAGAAATGGAGGGGGACGGCATGTGAGCATTCAGCCCATAACATCGGGTTAGTTGTGAGGATAGCTCCAAGGGTCATGCAGCTTTGTTAAATAAAATCTCCAGCAAAGAAGAATCAGTGAACAGCAAAGAAGAATTGTCATTTGGAAGTTTTTAAAATAGGGGATCCCTTGGGGGGGGGGTGTCAGAGATTTAGCGCCTACCTTTGGCATGATCCTGGGGTCCCGGGATCGAGTTCCACATCAGACTCCCTGCATGGAGCCTGCTTCTCCCTCTGCCTCTCTCTCTCTCTCATGAATAAATAAATAAAATCTTTTTAATAATAAATAAAATAATGTGAGTAACCAACCATGTAACACAATTATGAAATTAGTGTTATTCCAGTTCTTTGGCTTGTGCATCAAAACCTTGAATATATTGTATTTCATTCTTTCATTAAAGAAAAAAAACCTCAGAAAGTTTCCATGACAGATGTCTTAAGAGAGTTGACAGACCTGGTAAAGAATTAAATATATTTTTTAAAGAATCCTAGTGCTTGCTTTGCAGTTAGGCGCAATAACTGCTGAGCAGTTTATGTTGTCTATTATTAGTAATATTAGGGTGTGTGTTTTTTTTAAGTTTCTGTGCTATTTTGGGAATCATTTTTAGTTACCTATAAGGCTGTTTCCTCTGATAGGACTGAGATAAAAGGCTGATATCCTGTATGTGCTTGCTTTGAAGATTTGTTATTCAAAGAACAGTTAACAAGATGATAAAAGTTTGAAAGGTAGAAACCAGTTCGACATTTTTTTTCTCTTTTGCTTTAAAATTTTTTTAAGCAAATTCAGTTAAGAATTTTATTCAGGATTTATTTCTATGGCCTTTATTAAAAATTTATCCAGAGGCAAGGCACCTGGTGGCTAAGGCGGTTAAGTGGCTGACTCTTAGTTTGGGCTCAGGTCATGATCTCAGGGTTATGTGTTGGGCTTTTCCATACTCAGCGGGGAGTCTACTTGAGATTCCTTCTCTCTCTAAAATAAACAGATAAATGTTTTCAAAAAATTATCCAGAGGTTTACAAATTAAATACTATGTTAGTATTTTTAAAAATTATTTTATTTATTTATGATAGTCACAGAGAGAGAGAGAGAGAGAGGCAGAGACACAGGCAGAGGGAGAAGCAGGCTTCATGCACCGGGAGCCCGACGTGGGATTCGATCCCGGGTCTTCAGGATCGCGCCTTGGGCCAAAGGCAGGCGCCAAACCACTGCGCCACCCAGGGATCCCCACTATGTTAGTATTTTAATTAAATATACCTACTAGAAAATTCCGAAAAGCAAATAATGTGAGCAGTTCAAATTCCTACCCATCTTCCTGAGCAGATTTTATTATATTCCATGTTTCTCTCTCTCTCTTCTCTCTTTTTAAGATTTTATTTACTTATTTGAGAGAGAGAAAGAGAGAGAGAGAGCCTATGAGCAGCATTGGTGGGGGAGGGAGAGGAAGAGGCAGACTCCCCATGAGCAGGGAACCATGCAGGGCTTAGTCCCAGGAACCTGAGATCATGACCCGAGCCAGAGGCAAATGCTTCACTGACTGAGCCACCAGGCGCCCCTGCATCCAATATTTCTGTAACACATGTCTTAGCATCCTCTGCAATAGCAAATAGAGGAGTTACATTCTGAGATTTAGGTTTACTTTAGGGCTTTCAAGACAGCATTGCAGAAGCATTTATTCCTCTCTGGCTGTCAATGTTACCTCTCTTCATTTTCGCCCTTAAGGTTCCTGTTTTTCTAAGTATTCCCAGCAAGAATGACTCTAGAGCACTGAGATTCTTGAGGCCATGGAAAATGTATGCAGAAGTATTTGTTGTAAGAGGAATTTAACATTGGAAAAGGATTACAGAATATTAACAGGTGTAATGGGAGCACCCAGGATTAATTAACTCAGGGTCAAAGTCTAAGGAAGGTTTCACTGAAAAATTTTGAATGGGTCTTGAAAGTACATTGTGTGTTCAGGAAATAATTAATAGCTGTCTTTTTTTTTTTAAAGTAAACTCCACACTGAGCATGGAGCCCAGGGCAGTGGGACTTGAACTCATGACCCTAAGCTAAGATCAAGAGTCGGACGCTTAACTGATTGAGCCATCCAGGTGCACCGATAGCTATAATTTATTGAGCAATTACTATATGCCAGCAATTGTCTCAAGCATATTTTTTTTTTACATCATTTCATATTTAATTGTTACAACAACCTTATAGGATGGATACCTGTGTCCTTTGTGGCAGAGAGTAGCAAGAGCCGTATCAGTTATACTTAACCTCTTTGTGCCTCTTCATCTGCAAAACAAGGATAATGACAGTATATACATACCTTATGGGTTGTTTAAAAAAAATGAGATGAGTTCATATTGGTAAAATGATTAGAATTATCCCTGACTCATAGTAAGTGCTTGATAAGTGTTATCTATAATATTATGATTCATCCTATAGCTCAGGAAGCAGGCTTAGAAGGATTAAGTAATTTGACTGAGATTGCACAGCCAGGAACCAAGTCCGATGGTATTTGAACACTGTAACTCCAGTATGCTAGTTCTGAACCACTGATAGATGCAAATTATTTGATGTTTGTGGAATGTAGCATGCAAGCAAGGCAAATCACAGGAATCAAGTGGAATCAGAGACCTTATGTATCATGCTAAGAGGTATGGACTTGATCTTGCTTGTCTCTGGACACCATGAAATACGTACTTGTTTGCTTTTATCATTTAAACCAAAAACTATTTGAGTAGCAAACTTATGACCATATTTTGTGTATGCACTATAAAAGCACACACATATGTACGTATGACATTTTTAAAAAGCTTTAAAACTCTTCATGATTGGCTTATCCCAATTTTTTTTGCTAATTTTTGTTGGCCATGTGTTTATTTGTTTTGCCATTTTGTTAGAATTGACCAGTACCACAAACAGTAGCAAGGGTGAAATGTTTAAGGTATATTTGTGGAGGAAAAAAACTTAGTATCAAGTAAATTTTATCCACAAACTTAACTTCTTTCTGAAAACTAGTGTGTGGAGGGTATTATTCAATTTTTATATCAGATCTTCATTCAGTTCTTGGAAGTCCATTGTTCCTTGGGAGTATGTTTTGATAGCCACTTTGGCAATGTATGAAGCACCAGAAACCAGCAAAGGTTTTCACTGGTTTATGATTTGATCATATCTAAATTTTAGAAATATCATTTTGGCAACAGTATGGGAACGGAGTTGATATTAGAGGCAGAGAGGCCATATAGGAGCCTATATTTTATGGTAATTCTAGGAAAAGAATGGTAAGTACATAAGGTGAGGTTGTTGTAATAAGGATAGAAATAAAGAGAGACATTCAGGAGGTTAGAATGGTGAGGATGTATACTGACAGTTATATGCATATAATATTTAAATAGGTTGTGACAGTAATGTCATAACTATTCTTGGGCACTTACCTTATACAAGAGACTTTATATATTATTTCACTTGATCCTTCTAACAATAACTCTACTGGTGTGTGTTATTCCCTTGTTTTGGAGTAAGGTTTGGATTGGTTAAGAGTACAAGGCCCACTGCTAAGTAAGTTGCAGAAGATTAGAATCCAGGTGTCTGGCTCCAGAACCTGCACTCTTTGTATCCTGTACCATGATGCCTTCCTTATAAATACTATGGTCTCTACCTGTGTTTTATAACATGCCTTTTCAATGGTTTGTTTCATTTATGCTGAGTAAAAGGTGATTTATTCTATTCACCTAGGAAAGCTTTCTTACATTCAGAGAATCTTCTCATCTCTTACCCCAACTCCAAAAAAAGAAATTTTAAAAATACTTTTGTAAATAAATAAATTAAATAAATAAATAAATAAATAAATAAAATAAAAATACTTTTGTTAAAGAAGCCAGATATAAAAGGAGACATTTTTCTCTCCAGAATCTTTCTTTGCAGTCTTAATCTAATAATAACAATCAGTAAGCAGCACATTGAATTATAGCACATAGGCCCAGGGAACTGGCTTTAATAAAAACGAAAGGATGTTTTTGTTATTAAAATATCTGGATGTATTTTATTCTCTTCTAACAGCAGTTGCCTACTGTGATAATATATGCTTTGTGTACTTCTACAGGGACTTACTTTGTTCTGTGTTGATATGTAAAAGCCTGTATGTTTCTGAACTGTTTCATGCCTGAAATTCAGGTAGCAGTAAACAATTCTCTTTAAAGATTAGTATCCTGATAGCCTTTCTCTAAACTCCTTGCCTGCACTGAAGTGGACTTCACTGTCTCTAGACAGACTTTCCAAAATTTTTTTACCACACCTCACCATAATAAATACATTTACAATCCATTACACATACATACACACACACACACACACCTGAAACAGTCTGAAGCAATACCTGCCCTTACCTTCATGCAGTGTATTCTGATTTGTACTATTGTTCACTATTCTATTTCACCAAAAACATTTTAAGACTTCCCCTTCCAGTTAGGGTGTAGGACTTGAAAAACATTTGTTCCCATAGTAACAAGAAAATTCTGGACAAAATAAAAGTCATGTATTTCTCTGGGGCTAGTGAATAGTGGATGCAAGGAAATTTTGATGAACTGAATTCCAAAGTGAATTCCTTTATAAGTGAGCAAAGAGCCATAACAGCTTTCATACCTGAGGACAAGCATATAGTCTGGATACAAGTAGCCCTGGCAAAGATGATGAGGCTTTACAGAGGGAAGGAAAAATCTGCCAAGTCTTAGTTATCTGTATGCACTGTTGGAATTGGAGTGTGGTGCTTGCTTCGGCAGCACATGTACTAAAATTGGAATTGGAGTGTGGATTAGAATCTGGAAGAATCTCAAATGCATAAACAAACTGCTTGGCCCAATAATTATCTGCTGTTCCAGTTTTTACTAAGACAGCAGCATTGCAGGGGGTATGGGAGGCACAAAGAAGTTTTATAATCCCACATATTTGTGCAGTGATATCCTGCCAGGGTTGAATCCAGAGTTGAACCAAAAATAATTGAAACTGTAGCCATGCTTTTTCCAGCTCAAATATTGACAATATATAAAAGGTAGCAGCAGCTTGGGGGGTTAGAGGTTGAACTAATCCCAGGTGAATTCCATGTAATAAGACCTACTACCCAGCCTCAGCTCAACTTGACTCTAGGAGGAATCTGAATGATCAGCCCCTCACTCTAATTACTAGAGAGAGGAATGTTTATAGTCTCAGAAATAATATAAAGCAAAATAAATACAAAGTATATTATCTTTTCCTCTACTGTTCTTTTATAGGTAGTGTCAAGATTATGATTAAAAATTACAAGGCACAATAGGATGCCTGGATGGTTCAGTTGGTTAGGTGTCTGCCTTTGGCTTAGGTCATGATCCTGGGCTCCTGAGATTGAGCCCCACATTGGACTCCCTGCTCCGGGGAGCCTGCTTCTCCCTCTCCCTGCCTCCCTGCCCATGCTTTCTCTCACTATCTCGCTCTCCCTCTCAAATGGATAAATTAAATTTTTTTTAAGTTACAAGGGACTAGGGGTGCTTGGCTGGCTCAGTGGAAGAGTGTACAACTCTTCATCTTGGGGTCATGAGTTCTAGCCTTACTTTGGGGATAGAGATTGCTTAAATACATATATACATGCATAAATTAAAATTACAAGGCTCTAGAATAAATAGAAACTGTGAACCATAATGAAGAGAAAAAAGAGTCAATAAAAGGAAACCTAAAGATAACCCAGTGGTTAGCATTACCCAACAAGGACTTTAAGATTATTGTAAATAGGGACGCCTGGGTGGCTCAGCAGTTGAGTGCCTACCTTTGGCTTAGGGAGTGATCTGGGAGTCGTGGGATCGAGTCCCGTATCTGGCTTCCTGCATGGAGACTGCTTCTCCCTCTGCCTATGTCTCTGCCTCTCTCTCTGTGTGTGTGTGTCTCATGAATAAATAAATAAAATATTTTTTAAAAAGATCATTGTAAATAAATTATATACAATAAGAAAATATAATGGGTGAAGGGATGGAGTATTTCAGAAGAGGAATGGAAATGTTAGAAGAACCAGATAGAAAATTTGAAGCTGAAAAATACAGTATCTGAAATAAGAATTATTAGATGGGCTTAAAATCAGATTGGACTTTGCTCTGTAGAATGTTTAGTGAACTTGAAAACAAGTCAAAAGAATTTATCTAAACTGAAGCAGAGAAAGAAGGAAAAAGTAAAAAAATAAATGAATAGAGCACAAGTAACTTGTGGAATAGTATTAAATCATCTAACATATGTGTAATTAGAATCTCAAAAGGAGAAGAGAAAGAATCAGGCAGAGGTAAAAATGGATTCAATGGAAAAACATCAGCTCACCATCTAAGAAGCTCTACAAACCTCAAGCAGGATAAATACAAAGAAGACCACAGTTAGAATTAGCATAGTCAAATTGCTGAAAAGTAAAGATAAAGAGTAAATCTTAAAAGCAGTTAGAGAAAAGAAGCTACATAACATACAGGGGAACTAAACACAGAATGACTGCAAACTTCTCATTAGAAACAATGCAGGGGTTGCTTGGGTGGTAGAATTGTTTGAGTCTCCAACTCCTGATTTCTGCTTAGGTCGTGGTCTCAGGGTCATGAGATCGAGTTCCGCACAAGACTCCAACACTCAGTGGGGAGTCTGCTTGAGATTCTCTTTCTCCTTCTCACCCCACCACCTGAGCATGTGTGCTCTCTCTTTCTCTCTTAAATGCATAAATAAATCTTTTTAAAAAAAGAAGCTATGCAAACTTCAAGCCAAAAAATAACGACCTTAGACTAAAGAAAATATTATCAATCTAGAATTCTATGTCCAGCAAAAATAACTTCTAAAACTGAAGGTGAAATAAAATTATTTTATTTTATTTTATTTTATTTTTTTATAAAATTATTTTAGATTAATAAAAGGAGAAAATTTCTTGACCACAGATCTGCACTACAAGGAATGTTAAAGGAAGTACACAGAAATCAATGATTAAAGAATTTTCAGATGAGAAAACTGAAACCCATAAAGGTAAAATGACTTTCCTATGATCACACAGCTAGTAAATTGCAGGGTTAGGACTTAACTCCATTTCTTCTGATTTCTAGTCCAGTGTACTTTGTTTGGGGGACAGTATAGCATAGTGAGTAGGAAAAGCAAATGACTTTGGAGCAGTCATACTTAAGTCTGAATCTCATCTCCACTGGCTGTTAGAACCTTGGACTAACAGGAAAGTCACTCCTCCCCATTTTTCAGATGGAGAATATGGTACAGAGAGATTAATATATACACGATATAGTTGAGAAGAAAAGTATAGTGTTTGTTAAAGTACCTTGCACAGTGTAGGCATAAAATAAATGAGAATTATCTTCCCTTCTTAGTAATGCTACCTTTTTTTTTTTTTTTTTAATCAGTAGCAGTTTTTTGGGGAAGGGAGGATGGAGGTGGTTATCTTTCCTAGAGATTTTATCTTTTGTCTGTATCTTTCCTGAATTAAGTCACCCTTATGACACATATAGTGATTCTGATTCCATTTGGTTGTGTTCCTTCTAGTAGATTAGTAGTTTGAGTCCTTTTGGCACCCATTTTTTTTCGGGTAAACAGGCACTAAACCTGAAACTTGCATTTTATTTTATTTTGTTAAGATTTTTATTTATATGAGAGAGAGAACACATGCTCAAGTGGGGGGAGGGGCAGAGAGGAGGGGTGGAGAATCCTAAGCAGGCTCTGAGTGGAGCTCAGAGGAGCCCTACACAGGGCTTAAGATCATGACCTGAGATGAAATCAAGAGTCAGATGCCCAACTGACTGACTGAATCACCCAGGTACCCCCTGAAATTTGCATTATTTTATTTTATTTACTTATTTTTTAAATATTTTATTTATTCATGAGAGACACAGAGAGGCAGAGACATAGGCAGAGGGAGAGGCAGGCACCCTGCAGGGAGCCTGATTCAGGACTCAATCCTAGGACCCAGGATCATGATCCTGGCCGGAGGCAGACGCTTAACCACTGAACCACCCAGATGCCCCTAAAACTTGCATTTTAAACATAGGCATTTATGCAGCTCTTCACAAAAGAACAGCTAAGAGCTTAAAGTAAATCTGCAATGGATAGTGTAATATTCTTGGGGGTTAAATTCATTGAGGAAGAAATCTCAGATTATTTATCTGGTTAAGAATATGGTGGTATGAAAAAAAAAAAAAAGAATATGGTGGTATGATAACTTGTTTTAGATTTCCTGATCAAAATCTGTTGTTCAGAGAAAGGTGATACTGGTTCTACAGAATGTAGACTAGAATACAAAAAGTGATTTTTGTTTAAAATAATTAACATAGGGACGCCTGGGTGGCTCGGCGGTTGAGCATCTGCCTTCAGCTCAGGGAGTGATCCTGGAGTCCTGGGATCAAGTCCCACATCAGGCTCCCCATAGGAAGCCTGCTTCTCCCTCTGCCTATGTCTCTGCCTCTCTATCAGTGTCTCTCATGAATAAATAAATAAAATCTTAAAAAAAAAAAGATTTCTCTCAATTTCACTACGTGATATAATGTATCTAAGATGAAAGAGGAAGAGATGCCTGCGTGGCTCAGTTGGCTGAATGTCTGACTCTTGATTTAAAAAAAAAAAAATTTAACATATTTTATTCAGCCTATATTCACTGTTCCCAAAAGTTCTGGAATTCATACAAATATGGACCCTTGTTAAGTCCTTTGTCCCCAAGCATTTAATCTTACTTGAAAATTAAATAGAGCATTGTTTTTGCTGAAAGATAGTTGAATTGTCCCCAAAGTGAAATTCACTTTTGGATTTTGTTTGTTCAGTAACAAATTTATTAATGCTATTTAATTAAATGATTGTCACTTGTTATTAAGGGTACAGAAGACCAGTAGCACCTACTTTGAGGGGGTGCTTCAACCAAGGAGACCATTTGTTGTTGTTTTTTTAAGATTTTATTTATTTGAGAGAGAGAGCACAAGTGAGGAGGAGAGGGAGAAGTAGAATCTCCATTGAGCAGGGAAACCAGTGGAGGGCTCAATCCCAGGACCCTGGGATCATGATCTGAGCTGAAGTCAGATGGTTAACCAACTGAGCCACCCGGGTGCCCTCGCCCTTTGTTTTTAAATTTGCTTTTAGCATTGTTTTCCCTTAAAGGTTCAGATTCAGGAAATCACATCCTGTTGCCTTTTGTTTTTTGTTTTTTTTCTTTATTGCATGGGAAACAATTAGAATACTCCTTGGCTCTGGCTCTGGCAGAGGAAAAAGTTGAAATTATTGTCAAAATTTTTAAAGTAGCTGTGATATAGAAGAAAACTTTGGGCTTTGTATCCTAGGCCATTCATTTATCTTCTCTGAGCTTAAGTAGCCTCACCTTTAAAAACAGATACAATAATATGTATCAAGGTTGTTATGAAAAAGAGAAGAGATGGATTAACTGAAATTGCTTTGTAATTGAAAATATTATACAAATCAATGCCAAAATTACATATTTTAAACATTTAAAAAAAATATTCTATTTTTTCATGAGAGGCACAGAGAGAGGCAGAGACACCGGCAGAGGGAGAAGCAGGCTTCCGGCAGGGAGCCTGATGCAGGACTCCATCCAAGGACCCCAGGATCATGCCCTGGGCTGAAGACAGAAACTCAACCACTGAGCCACCCAGGTGCTCGTTTTAAACCTTTTTTTAAATTTATTTTATTTATTTTTTTAAAGATTTATTTATTTATTTATTCATGATAGACAGAGAGAGAGAGAGAGAGAGGCAGAGACTCAGGCAGAGGGAGAAGCAGGCTCCATGAAGGGAGCCCAACACAGGACTCAATCCCGGGGCTCCAGGATCGCACCCTGGGCCAAAGGCAGGTGCCAGACTGTTGAGCCACCCAGGGATCCCCCTTAAACCTTTTTTTAAAAGTCAGGTTGATTTTCTCATTTGTCTTAAGAGCAAAAATGCATAGAATTTTCAGAGTGTACTAGGTATTTTACCTTTTATCATTTTTTTTTGCTTTAAATAATTTATTGAGATATAATTTATCTTTATTTTTTAAATTTATTTTTATTTTTTAAAGTAATCTCTGCACCCTACATGGGACTTGAATTCAAAACCCCAAGGTAAAGAGTTGGATGCTCTTTTGACTGAGCTGCCCAGTTGCCCCAGGATATAATTTCATACAATAAAATGCACCCATTTTAAGTGTATGGTCAATTACTTTTGACAAATGTATACACTTGGAACTACCATATGTAATATTTTCATCACCCCTAAAAGTTCCCTTATACTCTTTTGTGATTAGTTCTCACCCTCCTGGCCCTAGACAACCACAGATCAGCTTTCTTTCTTTTAGATTAGATTAATTAATTAGATTAATTTTGGCTGTTCTTGAATTTCATATGAGTGGGATCATACTGTATGTACTTTTTTGTTTCTTCATGTTTTGGGGAGATGTCTGCATTGTGCGTATTGTTGGTTTTGTTTCTTTTTATTACTGAAAAATATCTGATTGTATGAATATATTACACTTTGTTTATGCATTCAATGTTGATGGCCTTTTGGTTTCTAGTTTGGGCTATTCTGAATAAAGATGCTGTGAATATATTCATGTAGAAGTATGTGTGTAAACATAACACTTTTCTTTCATATTAAATACCTGCAAGTGAAATTGCTACTTCATATGGCAATTGTATGTTGAATTTTATAGGAAACTGCCAAACTGTTTTCCAAAGTGATTGTACCATATTATAGCAGCAGTGTTTGAGAGTTCTAGGTTCTCCGATACTTAGTATTCTTTTAAATTTTAGTCATTCTAATGGGTATGTAGTGGTATCTTGTGTTTTAATTTCAGGTTTTTAATGACTAATGATAGTCATTTTCAGGTGCTTTTCAGGTGTTTAATGGTACTTACTGGCTACCTATAACATCTTTTGTAAAATGTCTGTTCACATATGATGCATATTTTCATTGTATTGTTTACCATATCATTGATTTATAATAGTTCCTTATATCATGGAATTAAGTGCTTGTCAGATATATATATATTTTGAATATTCTCTCCCTGTCTGTTTCATTTTTAAAACATCTTAAGAAAAGCACAAGATCTTAACTTTGAAGTCCAATTTGTCAGTTTGTCTCTATAGATTAGTTCTTTTTCGTGTCCTAGTAAATCTTTTCTTCCTCTACAGATATTTTTGTCTATTTTTTTCTTCTAGGAGGTTTGTAGTTTTATCTATTAGATTTAGGTTTATGATATATTTCAAGTTAATTTTTGTAAATGATGTGGGTGAAGGTCGAGGTTAATTTTTTCCATATAGATATCCATTTGTTCCAAAGCCATCTACTGAAAAGATTATTTTCCCCCAAAATGGGACATTTTTCCATTTTGTGGAAATCAATTGATACTATAAGTGTGGGTCAGTTTCTAGACTTTGTACTGTTCCATTGATCCATTTGTCTCTAATACGCATTGTCTTGCTTACTATAGCTTTATAGTGTCTTGAAATCAGTAGTATATGTTCAACTTTCTTATTATTGAAAAAAATTAGGCTACTTGAATTCCTTTGCATTTCCAGATAAATTTGAGAATCAGTTTGTCAATTTCTGCAACAAAGCCTGCCGTGTTTTTTATTAGAACTGTGTTGAATCTATAGATCAATTTTGAGAGAATTTGATGTCTTAACAAAATTGAATCTTCTAGTTCATTAATGTGATGGATCTCTTTATTTAGTAGTTCTTTAATTTTTTTTCTTAGCAGTGTCTTGTAGTTTTCAACGTACAAATTTTGTACCCCTATGTATTTCATGATTTTTGTGTGACTTTTTGAATATTATTTTACATTTCATTTTCCAATTGTTTAAAGAGATTGCACCTCTTAAATGCTCCTTTTCACATCTATTTAATGGATTAATTAAAATATCCTTATTTCTTAAGCAGCTGGGTCTTACTATAAAAAAGAAGGTGCAGCAAATCCAGATCCAAAGTACACAGTCATCAAAATTAGTAACGCTATTTGTTTTCCATTGAAAATGACAAATTCTTCCCTAGGCCCTCCTCATGCTGGCTCTTACAGACCACATACATTGTGAACCTCTGGATGCTCTGTCCCAACATAGTGCTGTTGGAAGTTCTGCAAAAGGTGCAGAGTCCCAAGACATTAGAAATGGCAGCACCACACCAAGCCCTCCTTTTTTCATGACCTTATTTCTCAGTGTTAACAAGCCGAAAGGGCACTTTGCCAATCTAAATACCTTTTATTTAATTTGTCATGCCCTATTGCATTGATTATGACTTCTCATACAGTGTTGTTGAATAAAAGCAGTGAAAGAAAATATCCTTGCCCTTTTCCCAGTCTTAAGGGAAAGGTGTTAAATCTTTTACCACTTAGTGCGATTTTGCAGTAGTTTTTTCATAGTTGCCATTTATCAGATTGTGGAAATTCAATTTCCTATTTGCTAGAGGGTTTTTTTTCCCCCAATAATGAATGAGTACATTTTTTTAAAGATTTTATTTATTTACTCATGAGAGACACAGAGAGGGAGAGAGAGAGAAAGAGAGGCAGAGACACAGGCAGAGGGAGATGCAGGCTCCACATAGGAAGCCTGACATGGGACTCCATCACAGGTCTCTAGGATCACGTCCCGGACTGAAGGCACTGAGCCACCCGGGCTGCCCAGTAAATTTTTTTCAAATGCTTTTTTGCATCTACTTAGGTAATTACAAGTGGTTTTTTTATTATCTGATAAATATGATGATTTTTAATGTTAAAGCTACTTTGCATTTTCTTATAAACTACTTAGTCATGACTTAGTACCTTTTATATTTATCTATGAATTTTATTTGCTAATATTTCTAAAGGACATTCACATTTATGTTCATGAGTTCTATTCTATATTTTTCTTCTCTTATAGTGTCTTTGGTTTTCTAACAAGGTAAAGTTGGTCTCAGAAAATGAATTGGAAAATATTTCGTCTTCTATTTTCTGAAAGAGTTTGTGTAAGATTAATATTATTTCTTTGGATGTTTAATAAAATTAACCAGTGAAGCTACATGGACCTGCAAAAGCTTTTACTTAAAATTTTAATTTAAAAAATAAATATAAAGATACTCAGAATTCCTGTATCTTCTTGTGTTTCTTTTGGCGATTTGTATCTTTCAAGGAATTTGTCCATTTCATTTAAGTTGTCAAATTTACTAAAACAAATTTATTCATAATCATACTTTATATCCTTTAATGTAAGATCTACGGTAATGGCCCCTTTTTCATTCTTCATATTGCTAATTTGTGCTTTTTCTTTTTTTATTTGTTCAGTCCACCTAAATTTATCAATCTGTTGATGTTATCAAAAAACTTTATGTTGCATTGATTTCTCTGTTCAGTTGTTGCTATTTCATTAATATTTATGTTTTAGTATTTTCTTTCTTCTATTTGCTTTGAGATTAACTTACTTTTTTTTGCTTCTTAAGAAACAACCTTAAGTCATTGAGGTTTTTTTGTTTGTTTGTTTGTTTTTTAGATATTAAGTGATATAATGACATTCAGATTTCACTATAGGATTTAGAAGGATGTAATATTGAAAAGGATGGTTTGTTTTGTGCAGAATTGGCAGTAAGATAATTTAAACAGATGTTAACCTAGAGCATTTAATCTGAGGGATAATTTAAAATAATAACTTGGGCACCTGGGTGGCTCAGTGGTTGAGTGTCTGTCTTTGGCACAGGTTGTGATCTTGGGTTCCTGGGATCAAGTTCCCCATCAGGCTGCTCATAGGGAGTCTGCTTCTCCCCTATGTCTCTGCCTCTCTCTGTGTCTCTCATAAATAAATAAATGAAATATTTTAAAAAAATAAAATAATAACTTGAAATTTAATAGGATAAAATGTGTTTCAATTTAAAACACCAAGATATAGTGTCCTCATTCATTGTTTCCAAACTTTTTTCTTTTATAGCATAAGCATTATTTCCAAATATTTTGGCATTTGCCAGATGTCTTTTGACAATTTATTTTTAGTTATGTTCCATTGTGAGTTAGAGAAACATTCTCAGAATGACTTTAATCATTTAAAACTCATTAAGTTTTATTTTATGGCCCAACATAAAGTTTACTGGTAAATATTCCATGTATACTTGAATATATATTTCATTTTTTTTAATATATATTTTATTGTTGGATATAGAGTTCTAAAATGTTACTTAGGTCAAGTTAATTACTGGTAGTATTCAATTCTTTTATATATTTCCTGATTTTCTGTCAATTTGGCTATTACTCATGAAGACTGATGAAATCCTCAGAAAAATTACAAACTTGTCCATTTGTTCTTTTGGTTCTGACATATTTTGCTTCTTACATTTTGAAACTCTGTTTTTAGGTACATGAACATTTAGGATCTTCTCAATGAATTGACTCCATTTTTGTTTAAAATGTCTTTATCTCTGCTAGTATTTCTTGGCTGGAAGTCTGCTTTGTCTGATATTAATACGATTAATCCAGTGTTCTTTTTTTGTTTTGTTTTGTTTTTTGTTTTTTTTTTAATCCAGTGTTCTGATGATAATGTTTACTTTAGTGTTTGAACCTCTTTAACAGATCTGTATCTTTAAATTCAAGGCATAGATTTTAAAGAAGTGCAGAGTTAGATCTTGCATTTTTTATCAAGTATGATCATCTTTGCCTTTTATTTAGAGTTTAACTTCATTTACATTTAACATAATTATTGGTATGGTCAGATTTAAGTGTACAGCTTTGCTATTCATTTTCTGTTTCTGTTGGTTTTACGGTGGTGATGGTGGTTGTTCTTGTGGTTCTTCCTCCTCTCCCCCAACCCCACTTTTTTCTACACTGACTATTTTTAAGAATTCCATTCTTTTAGTGATTGCTTTAGAGTTCACAACATACAACTTTAATCTTTCCCCTTCAAATAATGTACTACATTGGACTCCTGGCTAGCTCAGTCAGAGGAACATGCAACTCTTGATTTTGGGGTTGTGAGTTGAAGCCCTGTGTTAGGTGTAGAGATTACTTAAAAATCTTAAAAAAAATAATGTAATACTTCATATATAAATTTATGGTACTGTATTTCCATTTTTCTTTCCCTCCTTTGTGCTCTTCTTACATCTCATTACCACATTGTTATAAATTCCACAATATATTATTATGTTTAGTTTGCAATCATCTTTTTCTTTTAAAGATTTATTTATTCATGAGAGACACAGAGAGACAGAGACAAAAGCAGAGGCAGAAGTAGGCTCCATGCAGGGACCCTGATGTGGGACTCAATCCCGGGTCTCCAGGATCACACCCTGGGCTGAAGGCAGCACTAAACCGCTGAGCCACTGGGCTGCCCCAATCATCTTTTTAAAGAAATTCATAATGAAAAAAGTATGTTTTTTAATTTACCCATGTGTACCATTTTTGGTTCTCATCATTTCTTTGTTCATATCTAGATTTCCATCTGGTGTCATTTTTCTTCAATTTGTATAACTTTCTATAACATTTTGTATAGTGTATATAGGGCCAACTTAATGAGCAGACAATCAGTGTATAGGATCCTGCACTCAGAAGGGCCCTGTGAGGTTTTATGCTCTGTGGTAGCCATCTTGAAATTCTGATAACTTAATCTTTGAATTTGTGAGGGTTTTTTTAAAGATTTTATTTATTTGAGAGACAGTGCATGCATATGCACATGAGGTAGGGGGAGGGGCAGAGGGATAAGGAGAAGCAGACACCCCGCTGAGCAGGGAGCCCAATGCAGAACTCAATGCCAGGGCCCCAAGAGCATGACCTGAGCTGAAGGCAGACACTTAAATGACTGAGCCACCCAGGGTCCCTAAAGATTTTATTTTTAAGTAATCTCTACACCCACTGTGGGACTTAAACCCACAACCCTAAGATCAAGAGTTGCATGCTCTACCAACTGAACCAGCCAGGCACCCTTGATTTTGTGTTTCGTATGTGAAGTCTGATTGGACAATACAGTGTACCAGGATTTGAAGTCTCAATTCACACGGGGCCCTGCCTCCTGCCACCTCCTGAAGTTGGGTTCTCAGCTGCCCTCTCTCTTTTTTTGTCTTTTTCTTTTTAAGATTTTATTTATTCATGAGAAACAGAGAGAGAGGCAGAGACACGGGCAGAGGGAGAAGCAGGCTCCATGCAGGGAGCTGATGCGGGACTCAATCCCGGGTCTCCAGGATCACACCCTGGGCTGAAGGCGGCGCTAAACCGCTGAGCCATCCCGGCTGCCCTCAGCTGCCCTCTCTCTAGCTAGCCCTGCGTGGCCCTTCCCTACCTACAGTCTGTGACCACTGTCACTCTGTTCTTAGCAAAAGCCTGGCCTGTCAGGGTTGAAGTTGCGCATGTACACTCATGGTGTCTTGAAACAGGGCATGACAATGGCTACCTCACTCCACATTGTCAGCACCATGGTATATCTGGTGAACAGCCAAGGGGAGGCCTTGGTTTTAGAGAGGTGAGCCTATCACCCACCCGATCCCGATTATCAAGTGTGTTCTGGGCAGAGGTTTATAGATACTTGGGGGTTACCTGTCTGGCACAAGTTGGGGAGGTGTGCCTGTTGGATGTCATTTTACCTTTCTGGGTTTCAGTTTTCTCATCTGAAAATTCTGATTAATCATTGCTTTCTGTGTACTTCCTTTAACATTCCTTGTAGTGCAGATCTGTGGTCAAGAAATTTTCTCCTTTTATTAATCTAAAATAATTTTATTTCACCTTCAGTTTTAGAAGTTATTTTTGCTGGACATAGAATTCTAGATTGATAGTATTTTCTTTAGTCTAAGGTCGTTATTTTTTGGCTTGTAGTTTGCATAGTTTCTTTTTTTTTTTTAAAGATCTATTTGTTTATGCATTTAAGAGAGAAAGAGAGAGAGAAAGAGGGACAGATATCTGGCTGTACTTCCCCAGACCCTGCCTCAGCCAGCGCCTGGCATGTTGTGTGGTGGCTGGCAGGAGGGGCATTCTGGCAGCCATTAGGCCCAAGGAAGCCTGGGCATGCCCCACACTGCAGCTAGGCTTCCAGGTTCCTGGGAGAATCTGTGCTCATTCCACAAATACCCCTAGATCTGACAGCTTCCTCTTGGCTGGTTCCAGGCCTGAACAAACCCTCCCTTGTTCCTTCCAATCTTCTGAATCTGGCTATTTCTCTCTTTCAGCCAGCCTTGAAGCACCCTTCAGGACAAGCCAAAAATAGGAATTGTTTTATTTTCAGTGATTCTGCATATAAGTTAAATGCTCTGATATTTAAAATGGCATTGCACACATGAATGGGAAAGTCATGCTAATTTAAATTTTTAAACTTAGAACTTTAGTAAATTAAAGAACACTGTGATGAATTCAAAGAGACTGCAGGAAAAAAGGAAAAAAAACTTCATATCTACCTTTAAAGCACTTTTCCTGCATTTTGAACAAGGGGCCCCACATTTTCAGTTTGCACTGGGACCCACGAATTATGTCACTGGCCCTGTCTGCAGGTCTGCTGCTCACAAATTTTCACAGCTTTTGTCAGTTGAAAATGTGTTTATTTCAACCCTCATTTTGAAGGATAAGTCTAGAATTCTGTATTCACAGACCTGTCCACCTCCCCTGTCAACACTTTAAATATTTTCTGTTGTATCCTGCTTACCCTTTTCTCTATATGTGATATGTAATTTTGTTGTTGTTGTTCTAGCCACTTAAGAATTTTCTCTTTGTCACTGATTCTCAGCAGCTTGATTATGGTTTGACTTGAAAAGGCTTTCTTTGTGTTTATCTTGTTTGAGATATGTTGACTCTTTTAAATCTACAGATTTAGAATTTTCATGAGATTTAGAAAAATTTCAGCTATTATTTTTTTAAAGATTTTTATTTATTTATTCATGAGAGACAGAGAGAGAGACAGAGAGAGAGAGAGGCAGAGACATAGGCAGAGGGAGAAGCAGACTCCATGCAGGGAGCCCGACGTGGGACTCGATTCCGGGTCTCCAGGATCACGCCCTGGGCTGAAAGTGGTGCTAAACTGCTGAGCCACCCAGGCTGCCCAGCTATTATTTTTTGAAATATTGTTCTGTCTTCCTTCCCCCTTCATGTGTGGGATTCCAAATGTATGTAAGGTAAACTGCTTGATACTGTTTTAGGAAGAACCTGGTTTGGGGTTTTGTTTTAGCATTAGCTTTTCTTCTCTCTGTGCTTCACTTTTGTTTTTAACAATTTCTATTGGTCCTTATTTTACTTCATTGATCATCCTTCTTCAGTATCTAAAATCTGCTATTCAAGGCACCTGGGTGGCTCAGTGGTTGAGCGTCTGCCTTTGGCTCAGGGCGTGATCCCGGGGTCCTGGGATCGAGTCCCACATCAGGCTTCCCTCAAGGAATCTGTTTCTCCCTCTGCCTGTGTCTCTGCCTCTCTCTGTGTGTCTCTCATGAATAAATAAATAAAATCTGGGATGCCTGGGTGGCTCAGCGGTTAAGCCTCTGCCTTTGGCTCAGGGCGTGATCCTGGGGTCCCAGGATCAAGTCCCACATCAGGCTCCCTGCGTGGAGCTTGCTTCTCCCTCTGCCTGTGTTTGCCTTTCTCTTTCTGTGTCTCTCA
Source organism: Canis lupus baileyi (assembly GCF_048164855.1). Classification (NCBI taxonomy): domain Eukaryota; kingdom Metazoa; phylum Chordata; class Mammalia; order Carnivora; family Canidae; genus Canis; species Canis lupus. Next base: position 12,650,096 of record NC_132849.1, read on the forward strand.
TGAATAAATAAATAAAATCTTTAAAAAGAAAAATAAATAAATAAAATCTTTAAAAATAAAATAAAATCTGCTGTTCAGCCCATCCAGTGAATTTTTCATTTCAGATAGGGCATTTTTTTTTTTTAAGTTCCAGAGGCTCTGTTTTTCCTTTTTTCTTATATCTTAATTTCACTACTGATTATGTTCATGTTTTCCTTTAAGTTGATGAATGTATTTAAAGTATCTGACCTGAGATTTTTGTCTGCCAACTCTATCGTGTCTGTCATTTTTGGTTCTGTTTCTCTTGACTGATTTTTCTCCTGATTTTTCTCACTTTTAGGCTTCTTTACATGTTTTGTAATTTTGAATGGATGCTTCACATTGTGAATGTTACATTGCTGAGTGTCTAGATTTAGTTTTTAGTAAAAACTACTGAGTTTTATTTTGGTGGGTACTTTAGTTCCTTATGAATCAGCTTGATTGTTTTAAGACTTTTTAAAATTTTTTATTTATCTGAAAGAGAGTGTGAGCAAACAAGCATGAGCAGGCAGGAGAGGGGCAGAGGGAGAGGGAGAAGCAGACTCTCTGCTGAGCAGATAGCCCAATGCAGAGTTCGATTCCAAGAGTCTGAGATCATGACCTGAGCCGAAGGTCAGGTATTAAGATAAGCCATTAAAGCAGGGAAAAGCAGGCCCCATGCAAGGAGCCCGATGTGGGACCCCATCCCAGGACTCTGGGACCAAGCCCTGGGCCGAAGGCAGGCGCCAAACCGCTGAGCCACCCAGGAATCCCCCTGGAAATTGTTCTTTTCCCAGTAATTTGTTTCTACCCTTGTGAAGTGTTACCCTGTGCAGTATTAAAAACTTAGTATTCAAACAAGACTCAAGGGGATCCTATGTAGATTTCTAGAGCTTTTTCCCTGTTGCTCCCTCCTTTATGATATGCTGCCCTGAAAATTCCATCTTTCCTAACCTCTTCAAACTCCGATCTCTTAATCTGTAATTCAGCAAAGTTATCTTGTTCTCGGCTGTTTTCTGGAAAGAGCCTCCAGCATGAAAACTGAGCCAGCGTAGTGCCAGCCTCATTTGTTTTCCTTTATTCAGAGATCACAGTCCTGTATTACCTGTTATCCAGTGTCTGAAAGCATTTGTTTTATTTACTATATAAGTAAAGTTTTATAGTTATATTGGGAAGACAAGTCTAGTTCAATGACTCTATTGTAGCCAGTAGTGAGTCTTCCTCATCCCTTTCATCAATATTCTAATTGAGGTATAAAATGCACATTAAAAATATTAATCATTTAATAGCATATCCTTGGGACGCTGGGGTGACTCAGTCAGTTGAGTGTCCAACTTGGTTTCAGCTCAGGTCTTGATCTCATGGTTTGTGAGTTGAGCCCACACCCTCCCACCCCCTGTCTGGGCTCCACACTCAGTAAGGAGTCTGCTTGAAGATTCTCTCCGCCCCCCATTTCTCACGCATGCCCCCCCAAATAAATATATCTTTAAAAGCATATCCTTTCATCAGTTTTTAAATCAACTTTTAGAATATTACACATTCTTCCTGTTTTGTCAGATATTTAATGTTTGATCAAATAAAATATTTAAAGGATTTGGAGTGAGAAGCTTTCCATGTAAGGCTTGAGTTAGTGAAATAGAGCATCAGCATTCTCTTTTCCAAAGAGAATTTCACCTACCCAGATGGACTCAAACTGATTTCTTTTCATATGCTAAAAACACAGAATCCTATATATAAGTTATATGATGCATTATATTTTAAGCTGATAAAATTTCCATTGATGTGTTTCTTGGATGAAAGTAAATACTAAGAAAATAAAAACCAGGAGACAGGGCAGCCCAGGTGGCTCAGTGGTTTAGCGCTGCCTTCAGCCCAGGGTGTGATCCTGGAGACCCAGAATCAAGTCCTGCGTTGGGATCCCTGCATAGAGCCTGCTTCTTCCTCGGCCTGTGTCTGTGTGTGTGTGAGTCTCTCTCTCTGTCATGCTCTCTCTGTGTCGCTCATAAATAAAGAAAGAAAAAAATTATTAAAAACCAGGATACATGATGAAGGATCACCTCTTTGGGAACAAAGAATAGAAAAAAAAAAAGTTTGGTTAGTGCTCTTTATTCCAGTCATGCTGTTTTATTATACTTTTAAAAGCATGCTTGATTTTTCAGATTTGTTCATCTTTTGTTCACTCAAGGACCTGAATGACTGTTGCTGTTGTTTTGTCTGTTGAGATGTCCACTGTGGTTATTGAGTGCTCTCCTTCCCCTTTAAATTGTGAGTCCTGCCTGCCTTAGTCATCTTTAATGGGTAGGGAAGTCTGACTCATTTCGTGGTATTAAGTTAGAGAAAAAAATTCTAAAAATTATTGAAGTTGTCATATTTTCTCAGTCTATGTTTTTGTTTGAACTGTTGCAGCAAACTTGAAGCAGTCTCTAGGAACAAATGTATGAGTTGGCTTTAGGAGTTTTCAAAAGATGCAGCTGTGGAGAGATCTAGGACTTGAAAACTGGGCCAGAACTTAGGGCTTAGAATGTTCATGTTCAACTTAGAACTTAGTAGTGGAGGTCAACCCAAGAAACTGGGGAGGTGGGAAGTGGGATATAAAGTATCTCACAGACCAGGAGAGCCCTTGGAGGTGGTGTTGGGGAGCAAGGTACCTCCCCAGTTGGACATGAGATACCTATAAGAAAACAATGGATGCAAATCTTGGTTTGGTGAGTGATTCTGATTTTTTAGATGGAACAGAATCAGAGTTTGTATATAAGAATAAGCAAGCCACATTATGAAGAGTTTAATCTGTCAAAAATTGGAATTGTGCAATCAGATAAAAGGTAAATTCTCTGTACTACCTATGTAGGTAATCTATCTAGTTAGGTGCATTAAAACTTTCCTGTTTCTGAAATCCTTTGTCCATGTTTTGAAAGCTACAGTATATTAATACATACATTTAGGAGCAAGTAGCATTTCTGTTTATAATGCCTGCTTATGTTAGGAGTGTCTTATGTTGCTATGCTACTCCATTGCCCCTGAAACACCATCAATACACATCATTCATCTTTGTGTGTGAAGTCCATAAATTTAGCATTTGTGGCTAGTGATTTTCAAGTTAAAAATTTTTTTAAAATATTTTATTTATTTATTCATGAGAAACACACACAGAGAGGCAGAGACACAGGCAGAGGTAGAAGCAGGCTCCATGCAAGGAACCAGATGTGGAACTCAATCCCGGGTCTCCAGGATCACTCCCTGGGCTGCATGCAGGAGGCGCTGAACCGCTAGGGCACCAGGGCTGCCCTCAAGTTAAAAATTTCTTTAGCCCTAGCAAATTTTATCTTTTTTCCCAGTTCAACACATTCATACCTTACATTCACATATTAATTTTTCCTTTTAACAAAGGAAAAGTAAAGAAAGCATTAACAATGACGGCTAGAAACCTCTACTAGGCTCCTAGGAGAGAGAAAAATACAGTTGACTCTTGAATGGCACAGGTTTGAATTGTTTGGGTTCACTTATAGGTGGATATTTTGCGATAAGTACAGTACAGCACTAAATATATTTTCTCATCTTTAGGATATTTCTTAATATTTTCTTTTCTCTAGTTTGATGTGAGAGTACAGTATATTTTTAAGAAACAGTATATAATACATAAAACATACAAAATATGTGTTAATCAGCTGTTAATGTTATTGCTGAGGCTTCCTACCATCTGTAGGCTGTTGGTAATTAAATTTTGAAGGAGTCAAAAGTTATACACAAATTTTCAACTGCGGGAGGAGGTCAGCACCACTCACCCTGGCCTTGTTCAAGGGTCAACTGTACTCCCATGTAGTCTGTAGTGAGGAAAATGTGAGTCTCAAGGACACCCTAAAATCCTTAGGAATCCTCTATAAACATCAGAAGCAACAAAATGATTTAAAGTTTTAATAATGAGCAGTAGCTGATTGTACCTTCAAACTGTATGCATTAATCTTTTTTTTAATTTTTTAAAAATTTTTATTTATTTATGATAGTCACAGAGAGAGAGAGAGAGGCAGAGACACAGGCAGAGTGAGAAGCAGGCTCCATGCACCGGGAGCCCGACGTGGGATTCGATCCCTGGTCTCCAGGATCGCGCCCTGGGCCAAAGGCAGGCGCTAAACCGCTGCGCCACCCAGGGATCCCATTATGCATTAATCTTTTATCGAAGGCACTGTGTGGCCCAATGGTTGAGTGTCTGCATTTGGCTCAGGTCATGATCCCGGGGTCCTGGTATCAAGTCCCACATTGGGCTCCCCACAGGAAGCCTGCTTCTCCTCTGCCTGTGTCTCTGCATATTCTCATGAATAAATAGATGATAGATAGATAGATAGATAGATAGATAGATAGATAGATAGATAATCCACAAAAAATCTTTTATTGAGAGTTCTGGGCCTGGGTGCCAGATAGTGCGGGCAGGTCATGCGGAGCAGGGGCTGGGAGCTGTGGTGACGGTGGCAGCAGCCAAAAAACAAAAACAAAAACTAGGGTTCTGCAACAACAGTTTTGGTATTTCAGGGCTTTGGGGTTTTTTTCCACCCACATTAGTTTAATTTCTTATGATTATTTAGAATGGTTTTTTGTTTTTATTTTGTTTTTTTTTTTTGCCTTAGATCCTCATCAAAGTTTATTTGCCAGCAAAGCTGGTTTTCCTACTGACTTGTAGGAATGGTTTAAAAGAAAGTTGGTATAACTCTGGGAAACGAACTAGGGGTGGTGGAAGGGGAGGAGGGCGGGGGGTGGGGGTGAATGGGTGACGGGCACTGAGGGGGGCACTTGACGGGATGAGCACTGGGTGTTATTCTTCTGTATGTTGGTAAATTGAACACCAATAAAAAATAAATTTATTATAAAAAAAAAGAAAGAAAGTTGGTAGAAGTCCTGGTTAGCAGTTGCCCTGCCTAGAATAAATTTTGAGTGTGAACTGTGTAGCAGTTTTGGTCAGCTGCTCTGACAGAACCCGGCCAAGATATTTTCCTGCCTGTTAATCAGGGTCCCACAGACAAAGCGCAAGGAAGGATGACCCCTGCCTCAGGAAGTTTTGAATCAGTTGCTATTTATAACCAGTATACAGTAGAATGTGAGATCAGGTCTTTACTCAACTAACAAGAATAGTTCTATGCCAAATTTTACATTTGAGGAAACATTTATGAGCCTAAATGAGTGAAGCCTGTATGGGAAGGGAAGGAATGTGACAGTGGCTGTAAGTATTTTTGCTGATTTGGGTCCAAGGTGTGGTGGCAGAGATGTGCAAAATTCAGTCAGTGATGATATTTTATTTATTTTTATTTTTTTAAGATTTTATTTATTCATGAGAGACACAGAGAGAGAGGCAGAGACACAGGCAGAGGGAGAAGCAGGTTCTCCCGCGAGAAGCCCAATGTGGGACTCGATCCCGGGACCCCAGGATCACACCCTGAGTCAAAGGCAGATGCTCAACCACTGAGCCACCCAGGTGCCCCAATGACAATATTTTAAAGTAACTGTTAAATAATGACACATTGGATTGTCATTAGCACTGCGCCTATGGAATCCTGTACTGCTAATAGTAAAGTTGAAATAAGGGTGTGTTAAAATGAAAGCTAATATTTGTCTCCCAACATAGGGTAGAAGAAAGATATTAGGTATTGATGTATTTCCGGACTAAAGGGCTCTTGCTCTGGATGCATATATGTACTTTTTAGTTACTTGAGATGATACTTTGCTGGTCTTTGTTTCACTGAGAAGATTTCATAAAGAATTGATGTTGTAATATTGTACACTACTATGTGTAATCTCTTATAAAACCTCATTCTCCGTAACTTTAGGAAATTACATATGGCAGAACATTGACGCTGACAATCTGAAAAATATCACAAGTGATATTTTCTCTGTGTTACATCACCATCTTAGGAATGCCTCTGTGGAGCTGAATTACTTAATGGGTGACAGGTACATTTTTACCTAGGCAATGTAAATGGATTATTTCGGGATAGATAGGCAGTGTTTTAGTGGACTTTAAATTGGGAGATTATAAAACTGTGTTAACACAGGATTGTCCCTTTTTAATAGGAATATTCAAGATAAAATCACAGCCATTTTCAGCAAGGTCCCATGATCAAGATTTTTCTATTTAAAAAGAGATTTCCAAGTTAAAGATGAAAGGTAAATACTGGAATTGTTTGGATTCTAACGGACAGGATAAAAAGAATACAGTATTTCACAGTTCCTTGTAATGGAGCCTCAGTGAAATTCATGCTTTGTCATGCACCCAACTGGGAACATGGATGCTGGTTTTTCTCGTTCTGCTGTTCAGACACTGTCAAGAAGCCACTGCAAAAACATCAAACAAAAAATTTCTCAGTGGGAAGGAAGAACTAATGGTATATCTCATGCAGAGAAGTGGCAGCCAAAGGACTTTGGAGTGAGATACAATAACTATCATCAAGAGATTCTTCTTAAGAAAACTCCTGTTGCTGAAGGAAAGAGCATAAAGTTGGATGTAACCAACTCTCATAATGTTGGCCTGGATACTAACAAAGATGCTACAAGGCACGATCAAGCTGAGGATGAAAGCAAGAAACATGGCAATGATGATGATGCTCACCCCTTTAGAAAGGAATCGGAATCCAGTTGGGTATGTTCTCGGGTCAAACAGATTGAAAACGGGAAAGAAGTTGCTTTGGATCCAGAGACTTCCTTACCTCCTGGAAATTTCTATACCTCACAGATACTGTGGAAGAAAATAGAAGCACTCCCCCCAGATAAAGTCTTCACTTTGTCTTTAGAACATTGTGATTCTTCAGAAAAAGAACTGGATTTCCGAGTTTTGGATGGCTCATATGGAATAACCAAGAGCTTAGAAAATGTTTACTCTGAACCCGAGGGACAAGAATGTGGACCTTCTATAAATCCTCTGCCCAAACCTCGTAGGACATTCAGATATTTGTCTGAATCCGGTGATATGCCATGTAAAGAAAGAAACTGTGACAGAAAATACTGTGAAAATAATTCTTGTGCAGAGTCTTCTTTGGCCTCTTCTCAGGAACCTGAACCAAAGAAATATGGCAGAAAAATCAGAGGGAGATCTAAAAGGTATGTTTTTATTTGCTTCGTAATGATTTCTATGTATTGTCCTTTCAGAACTACTGAGCTGCTTTTTTCTTTTCAAAGCCATTTTCATTTCCCTGTCTGGGTTACAGGCCTAGTTTGATTTTACAGATGTTGATGAACCCAAGGGAGAAGTACCTACAAAAGGAGATAATTTCTAAGACAATCTGCTGACATCAGAACATCAGAAAAACTTGCGTTTTTTAATCTGTAAGAATGTGTAGGGAAGTACGTACATTCTTCTGCTTCATTTAGGGCATGCTGGTCTTGGCTTCACTTTTCATTAGAGAGGGAATTTAATAAAGGTACGTAATAAAGAACATGAATATCATTGGCCCAAAGAAGTCTCCAATTTTCTCCTGGTGTGTATAAGGTACCAGCCTAGTCTGTTATTATTAGGTATCTGATAAAAGAAAAAAACTCTGTAATTTTGCATACAAGTCCTTTACTTTAAAAAAAAAAGTTTTATTTGTTTATTTGACAGAGAGAGCACAAACAGGGGGGTGGTGGGGAGGGGCAGAAGCAGGCTTCCAGCTGAACAGGAAGCCTGATGAAGGACTCGATCCCAGGACCCTGAGATCATGACCTGAACCAAAGGCAGATACTTAACTGACTGAGCCACCCAGGCGCCCCACAAGTCCTTTACTTAATGATTTCTCTTTATCATACCAATTTAAAGAAGACTAGAGTTTTAAAACATATAACTTTAAAACATATCTCCTTTCTTAAGGAAATCCTTTGAGTTTGAGGATATTCAGCACTTTCGAAATCGGAACTCACAGAAGATTCATGAAGAACTTGGAAGAAATTCTGGCTCAGCACTTTATTACACACAGTCGGAGGACAATATCTATGAGGATATCATATGTACGTGTCTGCAAACTTTGCAATTAAATTTAATGAGTATATAGTTGATGGGGCCCTTCGCTACAGGATGGTATTTTCTTTTATAATCAAGCATCTTTTGCTGTGGATATTTCTTTTAAACAGGGAAACTTTTGTCATATAAATTCTTTTATTCTTGAATGGTTTTTATAGCTAGCTTAGTGGACTGCTGAGTTCAGAAGTAGATGTTTATAGTATAGTATTTTGAGAATTTTCTTAGCTTGGTTGGACACCTGAGTGGTTTACAAGCTTAAAGTGTCAGTATTATAGAATAGGAAGCTGAACATAGTTCTTTATTTCTTTTCCTAGCTGTAGTCACTTTGTTTCCATTTAACTACATTTCTCTAAACTTTTGTTTTCCCATTATTTTTGAAGATCCCACCAAAGAAAATCCATATGAAGATATTCCAGTGCAGCCTTTGCCCATGTGGAGATCCCCTTCGGCATGGAAGCTACCACCCCCTAAAAGTGCTTTCAGAGCACCAAAGGTATAACCAAATAATTAATATAAGAAAACATGATATATGATTAACAAGAATTTTGTTTATGATCTCCACAAGAAGGCTAATATGGTTTATTTAACTAGGACCTAGATTAAGAGGCACTGAAATATGGGTTTTGTTGGTAGTGGTGGTTTTTGTGTTCTTTGGCAGTGGGGGGGTTGGTTTGGGCAGCACAACAGTTTTTTGTTTCTTTGGTTTGGGGTTTTTTGTTTGTTCATTTACTAACACTTCAACAAAAAAATGAGAATATGAACACCTTTAGACAAGCCATGAGCTTTTCATGTCACTGTAGTTAGCACAGCTCCCTATTGGTCCCATTACAGTCTATGGCCTAAATTACCTGCCCTGCCCCTGAAAGCATTTGTCACCCCTGCAAGCAAAGGCTGCCTTGAATTAACAAGGATTCTGAGCTGTTGTTTTCTGGAAATGTGATGATGAAGTATGATGAATGTAGTAGACCCTTCGATTAGAAACCTTAGAAACGACTTTACAAATAGTAAAAAGGAAATTCTGGTGTCCTTGAATGAGGTGACTTTAAAGACAATATAAATTGTCAAGACAAGATATGCAAGCATAAACTTAAAGACAAGATAAATCTTTTTCTAAGACAACTTGATCCTGAGAACATCTGCATTACCTAGACATCTGCATTACCAATTCATCTCCTCCTATTGTAGCTTCCTCCCAAACCTCAGTTCCTCCACCGGAAGACTATGGAACTGAAAACCTCCCAAGCTTATTTACGGTCAAAGCTTACAAAGGATACCACTTTGCCTGTCACTTTAACTGAATGGAAGCTTTTCCGAGCTGGAGAAGTTGCAAACAGGAAAAAGAAAAATCTTCCAAGGGTAAGGACTCTAGTACTTTCATTCTTTGACTCTTACTTCATTTCCATAAATGAGAATAAATAAACTTTAGACTGAAATGAATAATAGGTTAGAACTGATCTACTGGAATGAGAAGATTTGGAAGGCCGCCTTAAGTTTTAGGTTTTTTGCTCATACACGAAAAATGCTGAGTGGCTTTTGCCAGGGCTTCTTTATGGATTTGAAAAATTGATTTTAGATGGAAGGTTTCACTTTGGTTATCTTAGTTCTCATTAAAATCAGCTGCCTGTTTGAAGGAAGCACTAGACTCTCATGTAAGAGGACATTCTATTAAACTGGCTTCTGTGTTATTTTCGCTCATTTATTTAAATGCCAAAGTAAACAAGTTTTGTGCCTGAGTTTACAGATTTTCAGTAATAACAAAGTATATGCCTTTAATTTGGGGAAAAAATTTCCATTTGGCAGAAAAAATAAATTTGACTCTTACTTGGAAATAGAAATTATCAGCAATTACATTAAATAAATGATTTCTCTCTCAAGAGAGAAAAGGCAGTAAATCTAAATCATCTCCACCAGAACTATTAGAACCAAAATGAAGAAATTGAGATTATTTGTAGACAGATATATTTTTTTAAGGAGAGACACTTAAGTTGCATGAAAATATTTTAAAATTCTTTGTTACTTCATTCTTCTATGATTTAGAATGTTTTCAGAAATGAAAAAATAATTTAAATAGTATTTTTTCTGCATAAATGAAAAAAAAATCAAATCATTTAAGTAGTATTCCTTCCCTTAATCCCATCTGAATTAGTTAATGTATTCATTTGGCACACTATTTTTGTGCCTGATTTTAACATTAAACGAAAGTCCCAGCTGTTTTTTGGTTTAGTAACTGCTAATTGGTTCCTTGGGAAATATTCTGTTCCACAATACTTTAATTCTTCTGATCTGTTTCCTGCCCCTCCCTCTTTAATATGTGAAGAGTTAAAGACACATGGTTTTAAAAAAGCACTAAACACACCTCTCAGTGAAAAAATAAAAACAAAACACACAACTCTTTAGCTGTTTACTGTCCTGCGTATGGTGAGGAATATGTAAGAATCAGATATTTAGAGAATTGCTAGGCATTCTACAGTAGTTCTCTCCTCTGGTAGATCATGCTGACACAACAAAGCAGCCTCCTTACATGACCCAGAGATGACAGATCATGTGTTCACAGGGGTTGAGACTACAAACACATAAGGGATTGCATTTAAGACATTCTTGGAATGACATTAACCAATATTTGGGAATAATGAATTGTAGATTTTAATGAGACCCAAGGAAATTTGCTGTGCTTTTAATTTCTGCTTCTGTGTTTTAGGTACTGTGGATCCCCCAAGTACTCAAAGCTTGTTCTCTTTCTAACCATAGGTGATATGATCCAACTTTTCTTCTTCTAGTATTGCTTCAAAGGTCTTTTGAGAAGTGAGGTGGGAAAATCTGGTGAGGAACTCTTGCTGATCAAGCAGGAATAAACTGTTAGCGACCCTCTTTGGATTAAATCCTATTAGGATGTCCTATTTACAGTACAAATTTTGACTGTTGAGTATCTTCAGCAACAGCATTCCATGAGGAAAGCAGTTTTCTTTTACTTCCCCTTTGATGACTAGAACTATCCCTGGAAGGAAAACTAGTTTCATAGTTTGAAGATCACTGATGTAGTCCATATGCCTCTCCCCACCCTTCTTTTCTTTCCCTACTGTGAGAGCCTGTGTGGGATTGTTTGCAAGAGTAGATTTCCTAATGTCTCACATTGTTCGTTGCAACTGTGTATAGCAATATGGTTTCTATAATTTCTTAGGAAGAATATTCTACAGTATTTCCTTCTGTATCCTACAGTATTTACCAGACAGTAAATGTAAGCTCCTCTTCCTAACTCATAACCAAAATTTCAATTTTATTACTTTATCTTCTATTTCTACAACAGATAATTCCCTTTCCTTTAAAATATTTGAGTCTCTTTGAGTATAATTTTCAAATGCTCATTAATAATTACACAATTTTTAAGGGGACCCAGGTGGTGCTAAGTTAAGCATACAATTCTTGGTTTCAGCTCCAGTCATGCTCTCGGTCATCAGACTGAGCCCCATGTCAGGCTCTGCACTCAGCGTCATGTCTACTTAAGATTCTCTCTCCCTCTCCCTCTGCCCCTAATACCCCTTGAGCTCACACTCTCTTTTTCTAAAATAAATAAATAAATCTTAAAGGCAAAATAATAATTACACTATTTTTGGTCATTATGTCTCAAAATACATGTTTACTCTCTATGTCTTTCCTAAGCCCCTAACAATACCTTTTTATTTTGGATTCTCTTGTTTTTTTCATAATGGTAATACTTAAGAATATTGGTAAATTTTCACTTGAATGGAAGCTACCAAATCTTTAAAAGAATAAACTCATCCAAAAATGTGGGAATAATCTGCATATTGGAAGCACATGTTTCTCACATGTTATTTTTTCTTGGTCTGGACTGATTCGCTGCCTATGGATTGCCAGGATTGCTAGAGAAACAAGACAAAAGAGAAAAGAGGAACATTTTTCTCAAGCAACTGTTGGTTCTTATGTTCCTAACAGTTGTAATTCTGGTATTAAATATGTTAAATCAGGATTAATGATTAATGCAAAGCTTGGAATTTTAAGAAGAATGATAAATATGTGTGAAAAACTAATGAATTCCTCCTTTTATTTATTTTTTAAGTTTATTTATTTAAGCAGTCTCTACACCCACCGTGGGGCTCAAACTCACAACCGCAAGATCAAGAGCTGCATGTTCCGGCGACTGAGCTGACCAGATGCCCCAAATTCGTCCTTTTAAAAATGGCTGTTCATCAGCTTGATTTTTTTCCTCTTTTTTTTTTTTTAAGATTTTATTTATTTATTCATGAGAGACACACAGAGAGAGAGGCAGGCAGAGACAGCAGAGGGAGAAGCATGCTCCATTCAGGGAGCCTGATGTGGGACTCGATCCCAGGCCTGAGGGATCACACCCTGAGCCAAAGGCAGATAGTCAACCACTAAGCCACCCAGGCGTCCCTATTTTTTCCTCTTTTTAAAAGACTTTTTGAGTTTTGTTGACACATCTTTACTCTTTTTTAACCCTACTCTGTGTGTGTGTGTGTGTGTGTGTGTGTGTCTGTCTGTCTGTCTCTTTCATGCACACCTCCCAGCAGCGAAGAAAAACATTCTAAGTCACGCTTATTAAGTGAAGCCTAGTTTTTTTGTTTTTGTTTTTGTTCTTTAAGATTTTAATTATTTATCTGAGAGAGAGGGAGAGAGTGCATACATGCACAAGCCAGGGAAGAGGCAGAGGATGAGGGAGAAGCAGGCTCCCCTTGGAGCAGGGAGCCCGATGCAGGACTTGATCCCAGGGCCCTGAGATCATGACCCTAGCTGAAGGCAGATGCTAAACTGACTGTGCCACCCAGGCGCCCTGAAGCCTGGTTTTTATACTAAAGCGTATTTGAGAGGCTCCTATTTTTATGACATTTCTAAAATAAATTACGATATTAGTGCTCCTGACAGCAAAGAGTTTTTTGCTTTGACAAAAACTTTGTCAGCATGATTATCTTCTTTTTGCAGAGAATTCCTGGGAATAGAAATAACTGAGCCTTATCCTGCCTTCCAAGTGGAATGAGTATTCCTCTTCCTACTCTGGACAACAGGAAAGGTTTGGTCAACAAATAGAGCGCAGTAGGCAGATATCTTGCATGTTGTGACGTAGAGTGACAAGGAATCTAAGAGCCTGTGCTTGGTTCTTCTGGAAAGGAGATACCCTTTTCTCCTCTTCTTACTCATGATGTATGGACTTTGTATTGAAACATTTTATCTTAATATAAAATTCCACTTTAGATTCAAAATGAAAAAATGTAAAGGCTTTTATTTATCAAGTGGATCTTTCTCTAATGAGAATCACTAATAAATTAATATCATCAAAACTTGGTATTTAATCTTTAAAAAAAAAAAAAAAGTGAGGGGCACCTGGCTAGTACAGGCAGTAGAGTGTGCGACTCTTGATCTAGGGGTTGTGAGTTGGAACCCCGAGGTGGGTATAGAGATTAAAATATAGTCTTTAGGGCAGCCCGGCTGGCTTAGCGGTTTAGCGCCGCCTTCAGCCCAGGGCCTGATCCTGGAGACCTGGGATTGAGTCCTGCGTCGGGCTCCCTGCATAGAACCTGCTTCTCCCTCTGCCTGTGTCTCTGCCTCTCTCTCTCTCTGTGTCTCTCATGAATAAATAAATAAAATCTTTTAAAAGTAAATAAATAAAAATAAATAATAACAAAAATAAAAATAGTCTTTAAAAAAACCAAGTTGGTGTTGATATTAACTTGTACTTTGTTGGTCTTTTTTCAGCTTGTATTGAAAATCGCTGACATATTTGAATCTAAGAGAGGGAAAAAGAGGGTAAAGTTACACCCATATACTGGAAAAGAAGTACCTCCTTCAAAAGGTAAGAATTGTTCCAGCTGTCCATTGACTATCAGCATTTGGGGAGGGAATCATATAACTTAATGTTTATGTGAATTACAATTTTGGGTTTACTTTCCTATTCCATTTAAATGTAACTTCTTTAGGATAAGAGATTATTTCTTATTCTTCCTCAAATCCCTTTTATTTAGTTTGGCACCAAGTAAAAACAAAGTTAAAAAATAAATAAGTTAAAAAATAATTAGAAACCAATAAGACTAATTTTCATAGGCAGATTGCATCATTATTTTATAATCATACTTTGATTTATAGTCATTCATCAGTATAGACTTTTTTAGTGGAGAAATGGGCATGTTATATATATGTAGACCACACATATGTGGTGCTAAACTGGTAATCATCTACTCAGTTCAATAGTTTTATCCTTCAGATGTCTAGATAAAGCATATGTTGTCTTTTTAAGTTTGTTGTTTGTTTTTTTTTCCAAGAGAACATGTGTGGAAGAGACAGAGGTAGAGGGAGAGAGAATCTAAACAGACTCCAAGCTGAGTGCTGAGCCTGACAGCGATGGGGGGGGCGGGAGTTGATCTTACAACCCTGAGATCACAACCTGAGCTGAAACAAAGACTTGGACACTTAACCAACTGAGCCACTCAGGCACCCCAAAACTTGTATTGTCTTAATACAGAAACTTTCAGCATCCATAGTGAATTATTAGAATTTCATGTAGACTCATGCAAGATCCTTGACTTGGTTGTCTGGCAAAGAATATGTAGAATTTAGCAGTCTTTGTCAAGTGAGAAACAACAGCCAAGTCATACCAGAGAAGAATGTTTCCTATTTGTACAGACGTCCAAAAACAGCAATTTCTTAATTTCCCTTGAAAATCTGTTCTGCATTCCAACAATTACTATCTGAAAATAAAATTCTCCAGTGCTACAATTTAAGACTCTCTTTCCTTTTTTTTAAGACTCTCTTTCCTTACTCTAAAAGCAACTAGTCACCATTTTAGATACAAGTTTTCATATTTTTTTCAAATTTTCATATTTTCAGAAGCAGTTATCAAAATATGTTATAATCTTCTGCAGAAGAAAAAGAAAACTTCTGCAGAAGAAATCATTTTGGTTATGGTTACTAACAGGTACCATTTACCAAATGAAGTATTCGTTTTTATATGTACTTTATCCCATGGACAACATACGATAGCACTAAGAGGCAGAGACTATCCTAATTTTATAGAGGAGGAAGTGTCAGTACCAGGAAATTTTATCCTTTCTATCATCACTTACTCTCAATATTTCTCATAACCTTTGATTTTTATTTTTTAAAAGATTTTATTTATTTCAGATAGAGCATGAGAGCGGAGTGTGAGCAGGGGTGAGGGACAGAGGGAAAGCAGACTCCCGCTGAGCTGGGAGCCCAATGAGGGGCTTGTTCCCAAGACCTTGGTATCACGACCTGACCTGAAGGCAGACCCTTAACCGACTGAGACACCCAGGAGCCCCTAGCAGTTTATTTCTTCTCCATGTGTATTTCTTATCCTCAACAAGAGTATTGTCAAAAGCCTTTTATTGGTATAATTCAGAACAAGATACAGAAGATGAAAGCTGTTGTCAAATATGCTGGACCCTTATAGACTCATTATCTTTCATTTTCTCGATACCCTATGTGGCCAATATTGTCACTGTTTCTAAATAAGGAAATACATTATGAATTGCAAATTAGGTAAAATTTCAAGATCCTGGGGCCAGGACAAATTCTTACAAAACTTTATCATTTTCCCAGATTAATAGCAGTCTGCTGACAACTACACTGTCAAGGTCTGCTGTGAAATAGGCTCTTACTGATCTCTTATTTTATTTGTATGCCTTATTTATGCCTAATGGATTAGCAACATTTTAGTAAATTTGGCTCTAAAATAAGTTTTTGGAGAGCCAAGCCCTTTTTTCCCCACTGTGTCATTATTGGAAAAAAAAATTCAACAGCATGGACTGCTAACTTCTAACAACAAAAACGAAGAAAAAAAAAAAAAACAAAGAAAAGAACAGTCCCTAAATTGTAACCCTTCCCCACAACTGTGTTTTTCTTTTGCATGGCTCAAAGAGAATATACAATTATCCAGTCTCTGTCACCAACTCCTCTAGTGGGCGCCAGGAATTTCTGTCCTGCCTGAGGAACTTCTGGCGCCATGGTCACATTCTCAGATTTTTGTTTTCTTCCTTAAGCTTTTTGTCTATAGATCAACAATGACTAGTAGAACCAGGTAATTCTATTTACCTACCCTGTCAGTACATGCTAGGTTTTACTAAATCTGTTCCAATATAAACATTTCTTAACTTTTAGTTATCAGCTGTTACAAAATGATTCTTTGCCCTTCTTCAATTGTGTCACTATAATTTTGTGTGTTGAAATCACATATAAAATAGGGACAATCTGTTTCTTTTCTGATCCCTACAGATTGTCAGCAGATTTTCCTATTGCCTTATCAACCCCTTAACCTTCATTCAGTGTCTTGGAATGGAGATCATCAAAACCTACAGATGTGAATATATTAAAGCCACCTAAATGAGCTTCCATAGGGTTTTTTTTTTTTTCCAGTTGTATTACTTTTCCTTCCTTTTCCCTGTCTTTCCTTTCTTTCCAGATGCTTAATAGGCCCCTGAGAAGTACCTGATCCTAAGGACACAAACAGGACGCAGGAGTTCAGTGTTTGTTCCTTCATACTGAGTTCCTAGCTCCAGTATGTTTTCTATCAGGGTGCTTAATTTGAAGTTATAAAGCCTATAAGATGATAGCGACCACTTGCAGTGAGCAGAGCACTTGTCAAATCACTGTATTGTACACATGAAACTAATGTAACATTGTGCATCAACTATACCCAAATTAAAAAAAAATTGGGGGCGCCTGGCTGGCTCACTCAGTAGAGTATGTGATCCTTGATCTCCAGGTCATGAGTTCAAGCCCCACGTTGTGTGTGGAACCTGCTCTAAACAAACAAATAAAAGATTTTTTTTTTTAATTAAAAAAAAAGTGACGCCTGGCTTGCTCAGTCGGTAGAGCATCAACTCTTGATCTCAGGGTTATGGGTTCATGCCCCATGTTTGGGCATGGAGCCTACTTAAAGAAAAAAAAAATCCACCCCCCCCCCACTCAAACCTATACAGTATACAGTATTTAAATAGCTACTTTTTCTATTACATCTCTTATGAAGAAGCAGCGTTTTTTAATGTTCTCTTACTCTTTATCATTAAATTTAAATAAGTGAAGCAAGAAATTACAATAATAATATAGAATAAGAAAAAAAGAAAACCCAAAGTTTCGCAAACCCTACTACTCCCAGAAAATTTTATGCACATGCAAATATTTTTTTCTACCCAAATAATTTTTTAAAAGATTTATTTATTCATGAGAGACATGGGGGGGGGGCAGAGACACAGGCAGAGGGAAAAGTAGGCTCCCTATGGGGAGCCCGATGTGGGTTCCAGGATCACGATCACACCCTGAGCCAGAGGCAGATGCAACCACTGAGCCACCCAGGTGTCCCTACCTAAATAATTTTTTACACTATACAGACTTTGTATGTCTTGCTTAAAAAAAAAAGTAATTATTTCATAGTTCTTTCAGTATCAACACATAGAGATCCACATAGCTGTATTGTATGTAGTTCATTGTATGGATGCAGGAGGATTTTATTTAAGCTGGTAGACATTAAAATCGTTTCACATTTTATTTAACCTATGGATTTATATATGTTTTTTCTCTTCAAACAATGCTGCATCATTACATCTTTTTTGTATATGTCTTTCTATATTGGTAAGAATACATCTGTAGAATAAGTTCCTAGCAGTGGACTTAACCAAAGAACATGAACATTTAAAATTTTTTAACTGCTGCCAAATTGTCCCACAGATTGTGACTGCTTATATTTCTGTGAACAGCATTCAAAAATGACTTTTTTCTCATTGTTTTCACTAATACTGTGTTATATAAAGCTTTTTATTTTTGCCAATAGCATAGTTTAATATTGTAGCTTATTTTAATTTACATTTCTTTATTTTTTTTATTTTTTAAAATTTACATTTCTTTAATTATACATTTGGACGGTTATCACACTTATCAATAGTTATGTCTTTTTCTATGGATTGCCTATTCCTGCCCTGTATTCATTTTTCTATTGTGCTGTAATTTTTCATATTCATTCATAACAGTCATTTGAATATGAAGAAATTTATTCTTGTGTCTACAATGTATATTACAAATATCTTCCCAGTTTATTGTTTCCTTTTCAAATTTAGTAATTTTTTATTAGATAGAAATTTCATACATTATATAATTAAACTTATATGCATTTTTCATTTATGACTCCTAGCCTTGTTTTTTCTTGATACAGGAAGTCCTGTTTGTGTCCTTAGCATCAGGTATTTCTTAGGAAACTATGGAAGTGTCTGGAAAGAAAGAAAAGAAAGGGGAAAGGGAGGAAAGTTACAGAAAGATTTTCCCTTCTGTACGTTTTTAAATTTTGCTTTAACTTTTCAGACCTAGAAATTTTTCATTTACTTGTTCAGAAAGCTGTGTGTGTGTGTGTGTGTGTGTATAAGTAAATTAGCCATGTGCCTAGCATTGTGGTATAAAACACTCCCTTGTAAAAGCATAGCTCTTTATTACCAAGGTACTTAAAATCCGATTGGGGAGAGTCAGAGCAGTTCAAAGCAGTCTTAGTACTGTAAGAATTCAGAGTAAAGGAACACTGAGTTTGGCCTAGCAGTAGCTCAGAAGCATTGTAAAAGAGGTTGGTGTTTCTTTATAAATTTATGTGGTTATCCCCCTGAGCCCCACACTTTCCTATTACTCTAAATTCATTGTTGGTTCTCTGTTGAGATTTTTATTCAGCCAGGCTGGTGTCTACCTTTGGTATCTTATTTGGGAATAAAGACAAGGCAATGAATGTAGAAATAAAATCTACTCTGAGCCAGACTTCATAGAATTAGGGATGAGCTGGGAGCTGAGGAGGGAGGGAAATAGGGTGTGGGAAGCATCTAGAGTGGATTAGTTGCTTCTCTGAGCTATCTCTTCCCTTTCATGACTTCCTTACCCTGTTGTAACTAAGTGGCCTGCAGAAAGGCTCAGCCTCCTTAATACTCCTGACTCCCAAGTCTCCAGGTCAATGGAGGCTTTCCACTGTTCCCAGTCCCAGGGACTTCCTACTGTTGGACAATACAAATAGGAACTCTCTCTCTCTTTTTTTTTCAGGCGAAACCAGTGGGAACGAAAGTGATGCCGAGTATCTGCCAAAGAGTGAGTGAGTCAATGGGGCTGCTCCCTTTCTCATGATGATCCTGGTTATGGGTGGAGTGGTACCTTCCTTTGTGACTGAGCATGTTTTTCCCACATTAAACTTTATTTTGTAGGCGATTTCTTCGATATAAGGACCTGTTGAGATCTGGGGAACTAAACAGGACGCTGTCAGATGTTTGACAGCATTAAAAATCTCCCATGTTGACATGAGGCAAACAGTCTGGTTCTTTAGATGGAATGTTTTTAGGGGAGCGGTGGGGTGCATGTTCAGACATATGTGCACTAGTTTCCCAGCAGCCAAAATAGTATGTGAATCATCTTTTGAGACAAGTACATACCATTAAATATCTGATCTTTCACAGTCGCTCATGTGTACTTATTTAAGTACCTTTGATATCTCTTAACACTGAGACAGGAAACATTGATCTATTTCTTATTCGTAGGCATTTATTTATATTTCAAATTATTGTGCCATTTACTTTCTGTTAGGATATAGAATCTGCCACGTACTTTTGGCTATTTGTTCAAGCCCTTTCTCGTGCTCTGTATCCTTCATCTAATGGATTTTTGCAGCAAATTACACAGTTCCTATTGAACTCACTGACATATTGAGGCATGAGAAAAGTCAGAGATGTGAATTACCAAAGCTGAGTACCAGGCATTTCCAAGTCCAATATTCTGCTCTTATGATTTTTTTTAAAGATTTTATTTATTTATTCATGAGACACACAGAGAGAAAGAGAGGCAGAGACACAGGCAGAGGGAGAAGCAGGCTCCATGCAGGGAACCCGATGTGGGACTCAATCCCAGGTCTCCAGGATCACGCCCTGGGCTGAAAGTAGTCACCAAACCGCTGAGCCACCGGGGCTGCCCTGCTCTTATGATTAATAGTCATGTGCTCTCTCCATTGGCCTGAATTGCTTCAGGTGTTTGATTCTGTAGCCATCATGACTGAAGGTGAAACTTAAGTCATCATCAGGTTCAGCCTGGATATGTAAAGATGACGAATATTACAGTGTTGCTACTGAGAAACAGGACCTAAAACTTTCTTGACTTGAACTGGGCCCTTTGGAGTGTGAAGCTTTGCCTAGAGCACTAAATGTACTGGATAATTCCAGGGAGCCATTGCAAGATGAATTTTTTTTTTAAAGATTTTATTTATTTATTCATGAGAGACAGAGAGAGAGGGGCAAAGAGGGAGAAGCAGGCTCCCTTAGACTCCATCTCAGGACTCCAGGATCACACCTGAGCCAAAGACAGACATTCAACCACTGAGCTACCCAGGTGCCCCCAAATCATTCACAACTTAGAAATAAGTGAGAATAAAGGCTAAATGCTATCCAGTTTTGAATGAAACTGCTCATTCTGTTTAAATATTTAGTATGCTTCCATAATTTCATTATTTGGAGAAATAGTCTGTTGATAGATGTCTTCTGTTGCTTCATTTTTTTCCCTCTTCATTTAGCACCATATACTGATATATAAGCAAATGCCCATTATTAGTAATATATGCCAAGGAGAGAAGGGAAAAGAACAGTTCCCTTAATGGGAGGATAGTTATTGTTTTAATTTTATAAGACTCATCCCTTTATGTACTTAGCCTATGTAGGACTCAGTTCTTTTATCAAATCCCACCCCCCCAAAACACATACACATGTGTGTGGGGTTTTGTGTGTGTGTGTGTGTGTGTGTATGAGATAATTCAGGGTCCCAACAATGGTGTCTCTTGTTGGGCCAGTGCCTTCACCTGACGTTTTCCATGTGTTATGCCATGAAAGATGGGACAGTGTAGAAATACGTGTTGGGACATACATAGAGTATAGGTTGGGACATGGAATCTCACCGCTGGGCCCCTAGGTGCTCGTGAGAATCCGCACTTGTTCCTTGAGTATGTCACAGCCCTCCCAGGTCTGTGTGGCCGGCACTGGTTAGTCAGTACTCAGTCATCAGTGACTGAGTGGAAATTAGTCATTATGGTTCATGACCTCTGGGTGCTAGAGGGAAGACTAAGGAATAACAAGGCTCCCTGCTTTCATTGCAGATCGCCACAAACGCTTAGCGCAATTGCAGCAGTCTTCCAAGAGGAACCCTCACTACCAGACCTTGGAGAGGGATCTCATTGAGTTACAGGAGCAGCAGCTCTTTGAACTTTTTGTGGTGGTGTCTCTACAGAAGAAACCATCAGAAATAAGCTACATTCCCCAGGTCATACAGCAGTTCCCTAGCAAGGTAGGTGCAAGGAGACCAAGAGGCATTTGGGAATGTTATGCCTCTGTGTGTATTTTATTTCCTGTCTTCTTTTTATTGTGATTTCAAGCAGCTTTTGCTACTACTGTACCTCTTGTAGGATCTGGTAGATGGTTCTGATGACATCTCCTGTCAGGCTTGAGCTTCAAACAAGGGCAAAAAAAGAACTCATTATCCAAGTTGGTTTTTTATTTTTTGCTCTGCTGTTTACTAAGTGCCCCTTAGCAAGTTGCAAAGCCTCAGTTTTCTCATTCTTAATGAGGAGAATGATAAATACGGCACACTAAGGGTAGCAGTTTAGAGCATGAACTCTAAGCCAACTCTTGCATCTGCCACTTACTAGCTCTTAACTTTGAGCAGTTATTTAACTGCTCTGTGCTTTGGTTTCTTTATTTGTAAAATAGAGGTAATCATAATAGTGTCTATCCCATTGAGTTGTAGTGAAGATTAAATGAGCTATATAAGGCACTTAGGATAGTGTTTAGCATATAGTTAGCACTATAGAATGTTACCCGTTATTAGTAAGGGTTTAATGAGATAATATATGTAAAGTGCTTAATGCAATTCCTGGCGTATCGTAAGCACTTGATAAGTGGTACTGTTACTAATAATATTATTTGGTTTTTTCCTACCTTATGCCTGAGGGAGCATAATATTAAATAGCAAATAGAAATCCCACTGTAGGTTGGGACACCCTAGAAGAGAAGAAAAAGTTTTATATTTTATTGTCTATTTAATTTTTCCTGCTTTTTAAAAAAGATTTTATTATTTGACACACACAGAGAGAGAGAGAGGGAGAAAACACAAGCAGGGGGAGCAGGAGAGGGAGAAGCAGGCTCCCCACTGAACAGCAATCCTGATGCAGGGCTTGATCCTGGAACTGGATCAGGGCCTGAGCCAAAGGCAGATGGCTCAACTGACTGAGCCAGTCAGGCAGCCCCTTTTTCCTGCTGTTTGAACAAGGGGTCCACAGTTTGATCTTGCACTATGCTCTGCAGATTATCTAGCTGGCCTTGGTAAGGAGTGATCCCTTTACATAGGGACATTTACTCACACTCCATCTTCCTGTGTGGACCACTTCTCTCGTTTAAGTTAATATGCTCAGTTGCTTTAGGATTTGGGGTTTAAACCCTGAGTTACATGTTTCACCAAAAAAGTCAGTGTACACCACGACTGTACTGGAATGAAATCTAAGAGACATTTCCTGTATAACCTTTCATTTAAAAAAAAAAAAGTGCTCAACAACATTCCCACTGTAAATAAATCAGTGGTTAATTTCTTATAAAATTCTTCAGTGTAGCCTGAGAGAGCACAGTGTCACAACACTGAGCCATAGAAGTCTAAAATAACGCAATCCAGGGATCCCTGGGTGGCTCAGTGCTTTGGCGCCTGCCTTCGGCCCATGGCGTGATCCTGGAGACCCGGGATCGAGTCCCACATCAGGCTCCCCTCATGGAGCCTGCTTCTCCCTCTGCCTGTGTCTCTGCTTCTCTCTCTCTTTCTCTGTGTATCTTTCATGAATAAATAAATAAAATCTTAAAAATAAATAAATAAATAAAATAATGCAATCCAGATAGTCTTGAGGAATCAAATTTCCCATAAAGAGCTTAATTTTTTCCCTATTTTCAATTAGTCTTACATTTGCAGAAAGCAAGCTTGAGGTTGAACCTGTTTTCAACAAAGCCTGAATTAAGGGACTCAGAACCAGATAAGGGCGCAGTTGACTCTGGCAGTGATCCAGAAATGTTTCTAAACAAGTTACTTAGCATCTTTGTGCTTTAGGCTCCTTAAAAGTTAAGGTGGGAAAGAGCTGATCAAGTCTCTCTTGATTGTGTTGTGGAAAACCTTAGATGAAGATGATTGTGAGTCATTTAATAATATTAAAATAACAGAGTATGAGACAACTAAAATTTTGTTATAATGCTTTTCTGTTTCTGAAGAGCTTAATATTCAAGTGACTCAGAATGGCTGCATGGTCTGTTTAGAAATTAAATTAAAGGATACATTGTATTAGTTACAAGATGGTAATATGGTTAGTAGACTTATTATCTGCTTGTTTTATACTAATTTTTAAATATCTCTTGGTTTAACTAATTTTAGATTGTTCTTTGGCATACAATACCAGACTTGCATGGAAGGGTCTTCTATGCTAAAATTTTATAGGAAATTGTAAACCCATAATTAGTTAGAAAAGATTATATGCTAAGGGGAATGATTATATATGGGATAGACTCTAAAAATAATATCTTTTCTAAATAACATTCATTTGCTTTTTCAAAACATCTTTAATTATTGATCAGACTATCTGGTGCTAACTGGGTTTTTGCTATCAGTATATTATAGAATCAATTTTTATTTGTTGTGTTTCCTCTAGTATGTGAATCCTAAAATAAGATTCTACTTCTAGACTAGAAACTATTTCCAGGCACCTCTCCAACATCAGATTATAGGATTTCCACAAGTAACCATTTCTATGTAAAAATAGGATTTTTTATTCTTAGTAACTCTGTTCTCAGTTGCGTCTTCAGTGATTATTGGTCTTGGCCTTCCTGTTGTATTAAACAACACAAAACCATGCTGAGATGACTACTCAGGCTTATCAGAGACCTCTTTTCCTGAGACGAGGCCGTTTTGTATTTCTAGTCTCCACTTACATAGACTATTAGCCACCTATCACATTATCTTTTTCAGGGTGATCATGGCTTTAAGCAGTCCAAAGACACAGAAGAGAGGCTCAAAGTCATTCCCAAATTTTGTTTTCCCGACTCAAAGGACTGGGTGCCAACCTCAGAACTCAAGAGGTAAATAGGCTCCTTTACCTGATTTCTGTTTGTTAGAACTGCAAAAGTAGAATCAGAATGTTTGAGAAAAGGGTAAAGCCAGCAGTTATACAGCTGTGTGGACACCGTGGCAGGTCAAGGATGCTGTGGGAGGACAGGAACAAACGGAATTAGAACATTTCCTATGTGCATACAAAAAGAAAAACATGGAATGGTTTCAGTGTCAAAGGGAAAACAAGTTTGAGAATCTCTGTAGTGTGCCAGTTCTACAGAAGGGAAAAAAAGTTCCGTTTTACATACACTCAGAAATGCCAGCAAGTGAACAAAAGGAAAAAAGACTTGAGCTTTGGAACCCTCCTTAGAAGGAGATGAAACAGAACAGCATCTGTACCTTGTTTGTCTTTCAAGTGGACAGAAGCCACAGCCCATGGTGTACCTCCCGCTGTGGGTCTTGTACAAATGGAGGCTCCAGGTTGGGAGGTATGAGTATATTGAGAAGGAAAGATAAAGAATTTCTTCCTGGTATCTCAAGGGAACCATGTTCAATTAATAAACAGTCAGCATCTCTGAATCCTGCTTGTTAGTACATACCTGCTTTGTTCAGAACCGTAATTACTGACCATGCTCTTAAGGCTGAAAAACATAACTCTGGGAACCATGTGACATGTAGATACCCTGCTGGCGGACAGTCTCACCCATTGCCTGAGTAGCTGCTTTGCCCTTCCACCTACATTGCCTCTCATCTGAGCTGCTGTGTCTCCTAACCAGTTTGGCCTGATGGCCACTCTCCTTTCTGAGCCATCAGTCCTGACACTCTCATGGTGTCAGGTGTACTGCTTACGGCACAGACAGCTTCTTTCACACTGACCTGGCTGCTCCATAACTGTGCCCACTTCTGCCACCCAACAAGTTTTATGGGACTTTTTCCTGGAACATTTGGAAAATACAGAAGAGTAAATAAAAAGCAGAAATTACAATTCACTGGTATTCTGGTACTCAGAGATGATAATTAAATATTTTGACATATTTATTTTCCATCTTTATTTTTGGCCATATATAGGCATATATATATTGGCTGTTCAGATTTGGACTTCTTTGATTATTAGTGAATTTCTTTCTTGGTCTTCTTTCTGAAAATTACCTATGTAGATCTTTTGCCTGTGTTTCCAGTGAGGAGTTGATAATTTTCCTATTAACTTTTTTACATCAAGAATATAATCCTGGGGGGCAGCCCGGGTGGCTCAGCGGTTTAGCGCCGCCTTCAGCTCAGGGTATGATCCTGGAGACCCGGGATCGAGTCCCTCATCGGGCTCCCTGCATGGAGCCTGCTTCTCCCTCTGCCTGTGTCTCTGCCTCTCTCTCTGTGTCTCTCATGAATGAATTAATAAATAAAATCTTTAAAAAAAAAAGAATATAATCCTTTACCTATCACTGTTCCATAGGGACCTCTCAGAACTAAGTAGAAGAATTTGGAAGGGAAAAATAACTTATCCAAGTCCTTCACAGCTTATCTAAACGTTAGACTAAATTGGATATTTACAAAAGGAAAGTAGACTTGATTAATAGCTACACTGGATGAATAAGAAAGTAAAAGCAGACAGTGGCATCAGCAGTTCCTCCTGTAAATATGCTCTCACTTCAGTGCAAGGCAAGATGTTCTCAGGCTTGGACATTTCCTCTCAGGAGGAAGGTGACTTGTAATAAATGTAATATTAATGGCTCCTCTCACATCACAAAATGACTGCTATTGGACATTAATTTTCAATTATCTGTTCCATGAAGAATGGTATAAGCAGTGTGTAGATCTCAAACTATTGACTATTTTTTTCAGTGAAACATTCTCCTTTGTCTTAACTGGTGAAGATGGGAGCCGTTGGTTTGGTTACTGTAAGAAGCTCTTGGTAAGTACCAGATTTGTGCTACAGGCAGGGTTGGTCAAGTCAGACTAAGAACTTCAGAAACCTGATTTCTAGGTGACTTTGAGGGCTGCTTAATGATCCATGTATTAAAGAAACTATGTTAGCTTTAAATAGTAAGAGCAAGTTTGGAGTTAGCTGCAGTATTCCAGAATAAGAGGGGTATGGACTTATTTTATTTATTGGTTTGCCTGTTTTTTATTTGTTTGTAATAGACGAAGAAATCATGACAGAGTGGCTGATTATCAGTCTGGGTCTATTCAAGGGATGGACCTCCATGAGCCAATCATGGGAGCCCTGAGTTACTTTCTTCTTGCTTAGATGCCTCCACTAAACCTGGAATAAATCATGCTATCATATTTTAGCATTTCCCCATTCGTCAGTGGGGATGAGAGCCTTGGTTACTACTCTGTTACTAAGAGAGCATTAATAGTTAGAATGAACAGATGTGCTTCATATTTGCTTTGTTTTTTTCTTTTAGCCAGAAGGCAAAGGGAAGCGACTACCTGAGGTGTACTGCATGGTTAGTCGCCTCGGCTGCTTCAACCTTTTTTCCAAGGTGAGAGCAGCATGAACTCTAGGGAAGGTGCTGTGCTTTTCTGAGTAAGTTTTTGTTTCTGATGATGTCACTAGGCAACGTTTAGTGACAGAGACTCTAACATACTACTCTAGAAAGGGTTCTCAGTAGGAGAGTAGAGCTGTGGGTCTAGAGACTCTCAGGCCTCTAATCCAGATACTCTTGTCATATCATCCTCGTTTTGGCTTGCCAAACCTCCCAGCTTCAAGGAGAACATGGCCTGAGGCTTATCTTGTCTCCTGTCTTTCCCAGACCCCACCCAGCAAGATTATCTTCTCTGCCCTTACCTTAGTGAGATGAAAGGGGCTTCTCTTCTAAAAATGAGTTGATTTATTTGAGTAATTTTTCTTGTGGATGTAAAGATATCCCCAAGAGAGATGATGCCTTTAATTGACATTTATTTGTGGAAAAATTTGCCTTAAAATCTTTTGGTGTGATTTTCAAGTTTGTGCATCATGTTTGGCAGTTCCTTGCATTTTCAAATCCCTAAAAAAATAACATATGTTGCATGTGCAGATTTTGGATGAGGTAGAGAAGAGAAGAGAAATGTCTCCAGCCCTGGTTTACCCATTCATGCGAAGTGTCATGGAAGCTCCTTTCCCGGCTCCTGGACGCACCATCACAGTTAAGAGTTACCTCCCTGGTGCTGGTGATGGGGTAAGTTAGCTCACTTTGAAAAGATTTTTTTTTAGGATTTTTATTTATTCATGAGAGACATACACACACAGAGGCAGAGATACAGGCAGAGGGAGAAGCAGGCTTCTTGCAAGGAGCCTGATGTGGGATTCAGTTCTGGATCCTGGGATCACACGCTGAGCCAAAGGCAGACACTCAACCATTGAGCCACCCAGGCGTCCCCAAAAGATTTGATAGCCACCAAATAGCAGGGCTAACACTAATAGACAGTTTCCAGAAGCCTCATGGCATAGTTTTCTCTTTTCCATTAACTAACTGTGCAGAATGTTTTAGTCTTACAGAACACTGGAGAAATGTCCGGGTGATCTGTGAGATAGTTGACCCTCCAGACCCAGGAGCCACAGTTTTTCTGTCTTTCATAGATTGAGCCCCTTCGTAATAATTTCAGTGTGACAAATGAAGATTATATATGCCATTATCAGGTGGGATTAAAGATTTTAGCTGAAATTTATAGGGCAAAATAAATTTTGCTCCATCTTGAGGTTATGAGTTCAGGCCCCATGTTCGGTGTAGAGATTACTTAAAAAAATAAAGGTCTTTTAAAAATCATATTAATAATAAGGTGTTGGCTCTTGGGATTAGTATAGGCAGCTTCACAAACTCTGTGGCAAAATCTCTGTCTAGAATTTAACCTGTAAGAGAATGACAGGATCCATTGATGATATTGTTAGAGATTGTTTTCCGATCTGAACTTCCCTGATTCAGATGCTTTCATTTTAGTCAATTGAACTCTGCCGACCGCTGGATTCCCGATTGGAGCATGTTGACTTTGAATGTCTCTTTAAGTGCTTGAGTGTGTGCCATCTCATCCGGGTCTGTGCCTCCCTCCTGTTGGAACGGAGGGTAATCTTTGTTGCCAACAGCCTAAGGTGATAAATATGTAAAATATGTCACTTCCTACTGGTATTTTACTCGTTCTCACTATTTTAAGATTTGGGCATATTAAAAAAACTGTAGATCTCAGTTACCTAATGACATGGATAATTCCAAATGGTAAATAATCCAAAAGCTATTTGCATTAGGCTATAGCAGTGACTTTGGGATTACAATTCATATATCTTTCTAAATGTGTTTTACTTAAACTGTTGTTAAAAATTCATGTTAATGAAAAAATTCATATTGCTGGAATGAATAAGTCATGGGAATAAAAGGTACAGCATAGGAAATATAGTCAGTGATAGTGTGACATTATAAGGTGACAGATGGTAACTATGCTTGTGAGCATAGCAGAATGTATAGAGACTTTGAATCACTACATTTACACCTGAAAATAATATAACATTGTACGTCAACTATACTCAGATTTTTTTTTTAAGAATATCTTTTTTTTTCTTTTTTTTTTTTAATTTTTATTTATTTATGATAGTCACACAGAGAGAGAGAGAGAGAGAGAGTCAGAGACATAGGCAGAGGGAGAAGCAGGCTCCATGCAGGGAGCCCGACGTGGGATTCGATCCTGGGTCTCCAGGATCGCGCCCTGGGCCAAAGGCAGGCGCCAAACTGCTGCGCCACCCAGGGATCCCTCAGATTTTTTTTAAAATTGGTATTGCTTTTCTAAGTACACACTACTTTTTAGCAACATAAATTATGGGAAAAAGCTGGTTAAGACAAAAATTTTTCAGTAAATTAAGTTAAAAATTTAAATAAAATGTTAAAAATTAATGGGTAATCACAGAATCATTAATCTGTCATCACTGATCATTAAGCAGTGTCAGTTTGTAATTCTGTAACATAATATCTGAACCATTCTCCTTGTGTTGCTCAGTAAGTGACACCATTTGCTTTCTTCTCTGGCTAGCACCCTGTCAAAATGTGGCCATGCTGTAGTTGCCACACTATATCCATTCACCTGGCAGCATACCTACATTCCAGTCCTACCAGCATCTATGATTGACATTGTGTGCTCACCTACTCCATTCCTTATTGGAATCCTGTCTTGTTCCTTACCGCAACTCCAGGACCTACCCATTGAAGAGGTGAGATGGGAGAAATAGTACCTATGGAAAACACAAGGCACTGATAAATGAAAGCAAATCGCCTTTAAGAATGATGGAGCTGGGGCAGCCCTGGTGGCTCAGCGGTTTAGCGCCGCCTTCAGCCCAGGGCGTGATCCTGGAGACCTGGGATCAAATCCCACAGCGGGCTCCCTCATGGAGCCTGCTTCTCCCTCTGCCTGTGTCTGTGCCTTTCTCTCTCTCTCTCTCTCTCTCTCTCTCTCTCTCTCTCTCTCAGGAATAAATAAATAAAATCTTAAAAAGAATGATGGAGCTGTCATTAATATTAATACATAGTCATTATTAATATTAATGCATAGTCATTAATATACTATGCTATCATATTTTTTGTATCTTTTTATTAAAGTGAGAAAAATTCTGTAGTACACAGGAATCCAAATTTGGATCTTGTTTACAATAGATGGGCTAATTCTTGTGTTGTTCTGAAAGTAGGTCTTTTTGTTTAAGTCAAACAAGAACTACTTTGGGTTAACTTAAAAAATTGTTTCAGGGTTGCCTAGTGGCTTAGTCGGTTAAGTGACTTTGATTTCAGCTCAGATCATGATCCTGAGGGTTGTGAGATGGAGCCCCGAGTCGGGCTCCATGCTGGATATGGAGCCTCTTAAGATTCTCTCTCTCTCCCTCTTCCTTTACCCCCCACAATTTAGTGGTCAAAACAAAATGTATAGCTCTGTGAATTCACAAAGTGAATGCTTATGTACTCATGTTGGAAAAGAAGGAAAACATCACAGCCCTGGAAGTAGTGCTAGCACCTTGAGAAGTCTCCATCATGCCACCTTCTATCACTGTTCCCTTCCCCACACTCCGTGAAAGGTGACCACTGTCTTGACCTTTATAGGGATCATTTACTTGTTTTTCTTTATAATTTTACATCCTAGGCATTTATTACTAAACAGTGTAGTTCAGCTTTGCCTGGTTTTATGCTTGTTATAAATGGATTCACATATATTTTGTATGGCTTCCTTTGATTAACATTATGTCTCTAAGATTCATCCATGTTGGTGAGTTTAATAGTCATTCGATCATTTTAATTGTGGATAGTGTTCTGTTGTGTGAATGTACCATAACTTTTTATCCAATCTGCAGTTGATAGGCATTTGAGTTGTTTCCAATTTAGGATTATTACAAATTATGCTGCTCTAAATATTCTTGTGTATGTCCCTTGGTACATATGTGCATGCAGTTCTAGGGTATATACTTGGAATTCCTGGATTATAGGTTAAGCGTATCTTCAACTTCAGTAAATACAGTAAAATTTTTTCCAAAGTAGTTCTGCCAAGTTAAATCCCCACCACCAAAGCACAAGGGTTCCTGTTGTTCCTGTTTACTTTTGGGAGTGAGCATCTTTCTGTGTTTATTGGCCATTTGAATATCATCTGTTAAAAATTCATTGTCTATTTCTACTGGATTATTTACCCTCATTGACTTGTAAGAGGTATTTTTATATTCTGGATATCAGCTTCTTTGTGACATACCTTTTTATTCTCCAAAATTATGTTTTTTAATGTACAGAAGTTCTTCATTTTAACATAGTATAATTATCATTCTTTTCCTTTGTGGTTAGTGTGAGGTTTTATTTTATTTTATTTTTGTGAACTGTTTGTTTTTCTTTATATTAACTTCATGGAGATACCCTCCTATTTCATCTCCTGGAAATTTTGGTAGCTTTATTATAGTGACTTTAATTTTTGGTTCTGAATCCTGGGACTTGATTTTTTTGTATATGATAGGAGGTAGGGGTCATTTTTTAAAATATGGATAGCCAACTATCCTACTACCATTTATTGGAAAGATTGTTCTTCCCCAATACTCTGTTATGTTAACCCCCACCTTTTTCCCCACCTTTTTTATATTGAGCTATAACTGAAATATAACATTGTATTAAGGTTAAGGTATACAACATAATAATTTATATGTGTAAATGTTGTGAAATGATTACCACAATAAACTACAACTCACGCAATTAACAATTTTTTGTTCTTGTGTTGAGAACTTTTTTTTTTTTTTTAAGATTTTATTTATTTATTCATGAGAGAGAGGGAGAGACACAGACAGAGGGAGAAGCAGGCTCCATGCAGGGAGCCCGATGTGGGACCCGATCTGGGGACTCTAGGATCACACCCTGAGCCAAAGGCAGAGGCTTAACCGCTGAGCCATCCAGGTGTTCTGTTGAGAACTTTTAAGCTCTGTTCTCTTAGCAACTTTCAGATATACATACAATACAGTATTGTTAACTATAGTCACCAGGTTATACATTACAACCCCAGGTCTTATTTATCTTATAACTGAAAGTTTGTGCTTTTGACCACCTTCACTCATTTCACCCATCATCCACCCCCACCTCTGACAACCACCAATCTGTTTTTTGTATCTATGCATTCAGTTTTTTTAGATTCCACATACGTTCGTTCTTTTTCTCTGCCTTATTTCTTTAAAAAAAAAAAAGATTTTATTTTATTTATTTGACAGAGAGCACAAGCAGGAGGAGTGACAGGCAGAGGGAGAGGGAGAAGCAGCCTCCCGGCTGAGCAGAGAACCTGAAATGGGACTCAATCCCAGGAACCCCAGGATCATGACCTGAGTCAGAGACAGTTGCTGAACCCACTGAACCACCCAGGCACCCCTCTGCCTGACTTATTTCACTTAGCATAATGCCCTCTAGGTCCATCAATGTTGTCACAAATGGCAGGATTTTTCTGTTTTATGGCTGAATAATATTCCATTGTGTGTTTGTGTTACATTTTCTTTATCTGTTCATCTACCAGTGGACACTTAGGTTATGTCCATGTCTTAGCTTTTGTAAATAATGCTGTACTGAATGTGGGGGTGCCCATCTCTTTTCAAGATCTTTTTTCTTTCTTTCTTTCTTTCTTTCTTTCTTTCTTTCTTTCTTTCTTTCTTTCTTTCTTTCTCTTTCTTTCTTTCTTTCTTCTTTCTTTCTTTCTTTCTTTCTTTCTTTCTTTCTTTCTTTCTCTCTCTCTCTCTCTTTCTTCTTCTTCTTCTTCTTCTTCTTCTTCTTCTTCTTCTTCTTCTTCTTCTTCTTCTTCTTCCTCCTCCTCCTCCTCCTCCTCCTCCTCCTCCTTCTCCTCCTCCTTTCTTCTTCCTTCTTTCTTCTTCTTCTTCCTTTTTTTTTTTTTTGGATATATGCCCAGAAGTGGGATTGCTGGATCACATCCACATGTTAGTTCTATTTTTGATTTCTTGGACCTCCATACTGTTTTCCATAGTAGTTGCACCAGTTTACATTCCCACAAACAATATACAAAGCTTCCTTTTTCCTCCATATTCTCACCAACACTTGTTATTTCTTGTCTTTTTGATAATAGCCATTCTGACTGAGGTGATATCTCATTGTGGTTTTGATTTGTATTTCCGTGACGATCAGTGACATTGAGCATCTTTTCATGTGCCCTTGGCTAATTTGTGTGTATTTGGAAAAATGTCTATTCAATTCCTCTGCTCATTTTTTTAAGTGAACTCACTTCTAATGTGGGGCTTGAGCTCAAGATCCCACCCAAGATCAAGAGTCACATGCTGTACCAACTGAGCCAGCTAGGCATGCCCCTCCTGTGTTCATTTTTAATAGGATTATTTAGCGTTTTTTTTTTTTTTGCTGTCCTATGAATTCTTTATGTATTTTAGATATTAGCCCTTTATCAGATATATAATTTGCAAGTATTTTCTCCCATTTTGTAGGTTTCCTTATGACTTTATTGATGGTTTTGATAGGGATTACGTTGAATCTGTAAATTACTTTGAATAGTATGAAAATTTTAACTATATCAGTTTTTCTCATCTTTGAGCTCAGAATATCTTACCACTTACTTGCATTCTTCAGTTTCTTTTATCAATGCTTACTGTTTTCAATGTACAGATCTTTCACTTCCTTGGTTAAATTTATTCCTAGGTATTTTATTCGTTTCAATGCAGTTGAAAATGGGATTGTTTTTTTAATTTCTTTTTCAGATAGTTCATTATTAGTGTATAGGCACACAGCTGATTTTTGTATTAACCTTTTTTTAAACTTTTTATTATGGAAAATTTCAAATATATATATAAAGTAAACAAAAGGTTAAGATAACTCCAATTACCCTACTTCATTCAGTACTTACCAACTCATGGCCCATCTTTACCCTTACCCATTCCTCTCTCCCATATTTTGAAGCATATCCTGATGAAATTTCATTGTTAAATATTACACTATAAATCTCTGTAACATAAAGGCATTTTTAACAAAATCACAATAGCATTATCACACCTAAAAAATTTAAGACTTTTTTAACATTTATTTATTCATGAGACACACAAAGAGAGAGGCAGAGAAATAGGCAGAGAAGAAGCAGGCTTCCTGTGGGGAGCCTGATACAGGACTCGATCCGGATCAGGACTGAGCCAAAGGCAGATGCTCAACCACTGAGCTACCCAGGTGCCCACACCTAAAAAATTTAATAACAATTCTTTAATATTAGCACAACCCAGTGTTCAAACCTCCATTTTGTAAATGTTTAATGGTTTGTTTGAATCAAATCCCAAATAAAGTGCACACATTGCATTTGGTTGGCATGGTCTCTTTGTAAATTTTAATGTATAGATGTTATCGGTTTTTTTTACTTGCAATTGACTTCTTGATGTGTTGAAGAGTTAACTTTTAAATGGGCTGTAACTTGAACTTAATTTTTTTAAGATTTGATTTATTTATATGAGAGAGCGCACGAGCAGGCGAAGGGTCAGAGGGAGAAGCAGACTCCCCACTGATCAGGGAGGCCAATGTGGGGCTTGATCCCAATACCCTAAGATCATGACCAACTGAGCCACCCAGGCATCCCTGAACTTAATTTTGTTTAAAACTATTTCCATTTCTTGAAAGAATCAACACCCTCTTCCTAAACTAGCAGTGCCTAATGTATGTCTCTGAATGTCTCTGGTTTGACTTAGCTGGCTCCTTTATCCCCTAGGTGCTGATAGTTGATCTCTGTGCAGACAAGTTCTTACAGGAGGTAAGTGACAAATGAGGTGATTACATAATGTTTGGGGATAATTGGACAGAAAATATGTGAAAGTTCTTAGAGAAGATGACTCAGGCAAGACTTTTAGTTCCTACACATACTTGACATTGTGGCCAATCATACAAGATTGACTTGAAAATTGGGTTAGGTTTATAGCTGTCTCTCCCAAAGAAGGAAGGAGGAAAGAGATCAAATGTCATTTTCAAGAAAGGTAACCCTCCTTTGATGTCCATATAGGTTGATGTATAAGCCTCTAATTTAATTAAATTTAACAGGCATTCAGCATTGATTATTTCTAGATACTGTTAGTCAGAATCTAAAAATGCGTATGACACAGTTTGAGCCCTCAGACCTTATAATCTAACAATGGGAAGGGACAGCAGACATATCTGTAAGGTTTTGGAAATGGTATAATAGAAATTTCTACAGGGTACAATAGAGGCAAAAAAAAAAAAAGTGGTCATTTATTGTGGGCATTGAAAGTGGAAGGAAGAGATAGCAAAGCCTTTTTAGAACAAGCGCCCTGTATGGAACCTGTATATAAGTTGGTGAGCACTGAACACAGGGAGAAAAGAATGTTTCCCAAGAATTAGCTCATAACATTTGAAACACTGCTTATTTGTGGATGATCCTTGTAATATAGTGTAAGACTTGTAGGTGAGAGATATTTGGTGTAAAGGTATGAGAAAATGTCATAAGACATTATTATTTTTTTATGTAATTAAGATATGTGTACCATAAACATACTGAATTTTGCTCAGTATAGGGAAGGAAGGTTCAGATTAGATGTTTAGCCATAATCTATACAAAATCGCCTGTAGAATGTTGGGGACTTTTATTAGTGTGTTTGAGACTGTCTCTCTCACAGGTCATGAAATACCTCAATTTCTTCTCTTAAGGTATCTGATGAGGACGAAATTCTGCCTCCTAAACTCCAGGCTGCCCTGTTGCAGATTTTGGAAGAACGAAATGAAATCTTGGCTCAGGAGCAGAATTTTTCACAAGGTATGAGATAAATGGTCTGAGAACTCAAAATCAAGGCAGTAAATAATTGACTAAATTCCCAGCATCCTGCTAAAGGATGTACAGAAGTATGAGATTGCCTATGATGTGGAAAGCCTATAATCAGCTTCCTGGCCAACCCTCAGATGTCCTGGTCCCCTTCTGGGTTCTATTTATGGAATGCTATTCCCCTAGATGTCCGAGACGTCCAACATGCCTCGTGCTCTTTTTTTCCTGAAGGTCCATACACATGTCACCTTCTCAGTGAGGCCTTTCCTGACATTCCTTTTTATTTTATTTTATTTTTAAGATTTTATTTATTTATTTAGAAGGCACAAGCAAGGGGGAGGAGCAAGGAAAGAGGGAGAAGCAGGCTTTCTACTAAACAGGGACCCCCCCCCCCCCACACACACACACACATATGCAGGGCTCAATCCCAGGACCCCCGAGATCATGATCTGAGCCCAAGTTAGATGCTTAACCGACCGAGCCACCCAGGCACCCTCCTGACCATCCTCTTTAAAATTGTACCCGTTCCCTTAGTGCTCTCTACCCTCTTCCCCTACCTTAGTTTTTTTTCTCCAGGGCTTTTTTCATCACATGTGTTAGAAATGTAAGGTCCATAAGAGCAGCAACAATTTGTTTTTCTTTATCTCCAGTACTTTAAACAACAGGAAATAAGTAGGTACTCCATAAGTATTTGTTGAATAAGGATGAAAAATATTTACTGACTAGCTTACTCTGTACTAGGCATTGTGCTCAGCACTTAGCATACATCCTCCTTCATTCTTGTAATGTCTTTATGAAGCAGGTATCTTTATTTATTTAATCTCCATTTTACAGATGAGAAAACTAAAGCTATTTACGATAGGGACCATTAAGAGAGGAGCAGGTTTAGAGAAATAATGAAAAGATTCATTTTGAATATTGAGATACCTATTGGACATTCAACATGTAGCGGACATTCAACATGTAGCAGACATTCAACTAAAGATAACAAGTAGGCATTTATATACATGAATTTAGGATTCAGGGGAAAGAGTTGAACTAAAGACATACATTTAGAAGTTGCTGTTTTGGGGTGCCTGGGAGGCTCAGTCTGTTAGGCATCTGCCTTCTGCTCAGGTCATGATCCCAGAGTCCAGGGATGGAGCCCCGAGTCAGGCTCTCTGCTTGGCCTAGAAGCCTGCTTCTCCCCTTGCTTGTGTGCTCTCTTTCTCTCTCTCTCTGTCAAATAAATAAATAAAATCTTAAAAAGAAGGAGAAGAAGAAGAAGTTGCTGTTTTAAAGCTGTGGGACCAGATGAGATAACCCTACAGAATGAATATAGATAGAAAATAATAGATTTAAGGGTTGAGCCCTGGGTTGGCTGGTAATGGTGGGGTCAGATTTCCAATGTTTGGCAGTAGTAGGGAGGAGGAAGAGGATCCAGCAAAAGGTGACTACAAAAGCAGCTAGTGAAGGAGAAGAAAAAAACAGAGGAGTAATATTAGAGAAATTGAAAGAAGAGCTTATTTTACCCAGGAAAGTAAATAGTTATTATGTCTAATGTATGAAGAGGTCAAGTGAGATGAAGACCAAGGATTGACTGGTGGATTTGACAATGAGAAGGGCTTCTAAGCCCTTGGTAACAGCAGATTCAGTGAGATGATGGGAAGAAAGTGAGATTGGGGAAGGTTCAAGAGAAAATTGGAGAGGGAGACAGATCATAACAGACTTAATCATAGGAAACTAAGAGGGGTGCTGGAAGGGAGAGGGTGGAGGGATGGGGTAACTGGGTGGTGGGGAGTTGAGGAGGGCACATGATATAATGAGCACTGGGGGTTATATGAGACTGATGAATAACTGATCTCTACTTCAGAAACCAATAATATATGTTAATTGGATTTAAATAAAAAATAAACAATAAATAAATAAACAGGGAAAAAAAGAGAATTGGAATGTCACTCAGCTTTTTATAAAATTTTTTTGGAATTACAAAGGAATTACAAAAATAGTTAAGACACTTCTGTAAAAGAACAACAACATTGAAGGGGCTGCCCTAAAAAACATCAATTAATCATAAAATCATAGTAATTAAGACTGTTTGGTTTTGGTTCCAAAATAAATAGAGCAAAGGGAAGAATAGAGAGTGCACAAGCATAAGGAAACTTAATTTGTGTCAGTACCAGCATTGCATATCAGCAAGAAAAGAATGAACCATTCAGTAAACAAGAGGAGGGCAATTGGTTTTCCATATGAAAAGAAATGAATAGGATCTATACCTCACCCTATCACAAAACTAATTCTGATGATTTAAAGATATATATGTTAAAAGTAGGGGCTCTCAGGCCTGCTCAGTCTGCTCAGTTGGTAGAGTGGGCAGTGGGCAACTCTTGATCTGGGGGTTATGATTCTGAGCCCCACCCTGGGTGTAGAGGTTACTTAAAAATAAAATCTTTAAAATAAATAAATAAATAAAGTTTAAAGTTAAACATTAAAAGTTTAGAGAAGAATAGAGGAAAATATCATGTTTTGGACAGTAATGGATTTCTTAAATGTGGCACAAACAGCACGAAATTTTTAAAAAGACTAATTTGACACTTTAAATTTTTTTAAGACTTTATTTGAGAGAGAGAGAGAATGCATGTGAGAGTGCAAGCCATGAAGGGGGCAGAAGCAGACTCCCTGTCAAGCAGCGAGCCCTATGCAGGGCTGGATCCCAGGACTCTGGGATCATGATCTGAGCGGAAGGCAGATGCTTAACTGACTGAGCCACCCAGGTGCCCCTGACACTGTGAAGTTTTTTAAATTTCTGATCATTAAGGGACACCATGGAAAAGAAACAAAAGACAAGCTATAAACTAGGTGAAGATACTTTCAACAAATATAACCAACAAAGGAATAGTATCCAGAGGGATGCCTGGGTGGCTCAGTGGTTGAGTGCCTGCCTTTGGCCCAGGGTGTGATCCTGGAGTCCCAGGATTGAGTCCCACATCAGGCTACCTGCATGGAGCTTGTTTCTCCCTCTGCCTATGTCTCTGCCTCTCTCTTTCTGTGTCTCTCATGAATAAAATAAATAATCTTTTCAAAAAGACTTTTAAAAAAAAGTAACAGTATCCAGAATTTATTTTCAAAAATTCCTACAATTGAATAATAAAAAGATGAACAACCCAATAGAAAAATGAGGAAAAGATGTGAACAATCATTTCACAGAAGAGGAAAAGTGAAAGGCCGATAAATATATGAAGAGGTGTACAACCTCATCAGAATCTGGGAAATGTAAATTTAAACCACAGTGAGACACCATTTTATACCCACCATATTAGCAAAACTAACAAAACTAGCAAAACTAACAAAAGTCTAACAAGGTCAGGCGTTGGTGAGAATGTGAAAATTACTTCAGCTGCTTTGGAAAAACAATTAGGCATCATCTAGTAAACTCAAAGATGTATATATCCTACAGCCTGACAATTCAACTTTTGGATATATACCCTAGAGAAACTCTTCCACATGATAATTAGGAAATAAGCAAATAGTTTTCAAAGTAGCAGCAGTGTATGTGATAGCAAAAATTAAAAACAACCTAACCGTACACTGACAGAACATAACATTAAAAAAAGCATTGTAAAACATATATTGAAGAAAACAAATTACAGAAGAGTATGTGTTACATAATATTGAAAGATGTACAAGACCTAATAGTATGTTATTGGGGTTGCCTATGTATATAGTGAAAGTGTAACCTAAAACTAGGGAATGAAAAAATAAATAAATAAATAAATAAAACTAGGGAATGATAAACACAGTATTGTTGATAATGGTCGCCCTCTATTGGAGAGTAGGAGAAGAACACCTCAGAGAGGTTTGGAGATAACCTTGATACTGTGTTTCAAGCTTTGTGGTTGAGTACTGGTGTGTTCATTTCACTGATGACCTTATGAAATATTTATACATGTAAAAGAATATACGTTAAAACAGAACCAAGTAATTTAAGATAAGTTCTAGAAAAGCATTATTTTAAAAACAAAGGGAGTTAGATTAAGAAAGGGTACAACAGGTATAAACAACTCTTCCAAGAAGTTTTGCTCTAGGGACATTTGGATGGCTCAGTGGTTGAGCATCAGCCTTCAGCTCAGGGCATGATCTTGGATTCCTGGGATGGAGTCCCACATTGGGCTCCCTGTGGGGAACCTACTTCTGTCTCTGCCTCTCTCTCTCTCTTTTTTTTTTTTTAATAAATAAAATCTTTAAAAAAAAAAAGAAAGAAAGAAAAAGAAATTTTGCTGTAAAGTGGGAGAGAAATGGCACAGTAACTGGGAGGCTGGGGAAAAAGTGTTGACAGCAAAAGCAGTGATGGACCGTGGATTCTCAGCTGCAGAAGGAAAGTGATGAGAAGGACATCTGTTGAGCAAAATATAACAAAAATCTAGTTTATATCAAATGGAATGCCAGAAGAGGCCTTAGAGGTCATCTAATCAGCCCCCTCATTATACAGATACGGGAAGAGAAGTCACAAGGGGTAAAGCGAATTGCCCACCATTATGCTGTTGCTTCATGGTAGAACTCTGACTAAACCTAAGTCCCTGATTCCCAGTCCAGTACGGAGCCTATAGAAAGAGCAAGTGACAATTTCAAGAGGGAAAGAAAAACTATTAGGTGTGGAAGAAAAAGGAGGACTCTAAGTTGATTCTGAGTTTTGATCCTAGAACCTGAAAGGCAAAGTATTTCATATCATAATGGTTAAGAATCAACTGACTTGGAAGTCTGGCAGCTTCTGTACCCTGTACCAGATGAGCTGACCCTGGAGAATGTCTTTGTTTTGAGCCTGTTTCCTCAGCTGTAAAAAAGAAATAATACTGACTTCACTGGATTATTATATTTTTAAAAGCTCTAAATACAGTGCCTGACCTGTCTTAAACATTTAGTAAATTATTATGGAATAATGGTTGCAGTATGAAATGAGAAAGTTGAGAGAGAACGGATTTGGTGGAGAAATAGAATTAATTTGGTTTCATATGTATATTTTTTATTTATTTGATTCATATTTTACTCATTTCCAAAGGACCTGAGTTGACTTTTAGACAGACGGCATTTAAACAGTGATGGGACAAGCAAATGATGATTACCTGTAGGTAGCCTAAAAATGTCGAAGGTCAGTTCCGGTGACATCAGGTCTGGAGAGATAGAGTTGCATATTATCAACATGGAAAGCCAGCTCTATCTCTCTGCTGGTTAACTATTTAAGGATGAGAATGCTGAAAAGTGGTCTGAGGACCATCCTTAGGGAGAGGAAGAAGAGGCAAGAGAAGAACAAATGTGTTTGGTCATAAAACCAGGAGAGGAATCCAGAAATCAGGAAAGTCTAAAATTATGGGAGAAGAGGAATGAGGAGTAAGTAGGTTAGCACAAATGCAGCACAGAGTTTAAAGGAGAGACAAATAGAAAAGCGGATTAAATTTGGCTGGCTCTCAGGCACCTGGGTGGCTCAGTGGTTGAGCATCTGCCTTTGGCTCAGGTCATGATCCCAGGGTTCTGGGATCGAGTCCTGTATTAGGCTTCCCTCAGGGAGCCTGCTTCTCCCTCTGCTTGTGTCTCTGCCTCTGTGTGTGTGTGTGTGTCTCATGAATAAATAAAATATTTTTTAAAAATAAATAAATTTGGCTGGCTCTCACTGGTGGCCTTTGAAAGAGTGGATGTGCAAGTCAGGCTGAAAGATGTAATACTAGTATGTGTAGGAAGAAAATAAAAATACTAGCCATTGGCTTTTTGTGGATGGTGCAAGGAAGCTAAGAATGAGGAGTCTCAGTCCTTCAATCCATTTCCTATGCATCACTTTCATAACAATTTCCCATAAACACAAAGCTTGGGGTTTTTTCTTTTCTTTCTTCCTTATTTTTCTTTCATTTTGCAGCAGATGTGACACTTAACTCGCTGGTATCTGAGGCATTTGTGAGGTTTTTTGTGGAGCTGGTGGGACATTATTCCTTGAGCATGACTGTCACGGAGCATGGGGAACGTGTATTCCAAAGGGAACCATTCCGTAAATCCCACACCTCCCGAAGTGTACGCCACTTCCTGGATCTCTTCATGGAAACGCAGATGTTTGCAGGCTTCATCCAGGACCGAGAGCTTCGGAAAACTGGGGTGAAAGGTCAGTTTATCATCAGGTCTTCCTCAGTATTTAGTGAGCACTTGGAAGGTTTGAAATCCGTGGTATACTGATTTCAGTATGAAATGTTATGAAGCTTCATGGGCTCAAAATCTGAGTTGTTTTATGATGGAAAATACTTCTTTCTGTAATTTTAACTATGGAAGCACATTGGCATTAAGCACAGAGTTTTACTTAAGTGATTTTTAGTAAGTATTGGACAATTTCACCAACATGAGTTTTCCTTGTAGGTTTGTTTGAGGTCCGGGCCCTCCAGTATTTGGAAACAATTCCAGAGTCTGAGCCCAGCGGGGTGAATAGAATTTTGCGGAGTCTTGGTGAGTTGTATATTCTTGATAGATAATGTGACTAAAAAGCCTTTTGCAAAAAGTGTGCCTCATCACAAAAGCTTTGTAATCAAATCAATAATGTAACCTCAGACAGACTGACCAAACACCATGACTGTAGTTCCAAAGTGTTTTGGAGAAAAAGAAGTCTTTTTCAGAGGTTGAAGTCTTTTTCAACTCTCCATCAGAGTTGTCCTTGGGTCTGTTTTCCTCGGATGACATGAGAATTTGCTTATCGTAATTATTAATCTTTTCTACGTCACATCACAGGGAAAATCTCATAAAAACTTTTCTTTTTCCCAGAAAAGTATGCTTGGAACATGCAAATTTTGCACATAATTATAGAGTATTCAGGGACTCTCCTGAGCCCATCCAAGGACTCCAGATTAAAAACACCTGGTTTAGGGGGCGCCTGGGTGGCTCAGCTGGTTAAGTATTTGCCTTCGCCTCAGGTCATGATCCCAGGGTCCTGGGATCAAGCTCTGCATCAGGCTCCCTGTTTCTCCCTCTTCCTCTGCTTGCTGCTCCCCCTCCTTGTGCAAGGGAGCTCTGTCAAATAAATAAATAAAATCTTAAAAACAACACCTAATTTAGAGGGCATCTGAGGCAAAAGAGGATATCCTACAAGACTAATTTTACACTTCAGAAAGAAACACAGGGGATCCCTGGGTGGCTCGGCGGTTTGGCGCCTGCCTTTGGCCCACGGCGCAATCCTGGAGTCCCAGGATTGAGTTCCACATCGGGCTCCCTGCATGGAGCCTGCTTCTCCCTCCTCCTGTGTCTCTGCCTCTCTCTCTCTTTCTATGTCTATCATAAATAAATGAATAAATCTTAAAAAAAAAATTAAAAAAAAAAACAGAAACACAGATGTTTATGATTTTTCGATTATTATTAACTTTTTATTATCCTTTGTGATATTGGAGAACAGTGATGTGATAGGCCAAAACAATGAAGGACCTATATTCCATGGTGTTTATATTGGTCATTAAAATATATACCCCCTGGTGACCAGACTTATCGTAGGGTCATTTTGTAATGTATAAAGATACCAAACCACTATGATGTACACCTGAATCTAATAGGACATTGTCTGCCAATTATACTTCAATACAAAAGGAAAAATATGCCCCTAATTAAAATTAGGCCTTATCCTTAGCTAGCTGAGAGACCATGGACAAATTATGCCTTGGGCTGTTATTTCATCTTTATACCATGAGGTTAGATCAAATCAGTGGTGCTGAACTCTGACTACAATATTTTAATCTCTGGGGAATGTAAATGAAAATTTTCCCCACCCCTGGCTCAAGAAATCTCTAGGGATCAGGCCAAGCAATTTTTAACTATAGTCAAGGTTGAAAACCACTGGATTAGGTGATGTCTGAGTTCTCTTCTACCTCTACAATTAGACTTGGGGTTTGTTTGTTTGGTAGTTAAATCACATGCCAGCTTGAGATGGCAGGTTACTCCTGGGCCATTCTGAATGACTAAGTTGTTAATCCCTTGCCTCAAATAATGTACAGTAAATAAAAAATAAACTAATGAGAGTTCACTCTACTTCTTTCTCCCTTTAGGAAGTAAAATGAAATTCCTGCAGAAGAAATGAAACCTTTGATTGACTGTCTCCATCCTAAATAGAACAGAAAGTGCCAAAGAAATACTTTTCCAAGAGTCAGGATGCCCTAAAGTAGCCTACAAAATCCTGGAAAGTTGAAATGGTTACAAAGTGGGCCAGGTTCTTGGAGAATTCTCCTGTTGCTGCTGTAGTAATCACTAGAGGATTGTTGGGAGTAGTCTAGAACCAATGTTCTCATTACTCTGCCTCCAATTTTTTTTTCAGTGGCCTTTTCTATTTGATTCTTGGGCTCATTTTTTGTGTTATGTGCTTATTAGTCTGTGAAGGCACTTGTCTTTTACTAGGGAAAGATTTGTTGTTCCATTTTTTAAAAAACAGCTCAAAGATGAGCACGATGAGAGAAAGGTACTGGGGAAACATGATAGAAGTGCAGAGTAGGCCCCGCACACATAATTCTCATCACTGAAATACCATGGCAGTTTTAAACCTATAGGCTCTTTGAGCTAAGGAATATACACATCATGTATCTCCAGTTTTTATTTTTTAGTCTAATGTTCTGTCTGGGGGAATCTCACTTATGTGGAAGCCCTTATTTGTTAACACTGTTATTGAGTATCTTAAACAAGTAGACACCTTGCAGCTCCTCCTCCACATTGTGTGGCACTTGAGTAGCTTGTCAACATTAACTTTGTAGGATTATGGCTAGTAGGAAGATATCCTTTCAAGGGCATGAGAACTACCCCCCCTTTTCTTAATGTCCCCAAGGTGCCATACATGGGGTACATGTATGTCCTATTATTCAGTTTTTAGGTCAACCTGAAATACTTGCACCTCTGTTTTACGAATGAGGCGACTGGACTCCAAAGAGGTTAAGTAACTTGCCCAAAGT
This sequence comes from Canis lupus baileyi, assembly GCF_048164855.1. NCBI lineage: Eukaryota > Metazoa > Chordata > Mammalia > Carnivora > Canidae > Canis > Canis lupus. Next base: position 12,694,343 of record NC_132849.1, read on the forward strand.
TATACAACAGAGCCAGAAACTGAAGCCAGGATTATTCATTCACAAACGCAGAGGAAATTGGGTAGTTCTGCAGATGGAAATTTGAGCTGTGGGATTATAACTATTGAAAAGGTTTTCTTTTAAGCTGAAGTGTACCAGAGCCAATTTTCAGCTCTGATGATAAGGACTTCAAACTATAGGTGCCTACATGAGACTCTTTTTGGTTCCCCTAGAATTGTTGTCTTTTTGCCCTAATTAAATGGGACGCAGACTACAAACATTCCTGGGCACTCACCACATAATCACCCCAACCCTTAATATCTAAAATACTAGTGACTAGAAGGAGGAACTTCTCAGTGATGGTATAATTTTCACTGATAAATGTTACAGCAGATGTCAGTTTGTTCTCTTCAATTCCTGCTGATGGTTTTAGCTGGCATAAAAATATCTATTTAGACTTAAAACCTTACAAGTTGTATTATGATACAGTTTATTGACTTGTACAGTATTGTCCTCACAACCCATTCAGGTGTGCATGAATGAATCTGAAGCATACCCCATTTAAGACCGGTGCTATGTAATTCTTACGACTCTAGAAAATGGAACTGAGCCTATGTCTTATTAAAAAAAAAAAAAAAAAAAGTTTATTAAGCATCTTACTCCAGCAGGGCTCTTACCAGACATCTCTGTCCATGTGCCACTCCAACCCTGAGGGGAGACTTAGTAATTGGGACTTGTTTATACAACGAGGGTGGGCATTACCGTGGTGAATCCTGACCGTCCCTCTGTGAGGAGACCTTTGCTTCAGCGATGGGTCTTATTTTATCCCCGTGACCTGAAGCTGCCTCCTTTTCTTAGGTCTGTTTTATTTTTTGTAAAGTATTGAGTGCTGGACATACTTGTAAAAGAGTTGCTCAAGATTTGTACAAAGTGTCGTTTACAGATCTTTTAATGAATAAACACAAAAATTCCATGGGTCTCTTGGATAATTTTAAATAAAGTTACTTACGACGTAAAGGTCTTATACTTCGCTTAAACCGATAGCACGTTTGTCTCATGAGCGGTTTCAGCGTAGCCTAAGCCGACTCCAGCCGTGGGCAGCGCTTCCAGGCGCCGGCCGGTGTAGACCGCTCTGCGGGCGGGGCGTGCAGCCCGGGTCCCTGCTTGGTCTCGGGCCGCGGCGGGGGGCCGGGGGCCGGGAGGCAACGACTGGCTCTCGGGTACGCCCCGACGGCGAAGGGGCCGCGGTTTGTCGGAGCTGAGTCGGTGCGCGGCTCACCTTAGAGCAACAGGGCGGCTCCTGTTGCTGCGCAGACCCTAAAGCTTCGCGATTTTGACGGGCGACTGGCGCCGACGTGCAGAATCTGTCCAGTAACTGCATTTGCCCAAGGCAAGGGTTCTCGCGGAGCCGACGACTAAGGGGGGGGGCGGTACAGCAAGTAGCGCAAGGAGAAGAGAGAAACCGCCACAAACAGAAAAGATAAGGGTTGTAGGTGGTAGGTCAGGGGAGTGGGAAACCAGCGTCCTCTCCCCGCCAAGTCCCTGCAGCCAGTTTCCTGCAAAAGTTTTTTAAAGCTTTCCACTCCCAGATACCAGCCTCCTGCGGGGAACGAAAAGTCCCACTCCCCCTCCAAACTGCTCCCAGTCGGAGGCAAAAAGTGGGAGCACACTGGAGGGAAAGGAAATAGAGACGGTCTGCTGATTCCGGGAACTCGCGACGTGACGTCACGTCCGACCAAAACAAAATGGCCGGGCACTGCCGAGCCGCTGGGCGGGCGCGCCTCCGGAGGTGACAGTTGAGCATGCGCCAGAGCGCTGCGCAGGCGACGTGCAGAACCTCAGTGGCCAGCGCGGCGCAAGCGTAATGAAATGGGCCCGAGTCTGCGCAGATACAGAAGACTCAGGCGAGGCCGAGAATGGCGGGCACAGGTTTAGTCGCCGGAGAGGTGGTGGTAGATGCGCTGCCGTATTTTGACCAAGGTTATGAAGCGCCGGGTGTGCGGGAAGCGGTGAGTTCGGGCCGTGTAGCGGACTCAGCGCTCTCGGGCCCTTAGTGCTGGAAGAAGCACTTACGAGTCGCTGCCCCGACCCCGGCCCCTGTTCTCGTTTCTAGGCTGCAGCGCTGGTGGAGGAGGAAACCCGCAGATACCGACCCACTAAGAACTACCTGAGCTACTTGACAGCCCCGGATTACTCAGCTTTCGAAGTAAGTGTGGCGTCTTGAGGCCACCGTGGGAGCCAGGACCCTGCGAACCTCTGACAGTCGTAGCCACGTAAAAGTGCATTTTAAGTTCTGGCTTTAACTATTGCTTGCTTAGCTAATAGTTACTCCACTAGATTTGTGTTATCGGCGCATTGAAAACAGCTGGGTAAGCCTTCTCCGGCGTTCTTACTCTGGGTCGCACTGGAAGCCTCTGGGGCTTCGCGAACTAACAATGCAAACATGAGTGTGCACGCTTTTCAGAGGTGGGCTCTTTGCGTTAATTCTCAGAGGCATCGCCTCTACTAAGATCTACTCTAGAACAAGTGATAAGGAATTTTTAATATATATAAGCCGAGGCTCCTGAGAACCACTGTAGGGCGGCCTTGGTGTCACAGCCTACACACTTACCGAATGTATGTGAATGACGGGAGTGACAGGCCACTTGTAAGTACAATGCTATTTAAATATTTAGCCTGGAAGCGCACCCAAGATGATACTTGGTGTGTAATCAGCTAAAGAAATGTGAAATATCATCTCTGAGTTAATAGATTCTGTTGGGCGTTTTAGTATATACGTGTTTGGGATTTTTTTCCCCCAGTTATAGGTAACTATATATCTAATGAAAGAATTCTGTTATTAAAATACAGTATTTATATTGAAGTAACATGAAAAGTCGGTTAAGTTTTAAATAGGCACTAAGAGATCATGGGCAAGATTTTCTTATGGGCAATGGGCTGAGCTGGGTACACAGCTCCTTGAAGTCGTCCTTAATGGCTGAAGAGTGCAAACCCAGTGTCCTCGCAAGGCTTCCCTCTGCTACAGGAATTCAAGGCCATAATCAGCTACGTTCCCACAGTTCAAAAATTTCTCCAGCCTGGAAGCCAGAGGAAGCCTCCACTAGATGAAAGCTCCATTGGGAGCGTGAAGAACGTATTCAGATTTGAACGTGGCATGTTTCTCAAAAACATGAGCACTATCGTAGCGGAGTATTAACAAATGAAGAGGTCTAAAGAATTTGACAAATATTTCACTTTGCATTTGTAGCGGTGCTCAGGAAGATATCATGAGGCCACTTTAATAAAGTCATAAGCAAAAGGAAATACACTACCTAATACTTTGTAAATCGGACAACCCTTTTTCATAAAACACCAATCACTCATCAAAATTAAAAGAGAAATGATACGTCGTTTTCCCCTGGTTTTCTAAATGTTCTAAATGTTACCCTGTTGTTATAGATGGTACCATGTTAAGAAGTAAGTATAGTAATGCTTTCTTACTAGATCGGCTTCCAAACATTTCAGATAACTGCGTTCAATCACAAACATTTAAATATTTAAACTAGTTTTCTTTTTAGCTCTCTTAAATACAGCATATGCCTCCTATCTTTATAATTAGTATGCTCATCATTTAACTTTTTCATCATAGGGATTAATATTATATTGGGCTCACCATCTCAGTCCTGAAAATAGCCCTGTGAAGTACATAACTACATACTTATTATCCTAATATTTTAAATGGGAAAACTGCAGCTTAGAGAAGCTGTTTTGCCCAAGACTCCTCAAATTGCTTCTGAAATAGCTCTTCGATTAATTCATTTAACAACTATTTATGAAGGTCTGTTCTAGCCAGAAATTGGGGGACTATCTGAACTTTTTGGTCTAATTGTTAATGTAGTTGAAGCCTTCAAAAAAATTGAAATTACACAGGATAACTGAAATACTAATAACTGATGAATACTTAAGCAGTGCCTTGTACTCAGGCCAGGAAATGTGCAAAACAGAAATGGAATAGGATATTGACCAAAACATTGGACCTCAAGAAGTAGAGCGCTACCGTGTATTTTTAAATTTTTATCTTGTTCACCATGCATTTTTTTTAATCGTAAAATTGTTAGAGTAGATAGCAGAACTGGTTTCTTTTACCCCTTCCCCATTTCTCATTCTTTGCAAAGAGTGAAGTGTGAAAACAGCGGCCAGGACCAAAAAGAAAGTATAGGTTTAGGCCCAAAGCCCTAAAGCAAATTACTTTATGTCCAAGTCCTCTCCTCCCTTCCCCCTACCCCCAGTGAATAGTTGGATCTGTGGTCCTCAACACTGGCTTCACTCTGCAGTTAACTGATGAGTTAAAAACAAGTTATGATCATGTCCAGTCTCCACCTCAGAACAATTAAATGGGAATGAGGGAGAGGGTTAAGATGTGGTTAGGATTGAAATTGTTCTCAAAGCTTCTAGCTGATTTTTATTTGCTGCTAGGACTGAGAACCACTGATCTAGAATTAATCCTTTTCTCTGTGGGTCTCCTTACTTAGGAAGTATGTGTATTCTGATCCTTGGGAGCATTGAACCCAGAGAAGACTTGGTGGGAAGGGAAATGATTTATTTTATTTTATTTTTGAATTTTTTGAAAATGATCCATTTTAATGGAAAGCATAAAGAAATATTTAAGCAAGTTAGATTCGTTATTTGGTGGGTATCAGTTGCAATTTGTTGATATGATTTTGGAAATAATTCTTTCTCCAAATTAGACTGACATAATGAGAAATGAATTTGAAAGACTGGCTGCTCGACAACCGATAGAATTACTCAGTATGAAACGGTAAGTTGTATTTCTGGTTTCCGCTGGACCCAAATCATTGCTTAATTTTAAGTTACTAGTAAAACTGCCACAGCTATTGCTCTTAAAATGTTGAAAAGAAAAAAATCTTGTCTGGCTTTATGTTTATGTTTCTTCATGTAATAGTGGTTCCTATAATCCTTTGTTAATGTTCAAATGTATTCTTTGCACCATCATTTAAAAAGGCAAAATAGGGGTGCCTGGATGGCTCAGTTGGTTAAGCATCCCACTCTTGATTTTGGCTCAGGTCATGATCTTGGGGCTGTGAGGTCAGTTCCCTGTGTAGGACTCCACACTGGGTGTGGAGCCTACTTAAGATTCTCCCTCTGCCCCTCTACCTCCACTCACATGAACCCATGCACGTGGGTGTACTCTCTTTCTTTAAAAAAAAAAACGCAAAATGTAAAATCCAACAACAGAGGAATGGTAAATTGTGTTGAAGTGCATGTTCTTAAGAATTTTCAAGGAGGAGTGCCTGGGTAGCACAGTTGGTGAGCATCCAAATCTTGGTTTCGGCTCAGGTCATGAGATCAAGTCCCGCAAAGGACTCCACACACAGCATGGAGTCGACTTGGGATTCTCTCTCCCTCTACCCCTCCACCCCTCCACCTGTGCTTGCTTGCTCCCTTTCTCTAAAATAAATATTAAAAAAAAAAAAAAAAAAAGACATTTTTAAGGAAATGTTCCTGATTAGATGTCTAGTTCTTCACTGATCACATCTCTGGATGAAACCACGTTATGGTTTATAATGATCCTTGCTTCACTCTTGCCAAAGCAACATTAGTGAACACGGAGTGCTCACGTAGTCTGACATTGGTTCCACTGTCTTCCGTCCTGTGCCACTTTACTACAAAACTGCTCTCTGAGGAACAAATATCCAAATATCCTTTATTTTCTCTAAAATGGAGAATTGGATTGCTTTATGACTGAGATCCTTTCAATTTTAAGATAACTATGGAATTATGAGAAGCACTAAGTAATCTGTCAGAGCAGAGTCCTTTGAGAGAGGGCCACATGCACAGCAGGTCTGTCCTCTCAGCAAATGAGTAGGTTAGAAGAGGGATTTGAGTTTGTAGAACCAGAGTACCATATTGCTTCTCTTGGGCTCCATTTCCTGTCTCGCCTAAGTGGTAAAGGCAGGAGAAGATCCAGGATTCCTTAGTTCTTCCATTTCTGGGCGCTTCTGCTCTATAGATAATCATGACAGTACCTCCTTTATGGCACTGTGTCTCAAAGCAGAAGTAATGAGTCACTAAGCAATGGATTATGAAGGAAACTTAGCAGGTTGTCACAGTACTTTTCTAAGGAAATAGAATAGAAAATACCAGAATATACTGCATGTAAAGGTGAGTACTGTTTTGTGAAACTTCTGTTGAAGTATATGTATTTTGTGTACTGGATCACAAATATTTCTTAGTGTGGGTTATAATCAGAAGTTTGAAAACTGCCACATTTATTGCATATGTGTAAAGTTTTTTGTTTTTTTAACAAAATGGTTTGTCACTTCTATTTTTTGAGAGAAAGAAGGGGCAAGAGAATTTAAGTAGGCTCCACGCTCAGTATGGAAGCTGATACAGGGTGTCAAGGAATTGATCTCACAACACTGACTTGAGCACAAATCAAGAGTTAGAATGCTTAACCCACTGAGCCACCCAAGTTACCCTGGTTTATCACTTTTTTTTTTTTAAGATTTTATTTTCTTATTTGACAGGGTGAGAGAGCACAAGCAGTAGGAGAGGGAGAAGCAGGCTCCCAGCTGAGCAGGGACCCCAGTGTGGGGCTCTACCCCAGGACCCTGGGATCAGGACCCTTATGACCTGAGCTGTATGCAGACACTCAACCAACTGAGCCACCAGGCACCCCAGTTTATCACTTCTTGATCCCAGTTGCATACCCCTCAGTTTTTCATAGGAATAACTTGGAGTTTTTACAATTATCTAGTCAAAATATTAAAATGGAAATTAAAACTAAGTTTGTAGTAACTCATCAGTAATGAGCTGAGATTTATGAAGAGTGTACTTACTGGCTGTTGAAGGACTGTGTAGTGTGAAGAGAGAGAGTAGAATGAAGTCCAAATGCAAAGAATTACTATATTCCTTACCGTTGTTTTGTCTAGAGTGGCCTGGGTGTATGGATGGGAAGCTGGCTGAATATAGGTGTGTTTTACAAAAATGATAGCATAGGTTTTTTTGTATCCTATAATATACTCCAGTTGATTGTGTTCACATTGAAATAAACAGTTTTTTGGTACTGTGTAGAATGACGTTAAATCTTACCTGTAGGGCAGCCCTGGTGGTGCACCGGTTTGGTGCCGCCTGCAGCCGGGGGTGTGATCCTGGAGACCCGGGATCGAGTCCCACATCAGGCTTCTTGCATGGAGCCTGCTTCTCCCTCTGCCTGTGTCTCTGCGCCTCTCTCTCTCTCTCTCTGTGTGTCTCTAATGAATAAATAAATAGAATCTTTAAAAAAAAAAATCTTACCTGTAATGAGTTGTTTCTTAGGAGGATAAATAGGTTCTTATTATTGCACAATCTGATCTTTAATCTTCCATGGATTTTACATTGTGCATAGACCTATGAGACCTTCTGTTGGAAGGAAGGAAAGATTTAGGGGAATATATGGTTTCATTTTATTTTTGTTTAATTTCAGATATGAACTTCCAGCCCCTTCCTCGGGTCAGAAAAATGACATTACTGCATGGCAAGAATGTGTAAACAATTCTATGGCCCAGTTAGAGCATCAGGCAGTTCGAATTGAGAATCTGGAACTAATGTCACAGCATGGATGCAATGCCTGGAAAGTATATAATGAGTAAGAAGCTTTGGTCTTTTTTTTAAATACAGGAATGGGGCTTGGGTGGCTCAGTCAGTTGAGTGTCTGACTGTTGGTTTCAGCTCAGGTCATGATCTCAGAGTCATGGGATCAAACTCCATGTCAGGCTCCATGCTCAGCAGAGTGTCTGCTTGAAGATTCTCTCTCTCTTTCCCTCTGCTCCTCCCCCTGCTCACTCTCTCCCAAATTAATAAATCTTTTTTTAAAAAACGGGAAGTGGAATAAAAATAGTATAGTGAACTTTAATGTGGGATCATGTCCTAGAACTATTAAAACCCATATGAAAAGCCATTGCTTTGAGACCCACTGCCAAGAGTATGGAGGGGACTTAAACCTAACTATATTTATTGTATGACATTGTAATTAAATGAGTTCTGAGGTCTGAGTGACAAATTACTACATGGTGTAATGTAATCCTTAACGTGGGGGATTGCTCATACATTCGATTCTCATTAATTACATGTTATGGCCACTTTATAGTGGCCTTGAATACTGAATTAGCCAATACTGTACCATTTTTCCTGGGAGAAATAATATATGTGCGTGTATATATATACATCTCATATAGACTTCAGCCTTAAATCCTAAAAACAACTCATTCGGGCAGATTCTGTTTTCTTTCATAAAAAATAAAGCAAAGTTCAGAAGTGTTAAGTAATTTGGCAAAGTTGGAAATTAAACTCCATCCTTTGGTCATCTCTGTATGGGAGCTGAAACAGTAAGTCAGAGTGCCTCCTTGCTCCACTTCAGTTGAGAATCTACACGTCCAGCAACTCAAATTTTGTGCTGCTCCTAGCATGCTGTTAATGATCCCAAAACATCGAGTATTGATGTTTAACAAATAAATTTGAGTGGGGAAGTAAGTTCACAAGTACAGAATCTGCAAATAATGAGAATCGGCTATAAGTAGAAAATTAACATGGGAAGCAAGGTGCCCACACAAGCCACCGAGCTCTTTCTACTCCACGTAACTAGCTTTAGCTTTAGGTTTTGTTATCTGCCTAGGGCTCGATTTTCTTATTTGGAAAATTTGATGGTTAGATGATCTCTATGATGCTTTTGAGTCCTAAAATCCCCTGAGTCTCTATTAACACTTAATAGTTTAAGGAGTTTAACAATTTAAGGAGAAAAAGCCATTGAACCTCATGATACTGCATCAAACTATTTGCTAGAGTATGTTTCCTGGAATAATAAAGCAAAATCACAAAGTGATAAGTACCTTTTCTCAATTTTTCAGAATTATGTTCTAAATTTCTGTGGCCATATAAGGATTCAGTGGGCAAAATCCAGAATTTGGGAACCTATAGAACAAATAGTTCCTTTTTTTTGTGAATATGTTGCAGGAGAGATATAGGAAAAATGGGATTGGGATGATTAAGAAACAGGTCAATCAAAAAAAAAAAGCGTATATTTCACAAAGAGGAAAAATGTGATCTTTGTCCTCAAGAAGCGTTATCTAGTAAAGAAAAGATATTCTATGCCAGATAACCAGTAGTCCATTTTTAGCAGTATGGAGGTACGAGCTATATTGTGTACTGTGCTCTATAAATTACAGAAATGCACAGAAGAAACATTAAGAGTTAAGGTCACTTAAAAATGGTGAGATTTGGAGGCGCCTGAGTGGCTCAGTTGGTTAAATGTCCAGCTCTTAATTTCAGCTCAGGTCGTGATCTCAGGGTTGTGAGATCTAGACCTTTGTCAGGTTCCTTGCTCATCGGGGAGTCTACTTCAGATTCTTTCTCTCCCTCTTCCTCTGCCCTTCTCCCCCACCCCCATGTACATTCTCTCTCTCTCTTTCTCAAATAATTTTTTTTAAATGATAAGATTTGGACATTTAGAAGAGAACAACACAAGAAGGGAGGAGAACATAGGTGCAGGGAAAAAAAATATTGCATTGAAGAAAACATGCTTTCAACTTGCCTAGAAACCTTTAATAATTTCCCATTTGTTGCAAGGTATAGTCCAGACTATTTAACATGTTGTTCAAGTCAGAACGGTGTATCTCAATGATAGATTTTCACTCCAGCCAAAGGAATCCTCTCTTTCGTAATTATCATAACTTTGCCTCTGGGCCTTTACTCATGTCTCACTTCCTCCTAGAATGCCTTTACCTGGTCTACCCAAATTCAGTTTATTCAAGGCTCTCAATCCACTTTTTTGTCTTCTTTGTCTTTAAAGTAAGTTTTCTTTCTTTATGAAAGGATTCTAAGGCATAGACCATGCTGGGCAGAAAGCTTTTAGCTCTAAGTAGGTCTTGGGTCGTGACTGCTAAAAAAGAAATATTTCATTAACGAGGAGATAATTATGTACTTGAAATTAAAGGGAAAACTTTGAAGTCAGCCCTCAATTTTATGGATAAGCAGGGTTAGCCTCATTGATGTCAAGTGACTCATTCAAGGACAGGGCTGGGACTAGAACCCAAGTCTTGTGACTTGTGATACAGTGCCATAAGTTTTAACAAATATTTCAGAGTACTTGAGGAGAGGTATGTATATGGGCATACTTCATTTCATTACACTTTGCTGTATTGCATTTTTTTACAAATTGAAAGTTTCTGACAACCTCCAAGCCTCAGCAAGTCTGTGGCACAGTTTTCCAGTAGCATTTTGCCACTTCCTATCTTGGTATCACAATTTAGTAATCCTCTCAGTATTTCAAACTTTTCCATTATATATATATTTTTAAAGATTTCGTGGCTCAGCGGTTTGGCGCCTGCCTTTGGCCCAGGGCACAATCCTGGAGTCCCGGGATCGAGTCCCGCGTCGGGCTCCCGGCATGGAGCCTGCTTCTCCCTCCTCCTCTGCCTCTCTCTCTCTCTCTCTCTCTCTCTCTCTCTATGTCTATCATAAATAAATAAATAAATAAATATTTTTAAAAAAAGATTTTGTTTATTCCTGAGAGAGAGAGAGACACACGCAGAGACACAGGCAGAGGGAGAAGCAGGCTCCATGCAGGGAGCCTGATGTGGGACTCGATCCCGGGACTCCAGGATCATGCCCTGGGCGGAAGGCAGGCACTAAACTTCTGAGCCACCCATGGATCCCCTCCATTATATTTCTTGAATTGAGCTGTGGTTGGTGATTACGACTCACTGAAAACTCAGAATAGTGGTTAGCAATTTCTAGTAATAAAGTATTTTTTAATAAAGGCAAGTACGGGGATTCCTGGGTGGCTTAGCGGTTTAGTCCCTGCCTTCGGCCCAGGGCATGATCCTGGAGTCCCAGGATCGAGTCCCACATCAGGCTCCCTGCATGGAACCTGCTTCTTTGTCCTTCTGCCTGTGTCTCTGCGTCTCTCTCTCTCTGTCTCTCATGAATAAATAAATAAAATCTTTAAAAAAAAAAAGGCGGGATCCCTGGGTGGCACAGCGGTTTGGTGCCTGCCTTTGGCCCAGGGTGTGATCCTGGAGACCCGGGATCGAATCCCACGTCGGACTCCCGGTGCATGGAGCCTGCTTGTGTCTCTGCCTCTCTCTCTCTCTCTCTCTCTGACTATAAAAAAAAAAAAAAAAAAGGCAGGTATATATATATTTTTACATAATGCTATTACACATTTAGTAGACTAAAACATAACTTTTATATGCATAGGGGAACAAATTCATTTAGTTTGGTTTATTGCTATATTTTATTGCAGTGGTCTGGAACTGAACCTGCAATATCTCTGAGGTATGCTTGTACTTATGGAGGATGAAAGAAAGGAGAAGACAACAAATACACTGAGCTTTCAGGAAGAGATCATTCAAGGGGAAGCTTCCTGTTAAAGGTCAGAGGTCAGGACTTAGAGTGCCAAGCTTGAATTGTCCTCAGGAGCACAGAGTGATCATTGAGATCAAGGAAAAGGGAATGAGCTGTAGGTAAGCCTGGAGAGCACAGGTGTTTGAAGACTGAATCTTGAGAGAATTGCAGTTAGAAAAAAAATCAGGCAAATAATTTAGGAGAAAAGAAGGATATTTGAGTCACAAAAGCCAGGAAACAATATTGGATCTAGAGCAAGAGAATAATAGGGTCTATGTGGTTGAAATGGATCCTAAAGGCAATTCTGTACTGCCGTAAGAGGAAATTGATATAGTTGTGTGAGTTACATCTCAGTAAAGCTATTTTTTTATTTTATTTTATTTATTTATGATAGTCACACAGAGAGAGAGAGAGAGAGAGGCAGAGACACAGGCAGAGGGAGAAGCAGGCTCCATGCACCGGGAGCCTGACGTGGGATTCGATCCCGGGTCTCCAGGATCGCGCCCTGGGCCAAAGGCAGGCGCCAAACCGCTGTGCCACCCAGGGATCCCAGTAAAGCTATTATTTAAGGGAGGGGAGGTGACCTCTACCCTTGAATTGCATGACAGTAATCACATGACACTCTGTATTGCTCAGCTTTTCCCCTGTGCCAGCAAGAGCCAACTTGTACTGGAACCACGATTTCCCCTTCCATTTTTCTCTTCTCTCTCTAGTTAGCAATAGACAGGGGAGAATGGCAGGATAAATGGAAGTACAGAAATATGGAGATAATAAGGGTTCAAATGAATACACTCATGAGTTATTTTCCATGTCTCCATGAAAAGAAGTAATGACAATTTAAGAAGTAACCTAAGTATAGGAAATCAGAGTGTCCGTAAACTGGTTGGACTTGAGAGGTTAAAAGAGCTAAACTGGGGGGCAGCCCTGGTGGCGCAGCAGTTTAGCACTGCCTGCAGCCCCGGGTGTGATCCTGGAGTCTCGGGATCGAGTCCCACGTCGGGCTGCCTGCCCGTGTGTCTGCCTCCCCCACCCCCCCCCTCTCTCTCAGTAAATAAATAAATAAATCTTAAAAAAAAAAAAAAAGGAGCTAAACTGGAATTCAGCTCTGACATTCACCTAGGTTCCCTTGACCAAATTACTTAAATCTTTCTAAGCTTGTAATGTCCTCACATGTGAAATAGGTATAATCATAACTACTCAAAGAATTCTTGAGTAATATTCAATATTCTAGATAATATTTATAGAGTGTCCAACATGGTGTTTGGCACAGAGCTCAATAGCAGAAGAACTTGAACTTGAATCGACTAGATGGTTCGCTTCTAGTTGGTATTATTAAATTTTAATGTATATTAATCTTATTTTTTCCTTTTCCTTCCTTAGAAATCTAGTTCACATGATTGAACATGCACAGAAAGAGCTCCAGAAGTTAAGGTAAGTTGGTTTTTTTCCTCTTATTTTGATACACCCAGTGTCAGGCTCAAACTCACAACCCTGAGATTAAGAGTCATGTGTTCTTCTGACTGAGCCAGCCAGGTGCCCCTATATTCCTCTTATTTTAGAGTAAAGTTTAGGTGAACCCTCAGTAAACAGAATGAGGAGAAAAAGGAACCAAAGAACTGTAGTCATATGAGAGTAATGCTTGATGATCCACTGTGTCTAGTATCTGCTCTTGGGTTTGCCCAACTGGAATGGCAGAGAAATAGACTTAACATCTGAAAGCATCTCTAGCAGGTCATTTGCAATTTACAAATCTGCAGGCAATTTACAAATCTGCAGCCACTTTTAGGAGAAAATGTTGCAGAACAACACGTATAATCTGATTTAGGTTAAAAAAAATTTTCATCTGAAGTTGCCTGACTGAATCATTCATTCAGTAGAGCATAACTCCTGATCTCGAGTTGTGAGCTTGAGCCCTACACAGGGCGTAGAGATTACTTAAAAAAAATTTAACCTCTACTTGTACATATACATAAAGGAAAGAATTTGGGGACACACCCACCAAAAACTGAATAGTAAGAAGGAAAAGCACATGGGAGGAAGGACTTCTGCTTTTTTTTTTTTTTTTTTTTTTAATTTTTATTTATTTATGATAGTTACATCAGAGAGAGAGAGAGAGGCAGAGACACAGGCAGAGGGAGAAGCAGGCTCCATGCACCGGGAGCCCGACATGGGATTCGATCCCGGGTCTCCAGGATCGCGCCCTGGGCCAAAGGCAGGCGCCAAACCGCTGCGCCACCCAGGGATCCCGGACTTCTGCTTTTTAATCTCTGTGTGCATGTTATGTGTGTTTAATTATTCATGGTGAGCATGTTTTATGAAATTTGTAATTGAAAATAGAAAAAAGTTAATTCCTGGAATTAATAATCCATTACTGTATACATCTGTTCTCAGGGGATTAAAGATGTGTTTCGTTGATTATAGGTTTTTCTGTTGATTTTAGTCTTACGTTAAAATGTAGGTGGGTTGTATGAATAATGTTTTACAGGAAACATATTCAAGATTTAAACTGGCAGCGAAAGAACATGCAGCTCACAGCTGGATCTAAATTAAGGGAAATGGAGTCCACGTGAGTATCTTTACTTCTTTAAATCATTTAGCACATTTTAAGATCAGGATTTAACTATGATTCAACAGTATTCAAATGGGATACCACAAGTGTGAAAGAAATGCTCTTTTATGAATTCTGCTCTTTACTGCCTCTGCCTATTTCTGATGTGTGGGCTTGGAAGGCAATGAGAGGGACAGAACCACTGTTCCTTGATTCTGGTCTCTGTTTCAGTTCAGTATTTCTGCTCTGAATAGGATTCTACTTATACTCTCCTTTTAGAAGGAAAAAAAATTAATCTATTTTTTTTTTAATTCATGAGGGAGGGAGATTTCATACTTCGATAATTTGTCTCTGAGGTTTTTTCCTATTTATATACTTTACTTTTAAAATATTCTTCATATGCATAAATAAGTTAATATGAATCCTTATAATCATGAATTTTATATCATTTCTCTTTTTTACTTTGTTATTTCCCTTCCTCTACCCCATGATTTCCCTTGTTCCACCTTCACCTCCGTGATTCCATGTTATCAATCTATTCATCTTTTCACATTTTTCTTCAAGCTACTATAATCTCCCAAATATACATGTGTGTTTCTTTACATTTGTCCTACTAGAGATTTTTTCTGGGGAAGGGGAAGGCTGCTTGATCTGTAGAATTTTCTCTTGTTCTAGAAATTTCTCTACCATTTTTAACTACTGACTCTGCCCTATTTTTTCTCCTTTTGTGTTAATGCCATTAAATACAATCTTCTATCACCTTGTCCTATCCAACTATTTCTAATTTGGTTTTTAAAGGTTTTTTTTGTTGTTTTGAAATAATTGTAGATTCCCAGTTGTAAGAGATAATATAGTTAGAATTCTTTTTAAGATTTTATTTATTTTAGAGAGAGAAAGTCCAAGTGGGGAGAAGGTCAGAGGGGAAGGGAGAGAATCTCAAGCTGACTCAGCATGTAGCCTGGTGTGGGGCTCGATCTCATGACCCCAAGATCATGACCTGACTCAAAACCAGACTCTTAACTGATTGAGCCACCCAGGCGTCCCATACAGCTTAAATATTATGTACCCTTTACCCACTTTCCCCCAATTATGCCTCAGTTTTTTTTAAATGGAAAGTTAGAAGTGAAGGTTCACATTATGACCCTGAGTGAAAACATATATATGGTAAAATCTTCTAAGAGAAATTTTATATTGAGTAATTTTTCCTTTTTTTTTTTTTTTTTTTTTTTACTTTTCTAGTTGGGTATCCCTGGTCAGTAAGAATTATGAGATTGAAAGGACTATTGTGCAATTAGAAAATGAAATATTTCAAATGAAGCAGCAACATGGCGAGGCAAACAAGGAAAACATCCGGCAAGACTTCTAACAGACAGATGAATTCGGTGGGAAGCAAGGAAGGCAAGCTGGGCTTTCACAGATTAGGCATCTCAACTGTCAGGGAGAACAGCATCTTAGGGGAACTATTATGGTTAAATGTGTATTGTAGAGTGTGGACTGTTAGATTTGTGCATTTTAGCAAAATAAAAACTTTAAGCTTGGTGGGTTGGGTTTTGTGTGTGTGTGTGTGTGTGTGTGTGTTTTTTCTGTTTTAAAAACACCTACGCTTTCAAAATAAGTATGATAGAATAATATTATATCATAGAATTTATTTTGAACCACTGGAACATATTTTGTATCTAAGAGATCTTTATTGAAACTTTTTAACATGTAGAAGAAGTTGAAAACTTTTGGTTTTTATATTTTCAAATAAAAAGGTAGTTCTAAACAAAATTTTGACTACCAAGCAAGTCTTCCACAATATGATGGCTCCACCATCATCATCATCGTCATCATCATCATCATTGTAGGTAACAGTTTGAAAAAGCTGCTTGTTACGTGCTGAGCCCTCTTCTAAACACTTTAGGTGGATGAACTACTAGGAATAAAAAAATAATTTGATCCTCCCAAAAAGGAGGTAGGTCCTGTTGTTCCCATACACAGACTTGTAGTGGGTGCTGATGAAGTAACTTGTTGGGAGTTGTATAGCTAGAAAGTCATCCAGGTGTTCAGTCATGTAGCGCCAGAGTTGTGTTTTAACCCTCTGCCTATAAGGAATTAACAAGGATAAAAGATTACTGCCCGATTCAGAAAAAATATTTTCAGTCTCCTGTAATCTTTGTGCTCTGACTGCTCTTTGGGTTCCAGGTTTTCCTTATCCCAAGTCTAGCTGTCATGCAGAGTTAAGTTTATGATTATGAAATAAAAAACAACAATAAAGCCCATTATTGTAGGAGGGAGGAAGATGGAGTGTTAAAACAGTGTTACTCCAAGTTTTTCTTAATGGAGGAGAGAGAGTACCCCCCTTGGGAGCACAGGGTTGCTGGTTTAAAGTCATAACTTGCTGTGAGCACCAAATATTGCAATCTTTTATTTTTTATTTTATGTAAGTAAACTACATCCAACGTGAGGCTCAGACTCACAACCCCAAGATCAAGAATCGCATGCTCTTCTCACTGAGCCAGCCAGGCACCCCTGCAATCTTTTAACTTTTCTTTTTTGGTAAAGATTTCATTTATTTATGAGACAAAGAGGCAGAGGAAGAAGCAGGCTCCCTACAGGGAGCCCGATGTGGGACTCGGGCTCGATCCCAGGACCCCAGGAACATGCCCTGGGCTAAAGGCAGATGCTCAACTGCTGAGCTACCCAGGCGTCCCTTAACTTTTTTTTTATAGTAGTATTGCCCCATGGGAGCATTCATTCCACTATTGCCTAATCCAATTTGCTGTACCTTCTACTCAGCCTCTAGAAATTGTATCTTCTGTTGTTCCCTGCCTGCCTGAGAGAGGAGACTTCAGGTAATCGCTGTGCCTTGCCACACTACTCTTCCCAGTGATACTCCCTCAAATCCTCCTCCACCTTTTGCCATTTTGCTAGTAAATCCCGGTCTGGTATAGTGACCAGGCTGCGGGGCTTGCATGTTTCCTTGGCCAAGGTGAACTTGGAGTCCCTGGTTCAGAGTGCATTACTCCACAGAAAGCAGCAGCTCTCGTCAATGGCAAATCACTAAATTAAGATTGAGAGCGCTCATTCTTTAGACTGATCGAACTCATAAAATTTGTCCCATTAGTTGAGATTCCTATCTTGTTCATAAATAACTATGTAGAGCTTGAGGATGATGCCAACAAGGCTAAGAAAACAAGTCTGTAGGACATTGGATAAACTGCAGCAACCTAACTAGCCCCAGCACTAGGTTGACCTGTGAGCCAAGACTGCCTATTTTGCAAGTCAATTTCAGTTGGATTTTCTGTCACATCATAAACCATCCTAACTTACGGCCCTCAAGATAAATAACCAGGTATTTTATTCCTGAAAATATATAACATATGCAGCAAAACACCTGATTTTTGCAATGTTTATCTCACAGCATACAATGTAGATTGTGGTCTCATGTTGTGAGCCTATAAGGGAAAATATTGAACAGAGATAAGCGTGAAATAGTTACCCTTCTCTATCAAATTTAAGAGAAATTGAGCTTTCTAGCCCATATGAAAGAAATCTTTCAGCTACCATCAAGTTCACTGGCATGTTTGTAAGTTCTCTTAAATATTTTAATCTCCAGGGTGTCTGGCTGGCTTAGTCAGTAGAGCATGTGACTCTTGATCTCAAGGTTGTGCAGTTGTGCCCAATGTTAGGTGTAGAGAGAACTTAAAAAAATAAAATCTTTAGGGATGCCTGGGTGGCTCAGTAAGGTGCCTACCTTCGGCTTGAGTCCTGATTCCAGGGTCCTGGGATCCAACCCCATTTCAGGCTCTGCTCAGTAGGAATTCTGCTTCTCCCTCTCCCTCTGTCTGCAGGTCCCCCCTGCTTGTGCTCTCTCTTGCTCTCTGTCAAATAAGTCATTTATTTATTTATTTTTTAAGATTTAATTAATTTATTCATGGGAGACACAGAGCCAGAGACACAGGCAGATTGAGAAGCAGGCCCTTCATAGGGAGCCTGATGGAGGACTTGATCCTAGGACCCCGGGATCATGATCCGAGCCAAAGGCACACACTCAACCACTGGGCCACCCAGGTATCCCCAAATCTTTTAAAATAAAAATAAAATGTTGAGAAGGTATATTTTAATCTCATTACCCTTAGTCTTAAAAATTGTTTTAAATTTTTGTAAAAAATCCGTACTTTCTTCCTTTACCCCTCCACCCTCTTCTCCATTTTTACTATTCTATTCCAATCCAGTATGATGCCACCCCAAACTTAGTGGTATGAAACGATAACAAGCATTTATGTTCTCTTTCACAGTTCTGGGGATTTACCTGGCTCAAGTAGAGTGTATGATCAGAAACCCAGAACTCCGGGAATCTCTGGGTTACCTCTTTCTACTGTTGTTTCTCTGGCATAGAGACTTCAGGGTAACCAGACTTCTTCCATGACAGCCCAAGACTCCAAAAGCCTGTATCAGGGAGTCCAGCATAAGCTGTATTACCTTCTATGACTTGGCCCCGGAAGTCACACTTAACTTCTGATGTTCTGTATTTGTTAGAAGCAAGTCAGTCCATGAGGCCAGCCCATATTCAAGGGAGAGGAATTAGATTCCACGTCAGTTGGGGATAGTGTTTAAGAATTTGTGGACATACTTGGTTTTTCTAAACTTAGGTTTTAATATCCCTCCCACTCCCTTTCCAGTGATTCACCCCTAAAGTCATTAGATGAGGCTGAACAAAATAAGCATCCACATAGAAGATGGGCCCTAAATCCATTCTGGCTACTGTCCTTAGAGGAAGAGACATACACATACACACATGGAAGGCATTGTGAAGACACCAAGAGAAGACCACATAAAGACAGATTGTGTGAGAAGTCTACATGCCAAGGAATGCCAAGGATTGCTGGCAACCACGAGAAGCTGGGAGGGAAGCATGGAATGGATTCTTCCTAAAACCTTCAGAAAGAACATGGCCATGCTGACGCCTTGACTTCAGACTTCAGGCTCCAGAACTGGGAGACAGTAAATTTCTGTTGTTTTAAGCCACGCTGTGTGTGGTATGTAGGTTGCTAGAGCAGCCCTAAGAAACTAAAACAGATACATCATGACAAAGTTGAGAGCCACAGTTCTGAAAAGGATTATACATTGAGCCTGTTCTCCATCCTTCCATCCCTTGCTCTCTGCCCTTTCTCAGCAAGAAATTAGGGAGTCTTTGGAGAAACTTTGGAAGTTGGAAAGTCTTTGGACCCCAAGAGAAAAAAAACCTAGAGGTTGTTGAAATTGGCAGTTTTTCAACAAATGACCAACCAAGTCACTTAGCAGTGAGGCTCAACGACCCCAAACCCTCACACTCCAGCACAGAGCTTCTAATCCGTGTTTTATTTCCCCACTTTTTTTTTTTGCAGAAATTATTTTTATTACATTAAAGTATTCCTTAATGACCTCTCAATTATTCACATGAAGGAAGTTCAGAAAGCAGATTTATGACTGTATGAGCCATGTCTTTGGAGATTTATTAATTTTCTACAAAATATTATTCCCTAGAGTAGGTTACTCTAGAAGTGGTAGTAGATGAGGTCTAAGAGGCTGTGGACTTGGGAGAGCTTATCCCTGTTTATCCGGCTGTCCAGTTGGACCACAAGACTTAGGGACAAGGACAGACATGTTTTCTCTGTTGAATTTAAAGTTTTAAAATGGTTTGCATGCACTTTCCTGCATGCATCAGTTTAAAGGCTTCATTTGAGAGGACATGAGAAGGCAGATTGTGAGGCACAAATTCATCAACTTGAATCTTTTTGGACATGTATTCGGACACCAACTTTTGGACACTTTCCACACTCTTGCATTCTCCAAAGGCAGTGCCTTTCCGCCTGTGGCATTTTACCAGCTGAAACAGGCGAGTGGCGATTTCTTCACCTGAAGCAGCTACACCAACTACCACGCTGATGCCCCAGCCTTTGTGGCAGTCCACTGGTGCTGCTCTCATGACCATCAGGTTACCAGTACGCTCAGAGGACTAATCTACTTCCTCATCCAGTGACCACTTCCTCTATGGGTTTACTGAAGTCCTGGGGTTAATACATTCAGAGACTCCAAACTTCTTAACCCTGGAGAATTTATCAGTGTCCAGACCCATGATCTGGGATGCACCAGCCACCTTACAGCCCATGATAGCTGCCAACCCAACTCCACCTAGGCTAAAGGTGGCACAATGTAAGCCAGGCTCTGCCCTGGCAGTGGTCACACCAGCACCATAACCAGTCGAAATGCCAGAACCCAGAAGGCAGACTTTATCCAAAGGTGCTAAAGGATCAATTTTAGCAACAGAGATATCAGCCATGACTGGATATTCAGAAAATGTGCTGGTTCCCATGTAATGTAGAGTTGTCTTTCCTTTGCAAGTAAATCTGCTAGTACCATCTGGCATTAATCTTTCTCCTGAGTAACTCTTATCTTCTGGCAAGGATTTGTTTTAGGGTTTAGATAAAACTTACGTTCTCCACACTGGGGGATGTGAAACGGGATGACAGTATCAACTGCCTTCAGCATAGCATAGTATTGGTCCTTTGCCAATACTTTCCATGATTCTAGCACCTTCGTGTCCCAAGATCACTGGAAAACTCCCTTCAGGATCAGCCTCTCTCTACCTGCCTCTCTCTCTCTCTCTCTCTCTCATGAATAAAATCTTTAAAAAAAAAATGTGGGGATCCCTGGGTGGCGCAGCGGTTTGGCGCCTGCCTTTGGCCCAGGGCGTGATCCTGGAGACCCGGGATCGAATCCCACGTCGGGCTCCTGGTGCATGGAGCCTGCTTCTCCCTCTGCCTGTGTCTCTGCCTCTCTCTCTCTCTCTCTCTCTCTGTTACTATCATAAATAAATAAAATAATAATAATAATAATAAATGTGAAGACATTTCCTATAGAAGAAGAGAATACAGAAACAACTTTGAAAAAAAAATCTAGAATCTATCTTCAGGCTTCTCAAAATTAACTCGAAGCTAGAAAGACAAGCAGTGCCTTCGGAATTCTTTTATTTATTTATTTTTTTAAATATTTTATTTATTCATGAGACAGAGAGAGAGGCAGAGACAGGTAGAGGAAGAAGCAGGCTCCATGCAGGCAGCCCGATGTGGGACTTGATCCCAGGATTCCAGGATCACACCCTGGGCCAAAGGCAGGCACTAAACCACTGAGCCACCCAGGGATCCCCATGCCTTTGGAATTCTTATGAAAATTTCCAACCTAGGACTCTATGTATAATCAAATTATTAGTTAAGTTGAGGATGGAGTAAAGACATTTTCAGTCAAGTGAGAGCTCTAAAACAGTTATTACCTGAGTATCTTAAGGAGCTGCTGGAGAATGTGCTCTTCTGATCCAACAAAGGGAAGAGGTATTGGCAAACTTCGAGATTAATGAAAGAGAATCCCAGGATCATATTTGTACACTCAATGGAGAGCAACCAGTCCCAGATTAGAACAGCGTGACTCCAGAAACAAACATTTTAAGAGCTCCCATCACAAAGATGATCCCCATCATGGTACAATGTTTTTATGCTCAGGAGCAGAATGCCCAGGTAAGCCTGGCCCATGTTTCTATCCTACAGTTGGCTTGCCCTGTGTCCTCATGAAGGTCCTGGTCTTCCCTCCTTGATCTGCTGGAAGTGTTCTGCTCTGTCTTACCCCCAGAGAGTTTAGAAGTAGAAACTTCATATGAGTTCATCTGAACATATTCCTCCCAAATGTGCTGTACGTAGCCTGCATCCCAGCCTTATCAGAAACCCCAACAATGCCAAACCCTTTGTTTCCCAGGATTAGTTTATAACCTTTCCCCCTAATTTCCCCAGAATAGACTTTTGTAGCTGTCAGGAAAGCTGTAACCAGAACATGACCCAGAGATTGTTTATTTTCTCATATGGGTCTTTGTCCAAGCATTGAAATATTGCCTTCTGCTATAGACTGAATATTGGTGTCCTCTCCCTGCCCCCCTGCAAATTTGTATGTTGAAATCTAATCCCCCTGCAGCCCGGGGGGCTCAGCAGTTTAGCACTGCCTGCAGCCTGCAGCCGGGGATGTGATCCTGGAGACCCGGAATCGAGTTCGGTGTCAGGCTTCCTGCATGGAGCCTGCTTCTCCCTCTGCCTCTCTCTCTCTCTCTCCCTCTCTCTGAATGAATGAATGAATGAATGAATGAATAAATAAATAAATAAATAAATAAATATTTTTTAAATGAAATCTAATCCCCGATGTGATGGTTTTTGGATGTGAGGCCTTTGGGAGGTGATTAGGTCATGAGGGCGGAGCACCCAGGAGTAGGATTAGTGCCTCTATGAAAGAGACCCCAGAGAGTTTCCTCCCCTCTTCTGCATATATGACACAGTGAGAGGACTGCTGTCTATGAGCCGGGAAGTGGGCTCTCACTAGACACCAAATCTGCTGATGCCATTGTCTTGGATTGCCAGCCTCCAGAACTCCAGAACATTGAGGAATCAGTATTTGTTGTTTAATGTAACCAGACTGGTATTTTTGTTATAGTAACCTGAGGAGTCTAAGGCACCTCCGCTGAACATAGCTAGGTTGTGCTTGTTTCTTAGTTTTTATATTAATTGCCTTAATTAATTAATTGCTAATTATTTGAGAGAAAGAACACAAGCAGGGAGAGCAACAGGCAGAGGCAGGGGGAGAAGCAGGCTCCCCACTTAGCAAGGAGCCTGATGCAGAGCTCGATCTCAGGACCCTGGGATCATGACCTGAGCAGAAGGCAGACTTCCAACTGACTGAGGCACCCAGGCACCTCAATAAATAAAAATTTTTTTAAAAATTTAAATTAAGTTTCACAAGATAGGAGAAATTATCCTGGATTAATCTAGGTCCCAATGTAATCACAAGAGTCCTTACAGGAGGGAAGTTAGACGTTAGAGAGGGGAGAAAAATGCTAAATGGCTGGCTCTGAAGATGAGGGAAGGAAACCATGAGCCAAGGAATGGGTAGCTTCCTGAAACTGGAAAAGACAAGGAAACAAATCATTCCCAGAATGTTCTGAAGAAACTCAGCCTTATAAATCCCGTTTTAGGCTTCTGACCTCCAAAACTATAAAATATAAATTTGTTTTTCTTTAAGCCACTAAGTTTGTGCTAATTTGCCACACCACCAATAGAAAACTAATATAACAATACATTATAATAACTGTTTGATTAATATGGTTAAAAATGTGTTTATTGTAGGCAATTTAGAAAATACAGCAAAAAAGAAAAAAATTATTCAGAAGCTCATCATCAGGATAGCCTTTCTATATCAAAGGGTACTGTATTTTATTTTATTTCATTTCATTTAATTTTATATTTTACAGAGAGAGAGAGCACAAACAGAGGGAGCAGCAGGCAGAAGGAGAGGGAGAGGGGGATCCCTGGGTGGTGCAGCGGTTTAGCGCCTGCCTTTGGCCCAGGGCGCGATCTTGGAGACCCGGGATCGAATCCCACGTCGGGCTCCTGGTGCATGGAGCCTGCTTCTCCCTCTGCCTGTGTCTCTGCCTCTCTCTCTCTCTGTCTCTGTGTGACTATCATAAATAAATAAAAAATTAAAAAAAAAAAAAAAAGAAGGAGAGGGAGAAGCAGGGAGCCAATGTGGGACTCGATCCTAGGACCCTGGGATCATGACCTCAGCCAAAGGCATAGGCTTAACCCAATTGAGCCACCCAGACATCCTGAGGGTACTGTTTTTAATACCAGTAGAGTATATAGTCACAGAGAAAAACTCAACATTTTATTCAATTTCAATACAAATTTGTTGCATACCAATGGGATAAAAAATAAGAAAAAAAGATAGGGATGCCTGGGTGGCTCAGCAGTTGAGCATCTGCCTTTGACTCAGGTCGTGATCCCGGGTCTGGGGATCAAGTCCCGCGTCAAGCTCCCTGCAGGGAGCCTGCTTCTCCCTCTACCTCTGTCTCTGCCTCTCTGTGTGTGTCTCTCATGAATAAATAAAATCTTAAAAAAAAAAAAAAAAGACTACGGGGGCACTATAAACTTATTTATGAATGGATGTTTATCTATCTATTTTACCATGCTTCCTACCATGAGGACTAACGTTTATTATATTAGATCCTCTTTGCTTCTTCTATCTTTAGAATATATTGTTGCATATTGGAACTCTATTTCCAAGTGACAGAAAGCTAACTAAAAATATCTTAAGCAATAAAAGGGTATTTATTGGTTCATTTAACTGGTAAGGACAGAGTACAGCTAGGTGCAGGGTCAACTAAATCCAGGGATTCTGGGTCATCCTAATTGTTTTTCATCTCTCTTTTTCCTTTTCTGGCCTTATTCTCTCCTGCTATGGAGAGCCTTCCTCTGTACAACAGGAGCCAAGGCCAAGGCAGCTCCAGACTTAACATCAGCCCACTTTAGTATCTCGGAGGAAACAAGTATATCAGTATATACAATTCCAGAGAAGGGTTTTGGTTGATCTGGTCGGGATTTCATGTTCAGTCCTTGGACTCAGAGGTATGGCCAGGGGTTGGGGTCATGTGATTAGCCAGGCCTGGGGCGTGTACCTGACTGTAGTCTTGGTGGTAGATACTGTAGTTGGCAGTTGATTCAACTGGAGTGATATTTTTCCCAAAGCAGGATGGGGATGGTTCTTCTACCAGCAGAAGGAGAGAAAGAAGTTAGGCAGATAAAAATGTTATCTATTATACTTTAAATCTTCCCTAGGTTAAAAGATAACCCATTTGATTCAGCTGGCCCAGTATGGTAAACAGTTCACCCACCTACCCACCTACTCCCCATGATGTTTTCTTTATAGAGAAAAGTATAATAGACATGTAATATTTATTATGCTATAATTTTAGTAGTGGAGAATGGGGATGTTTTTACAGATCTATTATATAGTTTAGGCTGGGAAATAGCCATAAAAGTTGAGAGATGAGAGATAAGTAATTTGTTATTAACAGTAGGTCAAGATCTGAAATTTCCTATATATGTTAGAGATTTTTAAATATATTCTACATGGGGCTCCTGGGTGGCTCAGTGGTTGAGCATTTGTCTTCAGCTCAGGTCCTGATCCTGGGTCTGGGGATCGAGTCTCGCATCAGGCCCCCTGCAAGGAGCCTGCTTCTCCCTCTGCCTATGTCTCTGCTTCTCTCTGTCTCTCACGAATAAATAAATAAAATCTTTTAAAAAATAAAAATTTAAAAAATAAATATATTCTACAGATTCAAGATTATTCCTCTAATGTCTGTCTTACTTGGATGGATTCCTATAGGGTTTCTGAGAGGAAAAGGGGATTAACTCAGAGCATACTGTTTCAGTGACTCATTGTAGCAGGAACTACTACTTGTCCCTCAAACATATGTTGTCCCTTTCTATGATAATGGAAGTTTTAGCTGGGCACATAGCTGCTGAGCCAAAGACTCATCTCCCCATTTCCCATCAAATCATGTGCATACCTCCACGTGACTAGGTTGTGTTCAGTGAGATAGGGACAGTTGTGATGTATGCAACTTGCAAATCGTGCCCTTAATTTCCACATTCACCAACCAGGAACCTTACACCTGGACAGTGATGACTTATCTAACATCACAACATCAATTACTGTCAAGCCAACATTGGAAGAAAGGGTGGCAGATAGAAAAGGGAAAAGGAGGTTACTGGGCTGATAACGATGTGAACCATATGCTTTGTATTTATTTTATGTAATGATTAAATAGCCTATGTTCAGTGGCTATAAATTTCCATTTTAATGAGATTTGGTTCCAACACAGCATTTTATATTCATTCCAATGAAATTTTACTGTACATTAAAGACCATTAATATCGATTGCAACATTTTGACTTAACTTCAGTTAAACTTTGGTTTCACACACACACAAAAAAAAACACTTTGGTTTCACAACGCTGATTCTGCACCATCACAAAAATATTAATTACAAGAGAATGTTGAATCAATTGAGAATAGAACAAAGTACACTAGTAATACTAGTTTATATACAATTTGCTACAATTAGAAATGCCCTTAAAATGGATATTAACAGGGACACCTGGGTGGCTCAGTTGGTTAAGAATTCGACTCTTGGTTAAGTGTCTGACTCTTGATCTTAGCTTGGATCTTGATCTCAGGATTGTGAGTTCAAGCCCTGCACTGGGCTCCACATTGAGCTTGGCGCCTACTTTAAAAAAAAAAAAAAAAAGTGCAATCGATATTCACATCTTGTTACAATGAAATTGTGTTCCTGTGAATACATAATCTTATTTCAGTTCTAAGATGACTTAGAAGGGATCTTAGAAGGGACCCCAAATGTCCCATTGTATGTCAATAAGTGAAAAGAAATGTTTAAATATAATAGGAGGAGGAGAGGTGTTAACATCCTACTATAATTTTCTTTCTCCAGATTGTGAAAATTTTTGGCCAAGTAATGTGAGTATGGAGTTTAAGCTTACAGAATCAGGACACTTAAAAGCTCAGCTTCACCATACTTCAGTGTTCCCTACTCCTACTGTACAATCAAATTCTTGCAAAAAGGAAAGATGTGTGTCCAGCCTGGAAAATAGCTTTCTTAAACTGAATTCTGTTAATGACCGTGTATGTTAGGCTTTTGCTGATAATTATAATTAAATTTTAACCACTCACTAAAATGGCCCTAAGAACATCTACTTGGCCACACTTAAATGTCTTTTCCTTATTTTATGTCTTGTGCTTTTCACTAAGTTTGAAGATTCTCCCTTCAATCCAGATTTTGGTATTCTCTCCTAATTTTGTTGTTGTTGTTGTTTTAAGATTTTATTTATTTATTCATGAGAAACACAGAGAGAGGCAGAGACACAGACAGAGGGAGAAGCAGACTCCCTGCAGGGAGCCTGATGTGGGACTTGATCCCAGGACCCCAGGATCACACCCTGAGCTAAAGGCAGAGACTCAACCACTGAGCCACCCAGGCGTCCCTCCTAATTTTGAAAAAGAAACTGCCAATTTCTTGTAGTATTCTTGTTTGACCATAGAGGGCACAAGGTCATTAAAAAGTTAAATAAATTGCTCATGGAGCAATTCATAGTACCTGTCGGCTCTCTACTTCATGATGTGAGAAAATGGAGATAATTTACTCTGATGTTTTAAATACTGAAAATCCTGTTTTTTCCCCAGAGGTTAAATTTAATTTCACATAGACTTTGCTTTCATTGTTCAAAATATAAAGGATACTCAACTCACCAGAAAAATAAAAAATGATCAACTTGACCTCCTAGACTGTCAGATTCACACTGGAGATCAACAAAGAAACAGTGCTACTGAATCTAAATTAGCAATTACTTTGCCACCATTAATCTCAATTTCTAACAAAAAATAATAAAAGATATTGATGTACTACATTTATTACAGTGATTTTGCATTATTTTGTTCTATAAAAAGATGCAAAAAATGCAGTGGCAGTATTACAGTAGCACAGGAAAAACAGATTAGAAAATTAGAAACTAGTAGCATAAAATGATGAAAATTGTAGGATAACTAAAAGAAACTTTTATCATGGGCAACAATACAAATTCCTGGCATTCTTCTAAATGTGCTGAATTTAATCAAATATAAAAAGAAATCTTAGGGGTGCCTGACTGGCTCAGTCTGTGGAGCATGAAACTCTTGATCTCAGGGCTGTGAGTTTGAGCCCCCTCTTGGGTATAGATATTACTTAAAACCTTAAAAAAAAAGAAAGGGGAAAAAAAAGGTGGGGGGGGGGGGGTTAAATAAATAAATAAATAAATAAATAAGAAAGGGGGCAGCCCTGGTGGCTCAGCGGTTACGTGCCGCCTTCAGCCCAGGGCCTGATCCTGGAGTCCCAGGATCCGAATTCCACATCAGGCTCCCCTGCAGGGAGCCTGCTTCTCCTTCTGCCTGGGTCTCTGCCTCTCTGTGTCTCTCATGAATAAATAAATAAAATCTTTTAATAAAAATTAGAATGACCATGTTTTGTTGCCCATTCATATTCCAACTTTTGAATTTCTGAACTTTGTTCATGGTGCTTTTAAACTCAGGGAGAGTAATGCACTCAGCTGAGAGACATCTGGTAGTATAATGGTTGGTGAGTTTTTAGAAAGTGGTGCTAAGCACAAGATATTTTGGAACATTGCAACAATAAAAAATCAAATGGTGTCACAATTTCTTTGTGACCTGAAAAAGCACTTTTAAAAATTTCCAGCTATGGACTGACCACTTCTGCACAACACCTGTGACCTCCAGGTGTATTGCTATACAAGGCACCCTGCAATGTGCTCCATTAGCCAAGAGTATATCCTGCCAAGACATGGTTACCACTAACTCATTTCATTTTGATTGGTATTCATTATTTATGCTTAGCTGTTTGTGGCTGTACTCTCCTCACAAACTGCACTGACATATATTGCCAAAGAGGTATGTGATCTTAGATATTGCAAGTTTTATAAAAGGTAGATCTTAGTGTCCTAAACTGTAAACGTCAAAGTTATTGGGGAAAACTGCTCAAACCAAAATCTGGGTTTATAATTTTTTTACACTTAGATTGTTAAGCAGCACAGATGAAAAGTGTGAAAATATAATTATCCTGTGTGTTGCAGTTCAGTTCCCCAGGAAAAAAAAATCTGAGATGGAAATTAGCATGCAGAAAGTTTAGCCGGAAGTGTTCTTGGCATCAGCACCTGCAGGAGAAAGAAAGAAGGAGGATTAGGCAAGAGTTGAACTGTGATGTGGCAACAAAAGCCTCAGTTAATCCCTACTGGAAGCTCTGGAGCTCAGATAACACTTTTGAGCCTTTCTGCACCGGGGTGAGGTGGATGGGCCTTTGTAAACCTCATCAGCCAGTTATTGAACGTGGGCTGCTTCTGGTGAAGTGGCATGCCATTGGAGAAGGTAGCTCTCCTCAGCCAAGGGCAAGTTTCAGAGAGGAACTTAGCTGAGAGTTGCTTGCTAGCTGTCTACTGTCCCAGAAGCTGGAGTGATTCAGACCTACAGGGGGGTGATCTGGGCAGCACACTGCAGCATCCACAACAGTGTGAGATTGGTGATGGGAAGAAGTGTAATAGTGGCAGACATTTTGTGTAGTAAAAAGAGCTGAGATCAAATTACCTACATCCTGTACCTTAAATATATTTTTTTTTTTATATTCTACTTTTCATCTCTGGTTATCTTTTTTTTTTTTTTTAATTTTTATTTATTTATGATAGTCACACACACAGAGAGAGAGAGAGGCAGAGACACAGGCAGAGGGAGAAACAGGCTCCATGCACCGGGAGCCCGACGTGGGATTCGATCCAGGGTCTCCCGGATCGCGCCCTGGGCCAAAGGCAGGCGCCAAACCGCTGCGCCACCCAGGGATCCCTGTACCTTAAATATGTCACAACCCTGCCCAAGAATCTACGATAGCTCCCTACTGCCTCCATTCAGTTCTAAACCCCATTCTCTGGTTTATAAGAACCACCACAATCCGCCTTACCCTAACTATCCAAACTTCTACTCCTCATGTGTTCCCAGCTGAGATCTTCAAGTGCTGTGAAGTCAGTGGACTCACTTCTTTGTTTCTGCCCATACCCTTCTCTCCCCTACCTAAATTCAGTAAGCCTCCATATACATATTATGGTAGTCTCTTCCCTCTCTGGGTTTGCAGCGCACAGCCTATGCCACAAATTCCCCCCCCTTAATAATAAATGATCTCTATCTCCAGTAGTTTTCGGTGTGTGTTGAGGGGAGGTAGGGGCAGGCATAGGATCCACAGTAGATTGAAAGATCCTCCACAGCAAGGTTTGTGCCTTGTTATCTTCCCATATCATCTACCAGGTTAGTTGGCCTATGATTAGACATTGAATAGATTCAGAGGTTAGAGAAGAAAGAGGCTTCAGGGACCACTTAGTCCAGCCTAATTTTACAGATGGTTTAACAGAGGCTCAGAAAGATTAAGTTGCAATCCTCCTCTGAACTCCCACATTACTTTGTATTTTGTAATGGTATTTAATGCTTTCTATTTTTTACATTAATTATCTTCTTACCTGTTCTACCAGTCTTTATCTATATTTTTATGAGCTTTTTCTCCCTGCCTTACTTACATGCTGGTGTTCCCTAAGGCTCTGTTGGGCTCTTTTACCTGAACCATCCATTCCCATAGGCATCAATTACCACCAATAAATTGAATGACTCACTGATTCGTAATCTTTAGCTGTGTGACTCTACCCCAGTAAGCCTTAGAAAACTCCACTGGATGCTCTACAAGATTCTCATACCCAACTTGTCGTCCGTACCTCCCTGATCCTTGTATCCGACTAACCACCAAATTCTATTCATTTACTTTGGAAATGTCACACAAATCCCAACCCCCTCTGCATTCACTGCCACATGTCATGAATTCAGGTCTTCCTTATCTCTGAATACTAGGAGCATCCCTTTCCCTGTTCTCTGTATAACCATTCTTTTCCTACTACTTCACCCTCAAAGCTGCTACCAAAGTAATCCTCCAAACTTGACCTAATATGTCACTCCTTTCTAAATCTTCTTTAAATTTTCCTTTAAAAATCTTCATTGGTGGGGTGCCTGGGTGGCTCATTCAGCTAAGATTCTGACTCTTGATACCAGCTGAGGTCATGATCTCAGGGTAGTAAGATGAAGCCCTACATTGGGCTATGTGCTGGGCTTTGGAGCCTGCTTGGGATTCTCTCTCTCTCTCCCTCTGCCAATACACACCCTAAAATAAAATGTTCATTGGCTCTTTGTAACCTATAATTAAAAGCTAAACTTCTTTTTTTTTTTAAAGATTTTATTTATTTATTCATAGACACAGAGAGAGAGGGGCAGAGACACAGAGGGAGAAGCAGGCTCCACACAGGAAGCCCGATGTGGGACTGGATCCTGGGTCTTCAGGATCACATCCCAGGCTGCAGGCGGCGCCAAATCGCTGCGCCACTGGGGCTGCCCAAAAGCTAAACTTCTTACCATAGCATACAAAGCTTTTCAAAGAAAGGCAGTGAGCAAACATCCAGGAGTAAATTTTGATTATGACTTAGAGCTATGGGACCTCAGGCAAGTTTACATATTCTTTCTCTCTATGTCCCATGTGAAAAATATGCAGTATCTGATAAGATTGTTGTAAGGAATGCATAAATTGATAATATTAAGTGCATAGAACAGTGCCGGGTGTGTATTAAATTCTGCTATTATTTCTAAATCTAAGACAAGGTATCTTTTCAGTCTCATCTGGCAGTTCATTATTTGAACCCAATTCTCAAGCCATAGTAAATTTTCATATTTAAACCAACTATGACATACCTTTTCATTATTTTGTCCCTTTTTATATACTTTTTCCTCAAAATAGTTTCCCAACTTTGCTCCTAATGAATTTAGGGCTCGTCCTTCAAGAAACAGGTAAGGGTCATAGTCTCCTTATAGTCTTCCTTGCTACTCTTATCCGTGAGGCACTTATAGTCTTCTTTATCAATGTTCTCTAAGTTGTAAACATACTTTTATGTTTACTTATCACACATTATATTATATTAATGCTACTTTTTTGTTAGTCCTCTGAACCAGGATATGAGTTTCCAGAGGCCATGTCTTAATTTTTGTGTCACTGATGCCTTGTACAGCTCCTAATATATATTGGGCACTCAAGAACTGTTTATTAAAATGAACTATGGGGGCAGCCCCGGTGGCGCAGCGGTTTAGCGCCGCCTGCAGCCCGGGGTGTGATCCTGGAGACCCGGGATCGAGTCCCACATCGGGCTCGCTGCATGGAGCCTGCTTCTCCCTCTGCCTGTGTCTCTGCCTCTCTCTCTCTCTCTGTGTCTCTATGAATAAATAAATAAAATCTTTAAAAAATAAAATAAAATGAACTATGGGGCAGCCTGGGTGGCTCAGCGGTTTGGCGCCTCCTGCAGCCCCAGAACGTGAGCCTGGAGACTCAGGATCGAGTCCCATGTCGGGCTCCCTGCATGGAGCCTGCTTCTCCCTCTGCCTGTGTCTCTGCCTCTCTCTCTCTCTCTCTCTCTCTCTCTCTGTCTCTCATGAATAAATATATAAAATCTTTTAAAAAAAGTTTAAAAAAATAAAAACTAAAGTGAACTATGTTTTTTAAAAAAGAATTGGGGGCACCTGGGTGGCTCATTTGGTGGAGCATACAACCCTTGATATTGGGGTTGTGAATTTGAGCCCCATGTGGATTGTAGGGATTACTTTATTTATTTATGTATTTATGTATTTATGTATTTATTTAAAGATTTTATTTATTTCTCCATGGGAGACACACACACACACACACACACACACACACACACACAGAGAGAGAGAGAGAGAGAGAGAGGCAGAGACACAGGAGGAGGGAGAAGCAGGCTCCATGCTGGGAGCCCGACGTGGGACTCGATCCTGGAACTCCAGGATCGAGCCCTGGGCCAAAGGCAGGCGACAAACCACTGAGCCACCCAGGGATCCCCTTAAGATTTTTTTTTTTAAAGTAAACTCTACACCCAACATCATGCTCAAACTCATCACCCCCTATCAACTGAACCAGCCAGTTGCCCTGAGTCTTCTCCAGTATTTTCTGGTCCTGTACCTTTCCCTGGGCATTCAAAATGACTTTATAAATTCCCTCATATATGTATTTACTTTGGAACATCCTAGTCCTTAAATGTCTTCAAGTGTCCTAGTGTGGCTCCTAAAAGAGGGGGAAAATAGAGTTTAAAAAGAAAGAAAAAGGCATCAGCCCTTTAAATCCTCTGGAAGTCCCTTTTTCTTCTTCTTCTTCTTTTTTTTTTTTTTTTAAAGATTTTATTTTTTTATTCATGAGAGACACACACAGGCAGAGACACAGGCAGAGGGAGAAGCAGGCCCCATGCAGGGAGCCCAATGTGGTACTTGATCCCAGGACTCCAGGATTATGCCCTGGGCCAAAGGCAGGCACTAAACCACTGAGTCACCCAGGGATCCCTGGAAGTCCCTTCAGCTAGAGCTAGAAGAGCGTATAACTGCTGGGGAGGGTACAGTAAAGTCTGCCTAAATCTGTGTCTGCACCTTGATGATTAGAACCAATAATCATTGATCAGAACACAGATCCCCCACAGATTATTAGGGGACATGGTCTCTATTGCCTACCCTGGTTTCCACAGGCTGCCTACAAGCTGCTCCTGGAATGTATGTACACTTGCCTGTAATAGGGCTGGGATGTAGGGCATAAGTAGCTGCTACTTAGCTTGGAGCTTAAATTGACCAAAGTTAACCACAATCTACTTCCAAGACTTCCCCTGGAAGTTGCAAGCCTTGAGATAGACTCCAGAGTTCCAAAATAGCTACACCAGACAGATTTTGCCTGCCTCTTTCTCAGAAAGAGAAGAAATGGTTAAATGAGGCTGTCAAGGAGGATCATGTGCAGTCGACGTAGGGACAGATTCCTGGTGCTTTGTACTCTGCCATCTTCCCAGAAACCTCCTTCTAATGCATCACTTTCATTTAATCAGATTGATCAATACAAAAGTAATTGATAATGCTCAGTGTTGCGGAAAATTGGGGGGAAAAGGAACTTTCAGAATATTGAGGGTAAGAATAGAGAAAAAAAAGTGCTATAAATTGCTACAGCCTTTTGACAAAGCAATTTTTTAAATTTCTTTTTTTTAATATGATCTCTACATACAACAAGGGGCTCGAAAGCACAACCCTGAGATCAAGAGTTATGTGCTCTATCAACTGAGCCAGCCAAAGACCCCCAAGAAGGCAATTTGATAATACCTATAACCATTTTTTGAATTCACATACTCTTTGATCCAAGAGTGAACTCCATAGGTTTATTTGCACAAAAACCCAATGATACATGTGCATTGATGTTCATAGTATTGTTTGTAACAGTGGAAAACTGGCAACATCCTAAATGAGTGTTAATGGAGAACTGGTTAAACTATAGAACATCCATACTGTGAAATACTTACAACTGTTAAAAAATAATGAACACACAAAATATTTAGTAACTACAAAGTAGTCCTTTGACACCTTTGAAGAACAATGAAAAGTTATTTTATAGACTGTCCTGCACTTGGGACAATCAGCCCGCAGTTGTCTAATTTTTGTTTTAAGATTTAATTTATTTATTCATGAGAGACACACACAGAGAGATGCAGAGACATAGGCAGAGGGAGAGGCAGGCTCCTTGCAGGGAGCCCGATGTGGGACTCGATCCCAGGACACTGGGATCACGCCCTGAGCCAAAGGCAGATGCTCAACTGCTGAGCCACCCAAGCGTCCCTGTCTGATGTGTTTTATGATTACTGAGATTCTGCATTTTTGGGAAGAATACCACAAGGTAATGTGCCCTTCTCAATGTATCACGTCTGGGATACAACATGATTTTACTGTATCTTACTGGTGATGTTTACCTTGATCACTTGGTGTCCACTAGTATTCTCTACTATAAAGTATTTGTTTCATAAGAGGATAAAAATCTCTGGGGAAGAGATTTCCCAAAAATGCCTGGGAATTAGTTACAAATACATAAGAAAATACAGGGCAGCCCGGGTGGCTCAGCGGTTTAGTGCCGCCTTCGGCCCAGGGCCTAATCCTGGAGACCTGGGATCGGGTCCCGTGTTGGGCTCCCTGCATGGAGCCTGCTTCTCCCTCTGCCTGTGTCTCTGCCTCTCTCTCTCTCTGTGTATCTCTCATGAATGAATAAATAAAATCTTAAAAAAAAACATAAGAAAATACATATATGTTAATATGAACACATTATGTTCATGTTAATATGAACATAAAACTATAACTTAAATATTTGTAATCCACAAGAGCTATGGTTTTTAATAAGCTATGTCTTTCAGCACCATTTACCAACATTAAAAAAATATGGGTCTCTGTACAGTTTAAGGGAATGTGATGATTCTTTTATCATTGTGATAAGCTGTATTTTCTAAATTATTTTTTTAAAGATTTTATTTATTTAAGACAGAGAGAGAGAGAGAGAGAACAAATGGGGGTACGGGTCAGAAGGAGATGGAGAAAAAAGAAGGAGATGGAGAAGCATACTCCCCACTGAGCAGGGAGCCTTCATCAGGTTCCCTGCTCAGTGGAAAGCCTGCTTCTTCCTCTCCCTCTGCTGCTCCTGTGCTTGTGCTCTTTCACTCTCTCTGTCAAGTAAATGAATACAATCTAATAAAAAAAAAAAAAAAAAAGAAAGAAATTGGATCTAGAGAGAAAAAAGTGAGACAGGAGGAAGAGAATACAAGCTCATGTTGTGCAAGGCAGGGAGGTAATAGATATTGCTTACACAAAGAAGGAAAAAATATCATATAAAGGTGTAATTATAATCATGAGAAAAATAAAACAGAGCATTTTAAAAAATGTTTTTTCTTAAGTGACCTTCACACCCAAGTGGAGCTCAAACTTGTGACTCCAAGATCAAGAGTCACATGCTCTACCTACTGAGCCAGGTGCTCCAAACAGTGTTTTTTTTTTTTTTAGATTTTTAATTTATTTATTCATGATAGAGAGAGAGAGAGAGAGGCAGAGATACAGGTAGAGGGAGAAGCAGGCTCCATGCAGGGAGCCCGACGCGGGACTCGATCCCAGGTCTCCAGGATCAGGCTCTGAGCCAAAGGCAGATGCTCAACCGCTGAGCCACCCAGGTGCCCTTTAAAGATTTTATTTTGAGGACAGCCCGGGTGGCGCAGCGGTTTAGCGCTGCCTTCAGCCCAGGATGTGATCCTGGAGACCAAGGATCGAGTTCCATGTCAGGCTCCCTGCATGGAGTCTGCTCCTCCCTCTGCCTGTGTCTCTGCCTCTCTCTCTATCCTCTCTGTGTTTCTCATGAATAAATAAATAAAATCTTAAAAAAAAAAAAAGATTTTATTTTGAGGTAATTTCCACACCCAATGTGGGACTCAATCCCCATGTTGGGCATAGAGTTTACTAAGAAAATAAATAAACTTTAAAAACACAAGCTTGTTATGCTCTAAATTATACCCATATGTCTTATTCATTTTATAACTGGAAGTTTGTACCTTTTGATTCCCTTCACTCATTTGCCCAAACTCCTGCATCTAGCAATGGACGATCTATTTTTTCTTTTGTATATGTGAGCTTAGACTATTTTTTATTCCACATATAAGTGAGATCATGTATTATTTGTCTTTCTCTGATTTATTTCACTTAGCATAATATGCTTGAGGTCCATTCTTGCAAATGTCAAGCTTTCATTCTTTTTTTATAGCTGAGTAATACTCCATTGTACATATCTACCACCTTTTCTTTGTCTATTCTTTCATCCCACTGACAGATACTTAGGTTGTTTCCATATCTTGACTATTATAAGTAGTGCTGCAGGGGATTCCTGGGTGATTCAACGGTTTGGCCCCTGCCTTTGGCCCAGGGCATGATCCTGGAGTCCTGGGATCAAGTCCCACATCAGGCTCCCTGCATGCAGCCTGCTTCTCCCTCTGCCTATGTCTCTGCCTCTCCCTCTGTGTATCTCTCATGAATAAATAAATAAAATCTTTAAAAATATATATAAATAGTGCTGCAGTTGACATGGAGGTGCAAATATCTTTGCACGTCAGCCCTCACTGCTATAATGTAATACCATAGACTGAGTGGCTTAATGGGAATTTATTTTCACAGTTTTGGAGGCTAGGGTGTCAAGATCAAGATCCCACCCAATTGAGTTCCTGGTGAGAGCTCTCCTCTTGGCTTACAGAGGGCCACCTTCTTGCTGTGTTCTCTCTTAGCACAGAGAGAGAGGAAGCAAGCTTTCTGATATCTCTTTTTAGAAGGGCACTAATCCCACAATGATGACTTCAACTTCATGAACTTATCTAAACCTAATTAGCTCCCAAAAGCCCCACTTCCAAATACCATCACATTGCAGATTAGGGTTTCAACTTACGAATTTTGGTCAGATACCATTCAGTTCCCAGCACCAGTGATCACACTTAGCACCCCCACAGTTAGACAACCTGACATTGCCCTCTGATATATCCCCTCTGATGTTATACAAAACATTTAGGAGCTACGAGAGAAAAAAGCCCTGCTCATACCTTGACTGTAGCCAAGGGAGACCCATTTCAGACTTCTCACCTCCCCAATTGTAAGAGAACACATCTGTGTTAAGTCACTAAGTCTGTGGTTGTCACAACAGTAGTTGGAAACTGTTACAGGCATTTCCTGGAAGTAGTAAATATTTATATACCATATTAACTGAGATATAAATCACACTAAGATTTTAGAAGGTTTTTAAACATAGGGGTGCCTGGCTGGCCCACTTGGAACATATGATCTTGATCTCAGTGTTATGAGTTTGAGCCCCACATTGGATGTAGAGATTACTTAAAAATAAAATCTTGAAAAAAAAAAAAAGATCTTAAACACAAAACAATAAGAATTTTGGGGTTATTCCTAACTTATTAAGAAAATTCTGTTACCAAAATACCATCCTTCCCAAGCCCTCTAATAAATTAAATTTCTGCTGAATTCTATTTAAGAATGAAAGTGTAGTTGTATGTTAAAAAAAAAAATCACTTCCTTAATTTTTATTTCGTTATGTTTAGATTTGGGTGTCCTAGGCTTGATGTTCTGACTTCTCCATTCTTCTCCCCAAAATTTCCCATAGCAAAGACAATTCAATGTATTTACTAGACCAGTTCATTTTCCTCTTGAGAACACAGAAAAGTTACAGGTCCCAGTTGATCTTTCAGTTAAGTGGGGCGATGTGACCAGTTCTGCCCCCATGGGAACCAGGCAGGGGTGATATTTGGGCCTCCATGCACAAGCCCACTCATCTGTCTCTCCCTTGTCAGTGGTCTTAAAGACCATCTGTTGATCACTCCCACAGAAATCAGCCTAAATGTAACCCCATCTCCTACTTGCCTACTCCTGCACTGTATTGAGATATGAAAGAGGAGAAAACATTTTTCTTGAGTTGAGCTACTGGAATTTTGGGGATTGTTATAGCAGTTAGCCTACTCTAGTGTATATTCTAATATTTTGTTAAATTCTTTTAAAGTATACTACATGTACATATGTATCTGTACCTATATGTGTATATAACTTTGACATATGATTTTTACATTAGTTAAAATTACAGTTATGGAGGACACCTTGGTGGCTCAGTGGTTGAATGTCTGCCTTTGGCTCAGGTCATGATCCCAGGGTTCTGAGATCGAGTCCCACATCAGGCTCCTGCAGGAAGCCTGCTTCTCCCTCTGCCTATGTCTCTACCCCTTTCTCTGTGTCTCTCATGAGTAAATAAATAAAATCTTTTTCAAAAAGTACACTTATGGGCATTAAGGAGAGTGATGAGCACCAGGTGTTCTATGTACATTTTAATCACTAAATTCTACACCTTAAACTAATATTACACTGCTAACTAACTGAAATTTAAATAAGACTGAAATTTAAATAAAAACTTGAAAGAAAAAAAAAACTACAGTTAGCTGTGCATTACCAGAAAGCTTTCATTTTATTAAAAAAGATTTATTTATTTATTTGAGAGAGAGAAAGCACATGTGCAAGTTGGGGGAAGGGCAGAGGGAGAGAATCTTCAGACAGATTCCCTGCTGAGCGTGGAGCCCCACGTGGGATCCCACAATCCATGAGATCCTGACCTGAGCCAAGACCGAGAGTCTGAAGCTCAACTACTGAGCCACTGAGGCCCCCCGACCAGAGAGCTTTCTTAAACAAGAAAAAGATTTGCTTTACATGTCTATTGGTAGGTAGGACCAGGGCTGGTATTGGAAATTTAAAGATGTCATCAAAGAACCAGTCTTCTTCTGTCTTCCTATTCTGCTTTCTTGCTAATGGTTGCTCAGCAACAAATATTTTATACATTCTAAGCAGGAAGGAGGAAAAGGAAGAAGTAGCAGCAGACTTCTACTTAAATATCATTAACCAGAATCGAGTCACATGATCACAATTAGCAACAAGATGGCCTGGGAGCATAGGTTTTTATTAGAATAAGCAAGCAAAATATGTTGGAATGAAGGCTGAGTGAGCCAATCTACTGTATCTGTTATTACTTCCTTTTTAGATTTTAACATAAGTAAACAAACAAGAACCTAAAGAGCTAACAATAGAATTTTCCAAGCTGTTAAAGTAGCTGTAATAAAATCTGTAAAGCTGAAGCAGATGAAGAGAAAATTTAGTGGATTATATTATACTATAAAATAGGTACCAGGCAGCTGAGCTGGGGTGGCTCAGCGGTTTAGCGCCGCCTTCAGTCCAGGGCATGATCCTGGAGACCCAGGATGGAGTCCCATGTCGGGCTCCCTGAATGGAGTCTGCTTCTCCCTCTGCCTGTGTCTCTGCCTCTCTCTCTCTGTTTCTCACGAATAAAGAAATAAAATCTTTAAAAATAAAATAAAATAAAATGGGTACCTATTGGGGCACCCAGCTGGCTCAGTGGGTAGAGTGTGCAACTCTTGATCTGCGGGGTTGTGAGTTCATACATTGGATATGGAGTTTACTTAAATAAAATATAAATAAAATGGGCATCTATTAAAATTATTGTGCCATGTGTGTCTACATCTTACACAAATCAATATCTATATCTCTAGCTAGGTAACTATCTGATTTGTACTTAAATTTATATATACTAATATCTGAAGTCAATTAGATCTATTCTTCTCAAGTATGGCAAAATCATATGGCAGATAGAGTAACTGTATGCTTTGGTTTTCCGAGGACAATCACAGAGTAATTATTAATAGCATGCCCTTTCATTCTCAAGTGTTTTGATTTAGATGATAAATTATATGATTTCCCTTATATCTAAAGAACAAGTGCAAATGAACTGTTAGCAATGACCTGGAAGGGGTCAGGAAAGCATTTACTTTCTGGAAATGAGTAAATTACATTTACATTTTATTTGAATCCCACCAGGATTTCCCTTGTACTAATACAGAAGATCCAGAGGCATCCTTCAGTTTGGGGCATTCCATATAGCCATTAAAAAAGCCAAAATTCGGGATCCGAATGGGTGGGTGGCGCAGCGGTTTGGCGCCTGCCTTTGGCCCAGGGCGCGATCCTGGAGACCCGGGATCGAATCCCACGTCGGGCTCCCGGTGCATGGAGCCTGCTTCTCCCTCTGCCTGTGTCTCTGCCTCTCTCTCTCTCTCTCTGTGACTATCACAAATAAATAAAAAATTTAAAAAAAAAAGCCAAAATTCCTGGAGACTGGGAAATACCAATTTCTCCCCTTTTTTCCCTTCTTCTCATACAACTTTGATACAATGGTTTCCTTTGTTCTTAAGAATGGCTGACATGGTCATGGTAGAACATGCCACCCTTGATTTCAGGGTCTTGAGTTCAATCCCCACGTTGGGCCTAGAGCTTACTTTAAAAAAATACCTGAGAGAATTTGCAGCAATTTAGGCATAGTTGGGGATGGGAGTTGGTGACGGAGAGCAGTGAATAAGCCTCCTAGACTTTAAAACAGAAGGGAAATCTTAGGACACTCATAAGTTTGGAAGGCGTTGCACAAACCTCTTTTATTGGACTCACTCCAAAGCATGATAAATCCACTGTACTCATGAATCATATATATTACTTAGCAGTGCTATAACAAGGGGCACCTGGGTGGCTCAGTTGGTGAGTGTCTGACTCTTGGTTTCAGCTTAGGTTAAGATCTCAGGGTCCTGGGATCAAGCCCTGAGTCAGGCATGCTCAGTGGGGAGGCTATTTCTCTCCCTCTGAGTATACACACACTCTCTCTCTTTCAAATAAATAAATACATGTTAAAAAAAATCCTACAATAAATATTTTTACACCTTTGGGCACTTGCCCAATTATTTCCTTAGAAATCCCACTTCTAAAAAAAAAGAAAATTCTCACTTCTATTTATTTTTAGAAATTAAACAAATATACATATTCAATTTTTAATATATAATGACAACCTGGTGTACCTCTTATAGTATATGGAAGTATATATTTTTCTCACATCTTCTACAATACTGAATAATATTTTCTTTGACCATCTAATCTGTGACAACTACCACTTTTTATTTCTTTGGTTTTTTGATTACCAGTATACATTAAACATTTTTCATCCATTCAATAGCCAATTGTTATTTTTATCCTTCCAAAATTGGTTGGTCATGTTTTTTGTCTATTTTATATTGAATGTCTTTTTCCTCTTGGTTTATAAAAGAGTTTTTCTATACTAGTGTAACAGTAGAACAGTAATGATCTGTTCTACAAATTCAAGGTACAAATGTGGTCACTTACATAGGTTAATTTTCTCTATCATAGTTAAGACCTTTCCCATGCCCTATTAGAAGAAAGTCCAGTTTTTCCCATTGTGGTGTCCCCTGCTCTCCACTGATTGTCCAAGAATTTTGAGAGGGGGCTTTACTTAGCCCAAGATTGAAAGAATTCTCATATATATCTATACCTATATTTAGATTTTATCTACTTATTTGAGAGAGAGAGAGAGAGAGAGAGAGAGAGAGCAGGCACGCATGAGCGCACAAGCAGGGAAGGGGTAGAGGGAAACGGAGAAGCAGACTCCCTGCTGAACAGTGAGCCAGGGCCCAAGGCAGGGCTGAATCTCAGAACCCTGGGAACTTGACCTGAGTTGAAGGCAGACACTTAAACGCCTAGAGCCACGCAGGTACCCGCCCCCCACCCCCAAATTCTCTTCTAAATGCCAAATACAAAGAGAGCTAAAACCGGGGTCTACTCAGTCTTCCTGGCCACTCACTGGGTCTTTTTGTACATGTACATAAGTCTCCTTAAATTCAGAACTTGGTGAGCAGAAACTGGGTCTTGGTCCCCTCTTTCCAAAAGATACTGGATTCCTATGACAAACTGATCCACCTCTTTCCAGTGGTTAGGCAAAACAAAGGGTGAGACAGCTTGTGCCAATTAGGAGAGGAAAACACACACACATACACACACACACACACACACCCCAAAAAGTTTTGTTAGAACCTTCTTAAGGTCACTGGTGCCTTTACCAATTATATTTGCATAACTGAGACAGTCCTTTCAATTGACTCTTCACAGAACAAAGAATATCAACTTCATCTGATAAAAAATGTAAAAATATTAAAAAATGTTGTTAAGAGATACAACCCTAACCCTTTAGTATGTGTGTTGTGTCTATATATACATACATATATGTGTTTCCATCTGTGGGTTGCTTCTTAGCCTTGTTTGTTTTGTTTGTTTTTAATGGAGAAGATTATATCTGTTTTAAATTTTGTATGTAGTCAAACATAAAATCCTGGGTGGCTCAGTCCATTAAGCATCTGGCACTTGATCTTAGGGTTGAGAGTTCAAGCCCTCAAGCCCTGCATTGGGTTCTGCACTGGGTGTGGAGCCTACTTTAAAAAAAGCAAAATAACCATTCAGGCTCAACATTTGTTTCTTAATTCTTCAAGTTTCAAAAGACCTTTCTCATCCCAAATTTATGAAAGATACTTATCCAAACTTTCTTTTGGTACTTTAATGTTCTAATTTTCTCACATTTAAAGTTATAAGTGGGCAGCCCCAGTGGCTCAGCAGTTTAGCGCCTGCCTTCAGCCCAGGGCCTGATCCTGGAGACCCGGGATCAAGTCCCACATCAGGCTCCCTGCATGGAGCCTGCTTCTCCCTCTGCCTGTATCTCTGCCTCTCTCTCTCTCTCTCTCTCTCTCTCTCTGTGTGTGTGTGTCTGTTATGAATAAATAAATAAAATATTTAAAAATAAAATAAAATAAAATTATAAGTAAGTAAGTAAGTAAATAAATAAGATTTACATCTTATGTAAAGTTTATTTGGTGAAGGAGTGAGGTAATGATCTTTTTTGTGGTGTGTGTGACTAGCCAGTTGCACATATATCACTTAATAAGAATCTAATACTTTGGGGATCCCTGGGTGGCTCAGAGGTTTAGCGTCTGCCTTCAGCCCAGGGTGTGGTCCTGGAGGCTGGGGATCCATTCCCACATTGGGCTCCCTGCATGGAGCCTGCTTCTCCCTCTGCCTGTGTCTCTGCCTCTTTCTCTGTCTCTCATGAATAAATAA
The DNA here is from genome assembly GCF_048164855.1 of Canis lupus baileyi. Classification (NCBI taxonomy): domain Eukaryota; kingdom Metazoa; phylum Chordata; class Mammalia; order Carnivora; family Canidae; genus Canis; species Canis lupus. Next base: position 12,737,175 of record NC_132849.1, read on the forward strand.
ATAAAATCTTAAGAAAAAAAAGAATCTAATACTTCCTCATGATTTGAATTGTCCTTTTATCATATACAGGAAGTTCCCACAGCAAATATTTCAAAATTTGATGACTGTTTTAGCCTAAATCAGCCACTTTTCTCACAATCTCAGCAGACAACTTCTTGCAAATAATTAAGTCTGTCAAAAACTCCTTCAACTTTACCACAACTCCACTCTTCATGTGAACACAGACCATCATTTATTTCTAGAACAAGCGTCTGCAAATATTTTCTGTAAAGGGAGAGTGAATATTTTTTTAAGTTTATTTATTTATTTAAGTAATCTCTACACCCAACATGGGGCTCAGACTCACAACCCCAAGATGGAGAGTCATACCCTCTTCTGACTGTGCCAGCCAGGCACCCAGTTTTTAAAAGTTTTTTTTTTTAAAGTTTATCAGTAAATATTTTAGATTTTGAAGGCCAACGGTGAAATCGAAGATATTATGTAGGTATTTATAGACTTTAAAATATACCTACATATATTATAACATATATTTTTATTATGTAGGCATATATATATTTTTTTATTTTTATTTTTTTTCATATATATATTTTTTAAAATTTTATTTATTTATTCATGAGAGACAGAGAGAGGCAGAGACATAGGCAGAAGGAGAAGCAGTCTTCCTGTGGGGAGCCTGATAAGGGACTTGATGCCAGGACCCTGGGATCAGGACCTGAGCCAAAGGTAACCACTCAACCACTGAGACACCCAGGTGCCCCGTAAGTATATTTATATATATATTTCTGCCCATGAGAGGAAGAGAATTTTTTAATTAAAAACATTTTTTTTAATAATAACATTTTCTTAATTGGGACTCAAAACAGTTGCAAATATTCATTCATTAAAACCATTTATCCTTCCTAAGGTCATGCAAAAATGGATTTGGCTCTGACCTTTGACATCTTCTCTCTGACTTTAAATGAAGAACTGCTTATGAGAGTCCCTCCTACCCCCACTCAAGGTCAGTTCCTGAACTCAATTCTTCTGGACTCTTCAGTGACATTAGCCATAAATCTAATTAGCAATTCTATTCCAATCCCAAAGCAGCTTTCTAAACTCCTTTTTTCAGTGATTAATTTATATATTTACATAATAAAAACAGCTGTGTAAAGTCAAAGAAAATATAAAAGTAATTTAAATATGTAGGCAGCAAATCCTGTTTGGCCACAGCATATTTACAACTACAGGAAGTTATAAAGCACATCCTCTGGTAAATCCACACATTTCTGTGACAAATATAATACAAAAAATATTTAAATCATTTATAGTTTCAGAATACAGATATAATTTTTTGTTCATCAGACTTGCTTTTCTATTTCCATCCTCTCTCTCTCTCTCTCTCTCTCTTTTTTAAAGATTTTATTTATTCATTCATGAGAGACATAGAGAAAGAGAGAGGCAGAGACATAGGCAGAGGCAGAAGCAGGCTCCATGCAGGGAGCGTATGTGGGACATGATCCTGGGACTCCAGGATCACACCCAGGGCCAAAGGCAGGCCCTAAACCGATGAGCCACCCAGGGATCCCCTCCATCCTCTCTCTTAATAATAATTTATGGGGATCCCTGGGTGGCGCAGCGGTTTGGCGCCTGCCTTTGGCCCAGGGCGCGATCCTGGAGACCCGGGATCGAATCCCACGTCGGGCTCCCTGTGCATGGAGCCTGCTTCTCCCTCTGCCTCTGTCTCTGCCTCTCTCTCTCTCTGTATGACTATCATAAATAAATAAATAAATAAATAAATAAATAAATAAATAAATAAATAAAAATAATAATAATAATTTATGATATCTCATGAGGATGGTGACTCATAACACAATAATGTGCTAGGTAGGTAGAAAAATCCAATCTTAAAAAAAAAAATCCAATCTTTCACAAAGAAAACTTCATATATCCAAAATACATACTACACATATACACTGGAGTATATATTATAGTAACATTGCATAGACCTTATGGGAAAGTGCTCCAGGAGACCTGTGCTCAAATTCTGATGCTAACACTAGCCCAGGACTCATTTTTCTCAACTGTTTGATAACTGCTATTTTTCATTTTTTATTTTACCTTTAAAATTTTTGGAAATAATCTAAAGCATACAGAAAAGGTATAAGTACAGCACAAAAACTTTTTTCCCCTGGGATCACTTGAGAGCAAACAGCAAATATGATGCCTTGTCATTCTCAAACACTTCCATGTATTTCCCACCAGCAAGAATATTCTAAATAGGTATAGCACAACCATCAAAATCAGGAAATTAATATCCATACATTACTATTACTTCAGATCTCATTCAGGTTTTACTACTTGTTCCAGAAATGTCCTTTGTGTAAAAACAAATTTACCATCTTAATCTTTTTTTTTTTTTAAGATTTTATTCATTTACTCATGAGAGAGACAGAGAGAGAGAGGCAGAGACACAGGCAGAGGGAGAAGGCTCCAGGCAGGAAGCCCAATGTGGGACTCGATCCAGGGACTCCAGGATCACACCCTGAGCCAAAGGCAGCCGCTTAACCGCTGAGTCACCCAGGCATCCCAACCATCTTAACCATTTTTAAATGTACACTTAGTTCAATTGAATTAATATATTCACATTGTTGTGCAACTATCACCATCAACTATCCTGACTTTTTCATCTTTCCAAATAAAACTCCATACCCATTAAACAATAACTCTCCAGTTTCTCCTTTCCCTGACCCCTGGCAACCACCATTCTACTTTTTGACTTTAGAAATGTGGCCACACTAGGTGCCTCATATAAATAGAATCATACAATGTTTGTCCTTTTGTGTCTGGCTTATTTCACTTAGCATACTGTCTTCAATGTTCATTCATGTTGTGGCATGTGTCAGGATTTCCTTTCTTCTTAAAGCTCAATACTATTCTATTGAATGTATTACTACATTTTGTTTATACATTCATCCATCAATGAACACTTAAGTTTTTCCCACAGTTTCGGTATTGTTAATAATGCTGCTATGAGCACTCGTGTACAAATATCTGTTCAAGTTCCTGCTTTCAATACTTTTGGGCATATACTCAGAAGTAGTATTGTTGGATCACATTATAATTCTGTTTAATTTTTTGAGGAACTGCTATAATGTTTTCAAGAGTACCTATACCATTTTACATTCCCACCAGCAATACACAGAGGTTCCAATTTCTCTCTTTTTTTTTCTTCCGATTTCTCTACATCATAACCACCACTTGTTACTTTCTGTTTCTTTTCTTTCTTTTTCTTTTTTTTTTTTTTTAAAGATTTTATTTATTTAGGGATGCCCGGTGGCTCAGTTGGTTAAGTGGCTATTTTTGGCTCAGGTCATGATCCCAGGGTCCTGGGAGGATTGAGCCCCACATCATGCTCCCTGCTTAGCAGAGAGTCTGCTTCTCCCTCTGCCTCTGGCTGCTGCTCCCCCTGCTTGTACCTGCTCTCTGTCAAATAAATAACATCTTTTTAAAATTTTATATATATATAAAAAGATGTTATTTATTTACTTTTTTGAGAGAGAGAGTGTGAGTGAGCACATAAGCAGAGGGAGAGCCAGAGGAAGAGGCTGAGGAAGAAAGAGAGAGAGAATCCCAAGCAGACTCTGTGCTGAGCACGGACCCTTCACACGGCTCAATCTCACTACCCTGAGATCATGACCTGAGCTGAAATCAAGAGTCTGATGCTTAACTGACTGACCCAGGCGCCCCTGTTGTGTTTATATATTTTTTTATAATAGCTATCCTAATAGGTATGAAGCAGTATCTCTTTATGGTTTTTTAGTTTTGTTTTTGTTTTTCATTGTGGTTTGCATTTGCATTTTGTCATGTCTTTTTAATCTCTTTCAATCTGGAATAATTCCCCAGTCTCTCCTTGACTTTCATGACCTTGATGATTTTTATTGTTGTTTTTCCCCCAAATGAATGGTGGCTGAAACAGAAGTTTACTTATCACTCCCATAAATTCCAAAACCAGTGTTCCTACTAGGTAGGACCTAGGTAGTGATTCAAGAGTCCAGGCTTCTTCCATCTTGTGTCTCTGTCATCTTCTTCTTTTTTTTTTTTTTTTTTTTTTTAAGATTTGTATTTATTTATTCATGAGAGACACACAGAGAGAGGCAGAGACACAGGCAGAGGGAAAAGCAAGCTTCCCACAAGAAGCCTGATGCAAGACTTGATCCCGGACCTTGGGATCACACCCTGAGCCAAAGGCAGATGCTCAACCTCTGAGCCACTCAGGCATCCTGTCTTTGTCACCTTCTTATGTGGTTTCCAAACGACGGTGAAATTTATGAAGATTAGAGATATGCTATTTTGTAGAATATCACTTGGTTTGGGTTTCTGTGATGTTTCCTCATGATTAGATGCAGATTATAGAATTTTAGCAGGAGTATAAAAGAAATGATTCTGTATTCTCATGCTTTCCTAACATGATTTTCATTTGTTTCATTATTGGTGACTTAAATTCAATTCCTTGATTAAGTCAGTGTCTGCTAGCCTTCTCCACTATAAAGTTACTCTTTTTCACTTTATAATTTTTATCTTAATTCTAATATAGTTAGCATACAGTGTTATATTAGTTTCAGATGTATTTACTAATAAATATTAACAAATATTTTGTGAGTAATACTTTGACACTATGTAAGTATGTAAGTGCCATATGAAATTATGCAAGTAGTAAACTATGGGGTATGTTAATAAAATTTCCTCAACAAACTTTCAATTTATTCACTTATTTTCATTAGTTTGGATTCATGGTTTTCTATTTTATTCAGTAAAATAAAAGAGTTATAAGTTAGAGTTATAAGTCAGAGTTATAAGTTATAATCTGCTACATTAATTTATTTTGATACTCAGATTATTCCAAATTTGGCTACTGGAAGTTCATTTAAGCTGGTTTCTTTTATCTTTTAATGTATTGTCCTCATTCTGTGAGGACTTCCTTACTTCCTACACCAACAAGATATTTCAGGCTCATCTTGTATTTTCTCTGCTTGAGCCTTAGAATCAGCAATTTCACCAAGGGGGCATTAGTTCTTTTTAAAAGAGGAAGGGCATTTAGGGGCACCTGGGTGGCTCAGTCAGTTGGGCATCTATCTGCCTATGGCTCAGGTCATGATCTCAAGGTCCTGGAATTGAGACCCACATTGGGCTCCCTGATCAGTGGGGAGTCTGCTTCTCCCTGTCCCTCTGCCCCTTATCCCTGATTATGCTCTTTCTCTTTCTCCCTCTCTCAAATAGGTAAATAAAATCTTTTTAAAAAATAAAATAGAAGAGCATTTAAAGCCAAGATCTAGGTACTCGGGGTATTTTTTGCTCTTGGAGTATGGTTGTTCCCAAGCCTCTCTTGGGTAGGCCTAAGGAATATATGTATTTATATCACATACATATACGTATGCATATATATAAATTAAAGTTGGCCGAATTGCCGCCCCCAAATACAATGCTTTGGTAGAAGGATTCCTTTTTTTTTTTTTTTTAAGATTTTATTTATTTATTCATGAGAGACACAGAGAGAGAGAGGCAGAGAGAGACACAGGCAGAGGAAGAAGCAGGCTCCATGCAGGGAGCCCGACATGGGACTCGATCCCGGGACTCCAGGATCAGGCCCTGGGCCGAAGGCAGGTGCCAAACTGCTGAGCCACCCAGGGATCCCCAGTAGAAGGATTCCTTTAAGCAAAAGGCACTTAAGAAACAGCAGGTGCAGAAAGGGTGCTGTGACCACCACCTTCCTTTTCTTCCTGAAAGCAGGAGATGAAACTCCCATGTGAAACATAAATGTGCCCTCCCTATACCAGGAGAAAAGGAACATTCTTATCACCAGAGATGGGGAGCTAGGGCTTTGAGAATTCTATACAAACACACCTTGCTTTTTTAAAAAAGATTTTATTTATTTATTTGTGAGACAGAGAGAAAGAGTGCACAGGAGTATTAGTGGGGGGAGGGATGAAAAGAGAAGGAGAGGAAGACTCCCTCGCTGAGCAGGGAGCCTGACTTTGGGCCTTGTTAAACTCCTGTGTGCCCTATTGTGGGCTTGGCTCCTAATGGGGCACCTGGCTGGCGACCGGGCAGCAGTTTACCCTTCATGCCCACACTGAACCCCTTCCTGGGGCACTAGGGTGCATGTCTGACATTGCCTCCACCTCCTCCTCTCTCTCAAGAGGCACCGAAGTCCTAACAGATCCTTGTTCCTACAGCTGATTGAACCTCAGGGCCCCAGTGGGGATGATGACATAAGGGCCCAGCTAACCTACCCTCTGGACATGAATGAAGAAGATCTTAGACAAGTTTTACAAGAGGAAAGAAATTCGGAAACTAGGTGCTGATTATGGACTCAATGCTCCTCTCCTCCACCAAGCTTTCATAAGCTTTAGAAATTATATCATGCAGTCTCATTCCCTGGATGTGGACATTTGCAAAATGATATTTGCTTCAGTGTACGTCATTGTGGATGGTACATTTCCATTTTTCTGGAGACCAGAGAGGTGACCTAAGAATACCATCCGGGCATCTGGGTGGCTCAGTTGATTATCTGCCTTCAGCTCAGATCATGATCCCAGGGTCCTGGGATCAAGCCCCAAGTCAGGTCTCTGCTCATTGGGGAGCCTGCTTCTCCCTCTCTCTCTGCTGCTCTGGTGCGCTCTCTCTCTCTCTCTCTCTCAGATAAATAAATAAAATCTTTAAAAAAAATAAGAATACCACCTAACTGGTACCTGGAAGCCAGAGCCATACAGTGAAAGATAATATTCCATTCAGGTCCTACAAACAGTGGAAAGACTTATCATGCAATCCCGAAATACTTGTCAGCAAAATCTGGATGTTTTGTGGCCCTTTAAAATGACTTGTGTATGAGATTGTTGAAGAGAGTGAAACTGCTGTCAGTATGTCACCAAATATTTGCTCTTTTTCTTGTTAATTTGGGAGGGCTGGGCAGAGTGAAGGTGGGAGGTGGGAAAGGGCATATATGGTAACTTACCATTAATAAAGGTTGCCATACTTCATTGTAAAAAACAGAAACAAAAAACAGACCTTGCTAAAATAAAATAATTCTTATCAGGGCACCCGTGGAGTGGGAGGAAGGAGGGAGGAAGGTATGACTCTTGATCTGGGGGTTGTGAATTTGAACCCCATGTTGGATGTAGAGATTCCAAAAATAAATAAATAAGCTTTAAAAAATACATAAATAGGGCAGCCCCAGTGGCGCAGCGGTTTAGCACCACCTGCAGGGCGTGATCCTGGAGACCTGGGATCGAGTCCCACATCAGGCTCCCTGCATGGGTGCCTGCTTCTCCCTCTGCCTGTGTTTCTGCCTCTCTCTCTAGCTGTGTCTCTATGAATAAATAAATAAAATCTTAAAAAAAATACATAAATAGAGGCACTGGGGTGGCTCGGTTGGGCGTCTGCCTTCAGCCAAGGTCATGACTCCAGGGTCCTGGTATCCAGGCTTGCATCAGGCTCCCTGCTCAGTAGGGAATCTACTTCTCCTTCTTCCTCTGCCTGCTGCTCCCCCTGCTTGTGCTTTCTTTCTCTCTCTCACTCATTTTTTCTTTCTCAAATAAACAAACAAAATCTTTTTAAAAAATAAAAAATAAAGTAACTCCTATCTTCCTGTATATTTTTGTTTCTCTTCCACAATTGCCTCTCTTTGTTCAAATTAATATATAAGCCCTTAGATTTTTGTTACTTCTTTGGGTCTTCATTTACTGCTAAAGGCTCCCATGTTATGTAAAACTTATGTTAAATAAATTTTTTGCTTTTCTCCTGCTAATCTGTCTTAAATCCATTTAATTCTCAGGCTCAGCCAGAGATGTGAAGAGGGTAACATTTTTGCCTCCCTTTCATATACATGCGCATGCAAGTACACAGGTCTCTCTGTCTTTCCTTCCTTCCTCTCTTTCTCCCTTTCCCCCTCTCTTTATCCCTTTCTCTCTCTCTCTCTCTTTTTAAAATATTTTATTTATTTATTCATGAGAGACACAGAGAGAAGCAGAGACACAGGCAGAGGGAGAAGCAGGCTTCTTGCAGGGAGCCCGATGTGGGACTTGATTCCGGATCCCAGGATCATGCCCTGAGCCAAAGGGAGACGCTCAACCATCATGCCACCCAGGAGTCCCATCTCTCTTTCTTTTCTTTCTTGAGTAATCACTACCCCTAACATGGGGCTGGAACTCATGACCCTGAGATCGAGTCACATCTCTCCCACTGAGCTAGCCAGGTGCTCCTGTCTATATTTATTTTCATACTATCTCTGTGTATTGACACCCACAAGGACCAATAGATATCACAATTCTAACCCAGCACTGCAGAGTTTATTTTAGTTTTTTCCTTCCATATTTGTAACTGAAGAGGCTCTTCTTCTCACCTTACTGGGGCTCTGACATTTTATGACAGTCCCATTCCTATACTGATGTCCTTCTTAACCTTCTTGAGCTATGCTGTGCTGGCCTAACCCCTAAACATGCAAGACTGTCCTGTCATTGAGTGTCTTCCTTAATCTGCTTAGGATCCAATGCCTTACACTGGACCTTCCTCCTACAGAGATGCCTTCCTCATCCACTTTCTCACAGTACTCAATTTTCTTTCCCATAATTTTGAGGTAGTGATATCCTTTCTCTTATCCTAGGCTGATGACCCATCTGTGTTCTACAGCCTGTTTTCTCCCAGATTCTTTGAAAGTCTGCTGAAAGCTTCCTGTCTTTCTTTTAATTTCAACTCTGGATTATCATTAGTTCTTTCCTTTAAGCAGAAACATGGTCAAGTTTTCCCTTCTTAGAAACAAAATAAACCCTCCTGTGAGCATGGGGATGATGAGTATCAAAAAATATGTAACACATGCAAAATTTTTGATCCAATAATTCTAAAAATCACTTATTAATTTATCAAATATTTATGAGCACCCATGTGCCAGGCAATATTAATAAAATCGTAAACAGAAGTAGATATAATCCCTGTTTTCATGGACCTTATTTAGAGAAACAAATATCAGGGTACCTGGGCTCAATCACTAAAGCATGCAACTCTTGATCTCAGGGTTCTGAGTCCAAGCCCCATGTTGGGTGTGGAGCTTAATTGAAAGAAAAGGAAGAGAGATCCCTGGGTGGCTTGGCGGCGGTTAAGCACCTGCCTTTGGCCCGGGGCATGATTCTGGAGTCCCCTGATCGAGTCCCACATCGGGTTCCCTGTGTGGAGCCTGCTTCTCCCTCTGTCTGTGTCTCTGCCTTTCTCTCTCTCTCTCTCTCATGAATAAATAAAATCTTAAAAAAAAAAAAAAGATCTTAAAAAGAGACATTTAAACAAAAGAGACACATATCAATCAGATAATCATGCTAATGAATGCATTATTGCAAATTGAGAACTTAATGATAAAAGGAAATGTTGTGTACTTTATATTTGTTGGTCTGTATTCCAAACTCTATGTATTAATTTAATCACATAAAATTACTTATTATATGCAATATAATATGTATATAGTTTTATTTTGTCCATCACTATTTTACCCATTTGTACATAATGAAATTTAGGCAGAGACAGGTTAAGTAACTTGTTCAAGGTCACACAGCTAATAAGTAGAGCTGGAATTCAAACCCAGATAGTGTGGTTCCTGTCTCTAACCATTATACTAAGGTGCTTCTCACAGTAGCTCTGAAGAAAAGAAACAGGTGTCTGTGAGAACATCTAAGAACAAAAACTGATTTAATGTTTGTTTGTTTATTTATTTATTTATTTATTTATTTATTTATTTATTTATTTATTTTAAAGTAATCTCTACACCCAACATTGGGCTCAAACCCAGAACCCAAGATCAAGAGCCGCACTCTCTTCCAGCTGAGCCAGCCAGGGGCCCCATAAAGAAAACTGATTTAGACAGAAGCTTTCTGAGGAAGTATTTCTTTCTTTTTTTTTTTTTTTTTAAGATTTTTTATTTATTTGTTCATAGAGATGCAGAGAGAGAGGCAGAGACACAGGCAGAGGGAGAAGCAGGCTCCACTCAGCCCGACATGGGACTCGATCCAGGGTCTCCAGGATCACGCCCTGGGCTGCAGGTGGCGCTAAACCGCTGCGCCACCGGGGCTGCCTGAGGAAGTATTTCTTAAGCCTAGACCCGAAAGTTTAAGTAGGAATTAACTCTGGAGAGTGGATGGTGGTAATAGGAGAAATGATCATTCAAGCCTGAGGATATCATGTGCAAAGTCTCTGAGGCAAGATGGAACACGGCACAGTGAAGAAACTGAAACACCAGTGTAGCTACATTGTAAGAATCATGGGGAAAGTGGGGTATTATGTGGCTAAAAATGTAGCCCAGGCCCAAATGAAAGGGTCTTTTAGGCCCTTAAGGATTTTGTTTTTCATCCCTAAAGCAAGAGAAAGTCATGGAGAGGAGGGCTCAGAAACCAGGGATCAGTTTCCCTTTGAAAAAATTACTCTTACTGCACTTTAGACAATGAATTGCAAAGGAGTCACAAGTGCAGGTGGAGGTGAAGGTGGTGGTATCTTGAGGGTGGTGAGTTGATTTACCATGTGACAATGGAAATAGAGACAAATGGAGGGATTTGAAGAAATGTTAAAAGTCAAATTGAGGGGCACCTGGGTGGCTCAGTGGTTGAGCATCTGCCTTTGGCTCAGGTCATGATCCTGAGTCCTGGGATCTAGTCCCATATCAGGTTCCCCATGGGGATCCTGCTTCTCCCTCTGCCTATGTCTCTGCCTCTCTCTGTGTGTCTCTCATGAATAAATAACTAAAATATTTTTTTTAAAAAAAGAGGTCAAATTGACAGGACTGGGTAATAGGTTGGATATGAGGGGCAAGAAGTTGTAGGTTTTAAGGTTGACCCCTTCCTATAGCCAATCTATTAGTAAAATCAGTTAACTTAACTCCTAAATGTTTTTCTTTCTAGTGCAACTAAGTGAATAAATAACAGCATTTTTTGAAAATCTTCATTTATTTGAGAGTGTGAGCAGGAGGGAGAGGAAAAGGGAGAGAGAATATGAAGCAGACTCTGGCCTGACCCAGGGTTCAGTCTCATCACTGTGAGATCATGATCTGAGCCAAAAACCAGGAGTCAGATACTCAACTGATTGAGCCACCCAGACACCCCAGTGACAACATTCACTGAGGTAGGGACTGTGGAAGAAGATGAAGAGGTTGAGGGAGAAGATTATTGAGTCTTGGGCATGCTCAATTTGAGGTGCCTTTGAGACATTCATGTGGAGATATTAAATAGGCAGTTGTCAAGATGGATCTAGGCTTCAAAAGTTAGACCTGGGCTGAAACTACACACTTAGAAATTATCACTGCATTCATGGCAAGTAAAGCTGTAACACGGATGAGTTTGCCTAGGGGCAAAGAAAATGGATTGAGAAGATAAGGGGTCTAGAGTCAGTATTTGAGAAAATCTAACATTAAATAAGAGTGAGGGGTTCAGGAAAGGGCTAGCTTAGTAGGCCTGGATGGCTTAAACCCCGCACATTCCAAAGAAATGCCTGTCTTTAATCAAACTGGTGCTTCACTGACTCCTAGGAGATAGTATCTGAGTCCTTGGAATACTCTGTGTAATGAGAGTGTTTTGTATGCCTGAGGCCCAGGCCATGTTGTACCAGTTTCCCCTCTATAGGCTGGAGACCAAGTAGCTGGGATCAGTTAGGCACGTGCTCCATGCTTACATGGCAGCTCCCCAATAAAAACCCTGTACACCAAGGCTTGGGTGAGTTTCCCCATTTGGCAACCTGTGTGTTGTCACACGTCACTGCTGGGAGAATTAATGCCTGTGCAATTCCACTGGGAGGGGATACCTAGAACCCTATGTCTTTTGCCTCCTGGACTTTACTCCATGTACCTTTTCCCTCTGGTGATTTTAATCTGTATCATTTCACTGTAATAAACCATAACCATGAGTATAATAGCTTTTCTGAGTCCTGTGAATTCTTCTTGTCTGGTCTTGGGAACCCCTGACAATGTCTGCAAGAGAAACAGCAGGGGAGCCCGGGTGGCTCAGCGGTTTAGCACCACCTTTGGTCCAGGGTGTGATCCTGGAGACCCAAGATCGAGTCCTATATCGGGCTCCCTGCATGGAGCCTGCTTCTCCTTCTGCCTGTGTCTCTGCCTCTCTCTCTCCCTCTCTGTCTTTCATGAATAAATAAATAAAATCTTTAAAAAAAAAAAAAAGAAAGAGAAACAGCAGTCTAAGAGGTAGTAGGAAAACCAAGAGAGTGGAGTGTCATGAAAGCCAAGGAAGTTAAGTGATTCCAGATGATGAATGGCCAACAGTGTTAAACCCCACGGAAGATGAATAAGCTTAGGCACTAAACTATGTCTGCTGGATTTCAAAACGTGGAGGTCACTGATGACTTTACCAAGAGGTGTTTTGGTTGTGATAGTGGAAGCCAGGCCACGGTGGACTGAGGGATGATGCTCTGTAAGGAGAGATTTTTGGAGAAACAAATTGAAATTTGAAGAAAAGAATGCATGTTAATTCCACCTTATTTATAGTAGCAAAATACATTTAAAAACAATCTAGTTATCTGATAACCTAAAAGGAAGCCTTCAAATTTATTTACTAAAAACTTTTATAGGGGCAGCCCAGGTGGCTCAGTGGTTTAGCGCCACCTTTGGCCCAGGGCGTGATCCTGGAGACTCGGGATCGAGTCCCACATCGGGATCCCTGCATGGAGCCTGCTTCTCCCTCTGCCTGTGTCCCTGCCTCTCTCTCTGTGTCTCTCATGAATAAATAAATAAAATATATATAAAAAAAAGACTTTTATAGTGGGTATACTTGTTGAATCAGTGATTCTATTTTTAGGTACATTCAAGAGAAATAATTCTAGACATGCAAAGATTTATTCATCATAATGTTTATCACAGTATTGTTAAAATAGAAAAATGAAAACCTTATTGTGTAACAACAGCTAATACATTATGGTAAACTCAAGTGATGTCTCTTTATTGTCTAATTTGGGATGTATCTTACTGGATGCAAGAATTAGAGATAATGTGGGGCACCTGGGTGGCTCAGGAGTTGAGCATCTGCTTTTGGCTTAGGGTATGATCCTGGAGTCCTGGGATTGAGTCCCACATCAGGCTTCCTGTGAGGAGCCTGCTTCTCCCTCAGCCTACGTCTTTGCCTGTGTGTGTCTCTCATGAATAAATACATAAAATCTCAAAAAAAAAAAAAGAGATAATGTATGTGAAAGTACTTTGTAAATTGTAAACTCCTGTTTCAATGTCATGTTTATTACTAAGATTACTAATGTGCTGCTGGAAGGCCTTAGAAATACAGAAAAAACAAGAGTTAGCAATTAGGCTCAACTCTGCCATCATTTCCTTTTAGTTGGTACTAGTACTTCTCAACTCAGACAACATAGAACCTGGAATTTGAAGTGTACTTTAAACAACATCATAAAATGCTGATGGTGAACTTCATTTTTTCATTATCTATGATTTTCATTATATTAAGCCTTCTGAGTACATAATTTACAGATCTGTGCTGATGGTTATATCCTCTACTTTAATCCATCTAATGACTTGACAAAAATACCAATACCAGTCATACGTATATATAGGAGTTCTACAATTTTGTTTGTGAATAGCTGTTTATTTTAATTAATTAATTAATTAATTAATTAATTAATGAGAGACACACACACAGAGAAGCAGAGACATAGGCAGAGGGAGAAGCAGACTCCCCGCAGGGAGCCAATGAGGGACTTGATCCCAGGTTCCAGGATCATGCCCTGAACCAAAGGCTCAATCACCAAACCACCCAGGCATCCCTGTTAATAGCTATTTAAAGATAGCTTTAAAAAATTTTTTTTCTTTTAAGTAATTTCTACACCCAACGTGGGGCTCAAACTCACAGCCTGAGATCAAGTAGCATGCTCCACCAACTCAGCCAGCCAGGCATTCCAAAAGAATCCTGAATTATAACTTAGTCTTACTTAGATAATAAAGGATTTAAAAGCAAAGTGTAACTTGCTATTAGATCTGTCATGCTGATTTTTAAAAGCATGTGATCTTATAGATTATTTATAAAATGTGAGAAGTGTTAAATATTCTCTTAAATTATACATAAGTCACACTAACGTGCCTTTCATTAAATAAAAGGCAACATTTTAGATACAGGGAATTTTAATTCGCATAGTTAAGACTGAAAAGATAAACTGGGGACACCTGGATGGTTCAGTGGTTGAGCGTCTGCTTTTGGCTTGGGTTGTGATCCTGGTAAAGGGATCAAGTCCCACATCGGGCTCCCTGTGAGGAGCCTACTTCTCCTGTCTATGTCTCTGCTTCTCTCTGTGTCTCTCAGGAATAAATAAATAAATTAAAAAAAAAGATAAACGGGACATTACTACCTTATCTTCAGCTCTTAAACAGCCTAATGAACACTGATAGAAAGATGAGTCTTGCTCAGTTCTATGAGGCAGTGAAGATATTTCCTCAGTATTTAAATATATTAATATAGCCAGCTATGTAAATCTAAAAAAGCAATCTCCTATAAGGTTTGAGATGGCATTCACCATCTTTGTAAAAAGTTGAACATATTACTAATCAAGTCTTTATATCTTTAGAAGGGAAAACAGTGCTAGCACTTGCTGATTTGAATTGCTACCAAAATTTAAAAAGCTGATTGTATTAATTTAACCATAAGCCAGTTTTATTTAAATCAGAACTAACAAAAATATTGCTAGCCATTCAAGATCAGAATTCTACTGTATGAAGTCAATTTTTTTGTAAGCTCTACCCCCAACATGGGGCTTGAACTCAGAAACCCAAGATCAAGAGTTACATGCTCTATAGACTAAGCCAGCCAGGTGTCCCTGCATGAGGTCAATTTAAGTATGTACTCTTAAAAGAAGTTAAGACATTTTTTAAAAAAAAGATTTTATGATTTTATTTTATTTATTCATGAGAGACACAGAGAGGCAGAGACATAGAGAAGCAGGCTCCATGCAGGGAGCCCGATGTGGGATTCGATCCCTGGACCCAGGATCACACCCTGAGCCAAAGGCAGTTGTTCTACCGCTGAGCCACCCAGGCATCCCGACACTTCTGTTTTGTAAGAAATAAGGCAGTGGCCAACTATTTAATACTCATTAATAGCTTTTTTTTAGCCTTCTTAATGCTAGCCAATTATTTTTGTTTCAGGTATGTACTACTTTGGGATACTCTATACCTCTCCTCAGGTGATCCTTTGTTCTGTTGGTGTCAGTGAATCCAGGGGCCTGACTGGTCTTCTACCCAAATAAACTATGAGGATTATTGTGCTGGTCTTCCTTTTCCTCAGTGTGGCACTGGACTCACTTCTGGATTAAAAATCTTGTTCTTCTCAATATCACCCCTTTTTATTTCCTCTTTCAACAATCGTGTTAGGAAGGTTCCTGCTCTGAAGCTGGACATCCCACTAAGTCCAAGGTGCATGTGCCTATGAATCTATGTTGAGAAGTGAACTTTAAATCACAAAATTCCACCTTCAAGACTTGTTGGCTTTGCTCACTCATGAGAATAAGTATGACATTCAAGAAATGCCCCAAATCTCAAGGACAGTTCAGCATTCCTCTGCTGGCGCCCAGGCACTCTTCTGCTCCTTCTGTTGACCATGTTTGCTCTGCCCCAGAGCTGTAGAACCTGCCCTTACAAGTCTTCATGCTCCTCTTGGGCTGCTGTCTTATCACAAACCTCCTGTGCCCAGCCATGGATTATGCTCTCACCATCATTCACCTTTTTTTTTTTTTGAGATTTATTTATTTATTTATTTATTTATTTATTCATTCATTCATTCATTCATTCATTCATTCATTCATGATAGAGAGAGAGAGAGAGAGAGAGAGGCAGAGACACAGGCAGAGGGAGAAGCAGCCTCCATGGGACTCCAGGATTGTGCCCTAGGACAAAGGCAGGCGCTAAACCGCTGAGCCACCCAGGGATCCCCATCGTTCACCTATCTAACATCATTCACTTCTAGTGCTCTTCCTCTTTTCTGGACAACTGGAAAGTTCCTTCCGCTTCTGGTTACCAAGAATTTCAGGGGAGGTTTTCTGTATGGCAGAGCTGCCAGGCACCTACAGATAGCTCTCCTTTATTTCAGAATTGTTTTTCTCATAATGCTCGTGCAAGAGGGTCAGAAGTAAAAAGTAGCCTTGGCCAGGGGAATAGCTGGACACAACCTCTACTTATATCCACTGATAAGTTTAGCACATAGCATAATTTCTCTTTTTGAGATTTTTCTCTGAGGTACCTGTTTCTCCCTCTAGTTCAGTCCCTTTAGGGAACTCTGAGTCTACTTTTACATTCATTTTAGGTTTACTGTAATGTGCCAGGTACTGTAAGTACTCTACAAGTGTTTGTCCAACAACCTTAAGGTAGGTCCTACTAGGATCAAACACCTTTTTACAATTGAGGAAACTAAGGCAAGTTAACTAAGTTATCATACAGCTAGTAGGCGGAGGAACGAGGCTTCAAATCAGGCATTTTGCCTCCAGGGTATATATTCAGCCTCTATGCTATGCATTCTCCATCTGACAGATTCGTATATATGGTGTCTCAGCCTCATGAATGATTTCAGTTTTTCCCCTAAGACTTCTGAGCTACTATTGCAAATCAAGGACATACCCGGGTGTCTGTCTGCTGGTTTATTTATTTAAAGACTTTATTTATTCATGAGAGACAGAATGTGGCAGAGACACAGGCAGAGGGAGAAGCAGGCTCCTCACAAGGAGCCCGATGTGGGACTTGATCCTGGGACTCTGGGATCACACCCTAAGCTGAAGGCAGATGCTCAACCACTGAGCCACCCAGGCGTCCCGGTTTATTTATTTTTAAAATAAGCTCTACACCCAACATGGGGCTTGAACTCACAACCCCAAGATCAAGAGTCACACGCTGAGCCAGCCAGGTGTCTCAAGATGTACCTGGGCATATTTAAATGTCCCCAAATATTGTGTGACAGTTTAATTCCAGGGATTGCCATTTCAGAGCACACAGTAAATTTCACAAAGGGTAATTTCTAGAAAATTATGTAGTTTTCAAAAACACTTTCATACTAGCTCTTAATAAATAAAGGCAAGTGATAGGCATCAAAAGGTTAAGAAAAAATTCAAGGAAGCAAAACTTTTGGTTGAGAGATTCAGCCCCATTATTTATTTAAAATGAATTTGGAGAAAATTCTTTATTTGCTCTTTATTATATATACTCAGTATTTTTCACCATTTGCACATATACCATGGAGGTCCAAAAACCCAGTATTCTTTGACTATTATTCTAGTAACAGCCTAACTGGTCTTTCTTCTGCTCTGAACCCCGACATGTGATCCCTCTAGGAAGCAGTCATAGTGACTCTTCACTACTTTGAGTCTTTGCTCAAAACTCATCCAAGCCTTCCCATCCCACTCAGCATCTTAAAACTAGGTTAGGAGTAGTCCTTGGATGCTCCAGCAGAGGAAATTTTTCCAATGGGTACAAGTTAAGGATAGATTTTTTTTTTGTTTTAAGACTTTGTTTATTTGATAGAAAGCATAGAGAGAGAGAACAAGCAGAAGCTGGGGGCAAAGGGATAGGGAGAAGCAGGCTCCCTGCTGAGCAAGGAGCCTGACATGGGGCTCAATCCCAGGACCTTGGGATCATGACCTGAGCCCAAGGCAGATGCTTAACCAACTGAGCCAGGTGCCCCAAGTTAAGAATAGTTTTAAGAGAATTAGTCACACATATATATAAATAAATATGTACAGACACATTTTTAATGCATTTTAAAATACATCTATAAAAATGAAAAATGGAATCGACACCACACCCTGTCTCTTCATAGAAATGTTATACACATCCAGATTTACATGAACTAATTGAAAAATAAAACTATCAGCCATCTCATTAAGACATTCCCAGTAACAACTTATTTTTTTCCGTGTTTAACAAAATACATTAAAAAAATTTTTTTTAGAGAGCACTTGAGTTGGCAGGGGGAGGGACAGAGGGAGAGAAAGAATCTGAAGCGGACTCCCACTGAGCCCTGGGCCCAGCCTGAGGCTGGATCTCAACCCTTGAATTCATGACCTGAACCAAAGTCAAGTGATGGAGGCTAGTGGACAAGCCACCCAGGCGCCCCCAAGATATATTTTTTGATGGATGTTGGTGCTTAAACTGCATGGTGGTGTTTGTTAAACCACTTTAGTGTTTACTTTTCCACTGGGTAGATTTTTTTTTTTTAAAGATTTTATTTATTTATTCATGATAGACACAGAGAGAG
This sequence comes from Canis lupus baileyi, assembly GCF_048164855.1. Classification (NCBI taxonomy): domain Eukaryota; kingdom Metazoa; phylum Chordata; class Mammalia; order Carnivora; family Canidae; genus Canis; species Canis lupus. The sequence continues at coordinate 12,755,423 of NC_132849.1, forward strand.
AGAGGCAGAGACACAAGCAGAGGGAGAAGCAGGCTCCATGCACGGGCACGGGGAGCCCGACGTGGGATTCGATCCCGGGTCTCCATGATCGCGCCCTGGGTCAAAGGCAGGCGCTAAACCGCTGCGCCACCCAGGGATCCCTCCACTGGGTAGATTTAAAAGTAATTTAACAATTTTAAAATGTCAGTGTTCCAAAATGTCAGTAACTGCACTCTTGGCAACTAACATGCATGAGGAAATATTTCAGAGTCAACTACTTACAGAGGTTTGAGAAAATAATTTGTCAAAGTTGTTCTCAAGGGCACAGAAGTTTAAAAATTTGAGGATCATTTCTGTCTATGACCTGGCCCCCTTAATTTTCTTATCTCATGTTCTACTACTGTCTCCCTTGTTCAAACCACTCAAGGCCCACTGACTCCTCCCTGTTCCTCTAACAAGCCAAGAATCCCTGTCTGCCTCAGATCATTTGTACTTACTGTTTGTTCCTCTGCCTGGTACACTCTTCTGCAAGAACCCACAAGTATTGTTCATCTATCAGCAGAGGCCTTCCTCAGTCATCTCTTATTTCTTTTACTCTTATTTGGTCTTCATAGTATTTATCACTCCCTGGCATAAATTTACTGTCAATTTACCGTCAATCTCCGTTAGACTGCAAGTTCCTTGAAGGCACAGATCTCCTTTGCTTTCTGCTGTAATCTCTGAAAACACTCCCCAATACATAGTTAAGAGGTCGGTATTTTTGAGCCAGGAGATAAAAAAAAAATGTTTCGAGGTGGTTTACTTTAAGGACTTGTACGAGCTCAAAGAGTTAACAGTTCCTTGGGGACACTGTCAGAAGGCGAAAGCACTTCATGATCCCAACATTAAAACAGCCGCTGCTCCACATAAACCTCCCCAGTACTTGTTTTCAAATAAAGACAAACCTTTCTGAAAGCGCCTATTGCCGATATTACTAGGGCATTTGGAAGCCCCCCCCCTCCCCCAAGACACTTAAGTGAGACTCTCAGGACCTGATACCGGTGCACCACGGAATCCGCCGAAGCGACTTTTCAACATCCACCAGCCCTCCCCCACAACCCTCACTTCCTGATTGCAGGTCTGGGGTGTGGCCCTGGCATCTCTGCTTTGAGCAAGCTCCTCAGGGGACGCCTGGGTGGCTCAGGGCGGGATCCTGGGGTCCAGGATCCAGTCCCCATGGGGCTCCTTGGGGGAAGCCTGCTTCTCCCCCTGCCCGTGTCTCTGCCTCTCTCTCTGTGCGTCTCAAGAATAAGTAAAATCCTAAAGAAAAAGCTCCTCAGTAGGTTTTCTGACACGCAGCAACGTCTGAGAATCAACCACCTCAAGAAGCTAAAAATAGCTGTTAAAGAGTTTCTTCCTCACGGGATCTTTTCAGCCGGTTTCTGCTGGCAGGCCTCCAGAGGAAGGCCCCTCTTCACGACTCCCCATGGCACAACCACCCAAAGGAACGCAGCCGGCACAGGCACGGAGCCCCAGGAGGGGCGCGCCTCGGAGCCGGCGGGCTGCGGCGTCCGACCGTGCGACGAGCGAGGTGCGCGCCGAGACGCGCCCGCCCCCGGGGACGGCGCCCCCCGGGAGTCGCCGGCTCGAGCGGTCCGGGCCTCCCCGCCTCCTACCCTTTCCCGCTTTTCGCCCCGCACCACCGCCGCGTCCGGGTTCACAACCACTGCCGCCGACTAAGCGCTGCTCGGCGTCCGCGGCCGCCGGCTCCAGAGACTCCCGCGAGCAGCAGGGCTGCCGCGCGGACGCAGCACGCCGGGGCCGGCGGCGGGAGAGGGGGCGGGGCCGACTCCCCGCCCGCGCCGCGAGTTCCCGCCTCCCTCGGGAGGACGTCCGTGCGTACGTGCGCGCGCCGCGCCCGCTCTCCTTCAGCCGCGCGACGCGAGGGCGGGGGCGCCGCGTGCGCGCGCGCTCTCGTTCGTTCGGCTGCCTGCTCGCTCTCGGCTGCCGCTCTCGCTGCGGCTGCGGCTGGGGCTGGGGGCGGCGGCGGCGGCGGCGGCGGCGCGGGCGGCGGGCGGCGCGGGGCGGTCCGGCGGGTTCAAAGAGGAAAACATGGCGGAAAACAAAGGCGGCGGCGAGGCTGAGAGCGGCGGCGGGGGCAGCGGTAGCGCGCCGGTAACTGCCGGGGCCGCCGGGCCCGCGGCGCAGGAGGCGGAGCCGCCTCTCGCCGCGGTGCTGGTAGAGGAGGAGGAGGAGGAAGGCGGCAGGGCGGGCGCGGAGAGCGGCGCGGCCGGGCCCGACGACGGGGGGGTGTCCGCGGCCTCCTCCGGCTCGGCCCCGGCTGCCTCAGCCCCTGCGGCCTCAGTGGGCCCTGGAGTTCCCGGGGGGGCGGCAGCGACGCCGGGCCCAGCCCCAGCCTCGGCTCCCGTTCCGGGTCCGTCGGCGGGGCCGCCTCCTGGACCGCCAGCCTCGCTCCTGGACACCTGCGCCGTGTGTCAGCAGAGCTTGCAGAGCCGGCGTGAGGCGGAGCCCAAGCTGCTGCCCTGCCTTCACTCCTTCTGCCTGCGCTGCCTGCCCGAGCCGGAGCGCCAGCTCAGCGTGCCCATCCCGGGGGGCAGCAACGGCGACATCCAGCAAGGTGAGCGGCAGGCCCTGCCCGAGGTCCGGGCCGAGGAGGGTCTGGGGACGGAGGTGCTCGGGCCCGGGGCTCCTCGGACCGGAGCGCACCCGAGGGGTCCGAGAGGTGAAAGACACGGCCCCGGGACGCCTTCCAAAGAAGGTGGGCCGCCAGAGATAAGGGGGGGGGGGTGAAGGGAGGGGTGCCGGCGGCTGGAGGCGGGGGGAGGGGACACGGGCCGCAGGGGAGCCTTGGGTGTGCGGATCCTGGCGGAGAAGGCGTGGACTCCCGGCCGAGCGCAGGTTCGGAGCTGCTGGACTCGGACGGAGGCAGGAGACGGGCTGGAAACCGCTTTGCAGGAGTGTTGAGGGAGGAGAGGCCTGTAGCGGGAGAGGCACTGAGAAGGGAGTAGGTAAGCAGTAGGGCTGTGAGGATGACTTGCCGTGGAAGGAAGGACTTGACACGTTCGAGGCTAGGGGGACAGGAGGACTAGGGACTGAATAGGGGCGGATAAAGGGTATTGGAGAGTTTGGGGCTGAGAGAAGCCGTCTGATGGAAAGTAGTTTTAGGATGACATTGGGAAGGAGAACTCTGGAATCGGAAGAGCTTTGAAGGGCCTGCATGTTTTGGGAAATATCCTCAGGTTCAGGGGTGAAGGAGAAATGAGCTTTGAAGGGAATGGGGAGTTACAGACAGCTGGGTTTCATTGTAAATTAAGGAGCCCCTACTGATCCAGACAGTGTATTAGGATTGAATAAAATGGTGAGTGAAGGGCTCGTTCATAGTCCTATAGGTGAAACACATATCCTGCCAACAGCAGTGGTGGCAGTGGGTACTTGGTACAGTGGTTGCGACAAATCAGGAGGTCAGGGGAACTTTATTGAAAAGGAAACCATTGAGCAGGTTTCTTGAAGGGTGAGTTCACTGGATTGGGAGTTTTCAGGGTACAGGGTACTTTACACATCTCTGGAGCTAAAGGTTAACTAGTCATTATAAAACACATTCATGTTTCTGCAGTGAAACATACAAGTATCCCATTAATGGAATAGACATTAATAACTTAAAATTCAGGGAGGGTTTTGTTGTAGATTCATGAAAAACTTTTACATTTCAAAGCTCTTGAAATTTGGAACTTCAAGTAAAGGATTCCTGACCTGTACTAAAGGGTTTGGGATTCATCCTGTAAAGTATGTCTTGTACAGTGTAGACAAGGTGTCCATGAAGGCCTTTTTTTTTTTTTTTTTTTAAGATTTTTATTTATTCATGAGAGACAGAGAGGGACAGGCTCCCTTTAGGGAGCCTGATGCAGGACTTCCATCCCAGGACCCCAGGATCAATATCTGAGCCAAAGGCAGGGGGCTCAACCACTGAGCCACCCAGGCGCCCCAAGGGCTTTTTTTTATCAAGAGGATAAAAGAATCACTTTTGTTATCCAAAAAGATCACATATCGAAGAGGAAGGGGAGGCAGGGCTGGAGGACGGGAATCTTGACAGTTTATAGAGAAATGAGCATTTGGAATTAATAAAGCACTAATAACAGATGTTAAGGAAGCATTTTGATATGGGGGAAAGGTATGGACTTTGTGAGGGTGTCTACTTTTTACTTCCCAGTTATGATTTGGATAGATTAATTTTTTTTTTAAATTTTTATTTATTTATGATAGTCACAAAGAGAGAGAGAGAGGCAGAGACACAGGCAGAGGGAGAAGCAGGCCCCATGCACCGGGAGCCCGATGTGGGATTCGATCCCGGGTCTCCAGGATCACGCCCTGGGCCAAAGGCAGGCGCCAAACCGCTGCGCCACCCGGGGATCCCAGATTAATTTTTTTTTAGCCTTAATTTTTTCAGTTTGGAAACAAGGACAAAATTACCTACCTCATGTGGTTATGGGGTTATGATAGAATGAAGTGTGTACGTAGGGTAACTAGTACATGGTGGTTAGTAATGAAATGGCAGCTATTTAATTAATAGTAGTAAATAATTCTAAGTAGCCATGGGAATGAAGTTGGGAGGTGTTGAGATTGGTGTGGGGGAGACAGGATGTGTCTAGGATGAGTTCCAGGTTTCTTGTTAGGTGGGTAGCAGTGCTTTTAATACAAATAATTCAGGAACAGAAGCAGGTGTGTATGTGTTTGTGGTGAAAGGAGGATATAATGATTTCAGTTATGGGTGTTTTGTGTTTGAAGTATTATTGAGGCATACAGGTAAGAATGTTACATTAAGAATAAGGATTTGATGGTGAAGTTACTAAATGATAATGGGTGTATGGAGGGTGGATAATGGGTGTGTATAACTAACTGCTCATGGCCTCATGAGTATAGGGAGATGTGTGGGATTCAGTGTTCTTTTGGGAACCTGGATTAGATGAGAGATTTAGAAGGAACACAAGATGAGAATTGTGTTTGACTGATGTGGCTGGAAGACTGAGGTTATGAAATTGGCTCTCTGATATTTATGCAGGAGAGAGAGAGAGAGTAATAGTCTGTGAATTCCCTCTTCATTCTCCATCCTTTGTTTTTGAGCTAGGAGTGAAAAGTAGATGGGACTAAGCATTGTCATTTTAAGGTAATGTTGCTTTCTAACTAGTAGCTAAAACAAATCAAGCCTGGAAGCCATCATAGTTTTAGACAGGGAGTTTAGAAAATAATGTATTAGTATTAACTCCTATATGTATCCTTTGCTTTGCTCTTTAAAAAAGAGTTCTAGGGGATCCCTGGGTGGCTCAGCAGTGTAGCGCCTGCCTTCTGCCCAGGATGTGATCCTGGAGTCCCAGGATCGACTCCCGTATCAGGCTCCCGACATGGAGCCTGCTTGTCCTTCTGCCTGTGTGTCTGCCTCTCTCTCTCTCTGTGTGTGTCTCTTATGAATAAATAAATATAATCTTAAAAAAGTTATAGAAGGAACACTGGGTTTGGGGTCAGGGGACATAGTTCTGCCACTTAATTGTTTTCTGTAAAGGTGGTTTATAATGTTTCTGTCCTTCAGTTTCTTTATCTCCAAAACGTAGCTAATCCTTCACTTACATCTTACTAAGTCAAATGAAATAATAAATGTGAAAATACTGTGAAATGCTTGCAAATGTAAGGTATTATTGAACACTGGTTTCTTCTCTGGTCTAGAGAGCCATAACTTGTAACTCAAGTCAACATGTTAAGTGTTTTTCAAACAGTGACGGGTGCATTTTACCCTTTCTGCTAACTGGCCTTTTTTTCTGTTCTTGTAACACACCAAAGTTATCCACATTTTTTAGCTGATCCTTTTAGATCAGTGGTTCTCCAAAGTGTGGTTTCTGGACCAGCAGCAAGCATGAACATCATCTGCGATCTTGTTAGGAATGCAAATTCTTGGGCCCCATTCCAGACCTTCTGACCAGCCATCCGTTTTTAACAAGTCCAGGTGATTTTGATGCACACTAAGTTTAAGTACCACTTTTCTTGAGTGAAGAGTTCCTCACTTCAGATGCTGCCTCAGAAAGGCCTTTTATGACTCCCCCTTTTTTTTATTTTTTAAATTTTTATTTATTAAAAAAAATTTTTTTTTAATTTATTTATGATAGTCACACAGAGAGAGAGAGAGAGGCAGAGACACAGGCAGAGGGAGAAGCAGGCTCCATGCACCGGGAGCCCGACATGGGATTCGATCCCGGGTCTCTAGGATCACGCCCTGGGCCAAAGGCAGGTGCTAAACCGCTGCGCCACCCAGGGATCCCATGACTCCCCTTTTTAAAAAAATTTTTTTGAAGGCTTTATTTTTAGAGTAGTTTCAGGCTTATAGCAAGATTAAGAGGAAGATATAGGGATTTCCTATTCATTCCCAGCCCCCACACCTGCACGGCTTCCCCACGTTATCAGTATCTTCCACCAGAGTAGTACATTTGTCACAATTGATGGACCTACATTTGCCTATCATAATCACCCAAAGTCCATAGTTTGCATTAGTGTTCATTCTTAGTGTTTGTACATTCCGTCGGTTTAGACAAATATATAATGACATGAATCCATCACTATAATATGACACAGAGTATTTTCATCACCTAAAAATCCTGTGTTTGCTCTTTTTAAAGTAGTCCTTCAGGTCGGTCACTCCCTTATTATCTTTTTTTCTTCTTAGCACAGCTAATATATAAAATGCTTTTGTACTCGCTTTTCTGTTTCTCACTAGGATATTGTAGAGTGATTGTTCAATAAATATCTTTTGAATGAATAAGAATCACTGGGAGAACTTTATAAAATGCCATTTTGAGAGTTTCAGACACCCAGTTGATTTGGGGATGATACTAGGAATTTATTTTTAAGTATTTATTTATTTTATTTTATTTTTTTAAAAGATTTTATTTATTTATTCATGAGAGACACAGAGAGAGAGAGGCAGAGACATAGGCAGAGGGAGAAGCAGGCTCATGCAGGTGGGACTCGATCCCAGAACTCTGGGATCACATCCTGAGCCAAAGGCAAATGCTCAACTGCTGAGCTACCCAGGCATCCCTATTCATTTATTTTAGAGAGTGTCCATTCGAGTATGGGGAGGGACGGGGAGGCGGGGGGAGATCTCCAGTAGAGTCCATGAGGAGTCCAGCGCCCAATGCAGGGCTTGATATCATGACCTGAGCTGAAATCAAGAGTCAGATGCTTAACAGACTGAGCCACCCAGGCACCCCTAGGTATCTCATTTTTAGTAAGTGCGCTTCTGGTATCTACTGTACTTTTAAGAAACATGAATTTAGATATTTGACCATAATGGCTGATCTATTTACTGTTGAAGTGTTTGGAAAACCAAATAGATAAATTAGTTAATACTTTTTGAGTCTTAACCGTAAGCTTTTAAAAGTGCTTCATCATTTTTAAAAAATTCTATTTCAGGTTGGGTTTGATGTCAGTAGTGGGTGTTATATAGATCTGTAATGTATCAATAGAAATACAAATTTGTATTGATGCATCTGAACAAACTTTCAAATGAACTCTTGAAGGGGATGAGACTTATAGTAGGGCATATCCAAGATAGCATGATATGTATGAAGAACTGGATGGAGAGTAACTTGCATTGGGTTCTGCTGTTAATTAGCTGTGTAACCTTGGTTAAGGCACTAAACAGCCTCTTACCATCTTCTGTAGTAGGAACAGTTTAAGTTCCTATTCTGTAAAATTCTATGATTGTATTCTTTTTTTTTTTTTTTTTTTTTTTTTTTTAATTTTTATTTATTTATGATAGTCACACAGAGACAGAGAGAGAGAGGCAGAGACACAGGCAGAGGTGAGAAGCAGGCTCCATGCATCAGGAGCCCGATGTGGGATTCGATCCCAGGTCTCTAGGATCGCGCCCTGGGCCAAAGGCAGGCGCTAAACCGCTGCGCCACCCAGGGATCCCTATGATTGTATTCTATACCAACTTTTTTATCTGCATAATTTTAATCTTATTTGTGGGAAATGATGGAAGAATCAACGTGAAAAAATGATTATATTTCTGAATCTTCAACTTACTGTGAAAAGTCTGAAATGGCAACCTTAATATGGTAAGTGGAAGAGGGATACCTCTGGGTGTAGTGTGAAGAGCATCTTCTCACAGTGGTTCTGTGTTTTATCACTGGGTATTATGAGCCACTCAGGGGAGTCTTCTGTTTGAGCCTTTGGAAATTCTTGTCGTCCTCCCCCCCCCCCCCGCCCCCCCCCATGGCAGTTTGCTAGTTCTGTGGCTTATCTATTTAGGATTTTTTTAGGCCCTACTTTCTCTAATACCCTATTTACATAAACAAGCTTGAGTTTTTGAATGATAATATAGTCATCAGCAAGCAGTCATTAAAGATGTGTCAGAGAAAACTGAAATACTTTTGTGGTTGGTTAAATGCTCTGTGGTTGTTTAAGCGCACACAATTCAAGATTCAGAGTACCTGAATTCATTTTTGAGCTCCATCATTTACTACTAGAATGTCTATGAATAAGTTACTTAACATCTGTAAATCAAGGGTAATAATTAAACCTGCTTCATAGTGTTATTGTGAGGATTCAACGAGTTAATACATTGTAAAGTGCTTCATAATAGTGCTGACACATGGTAAGACCCCAAAAACTATTATTTCTGTTATTTTCCAGTTGTCCCCCATTTTTTTGTCCCCCATTTTTTTAATGACTACTTCTATTCAGTAAACAGAAGACAAAGGAACCTAAATTGTTGGTGTTTTTCTAGACTTTTCTGGTATCCAGTGATGTACAGCACACTTGACAAAATCATTTGCATTCCAATCTCTCCAGCTACTTAAAATTTATAATGTAAAAACTCATGAACTCTGAGTTGTAATGTAATGTTGTAATACCTAAGTTTTTACATGGCCTACTATCTGTACACCGAAAATTTTAGAAGGATCTGTTTATTTCATTATCTATATTCTTAGCAGAGCCTAACTGAGAGTACCTTAAAGTAGTGATTCTCAAAGTTGGTCCTTAGAATTTTGAGGAGATTGTCTCAGATTCCCCTTCAGACACTGGCAAAGTTAAAACTCTTTTCATAATAATACTTATTATTTGCCTTACTCACTGTTTTGGTATTTATATTAGTGATGCAAAAGCAGTGATGTGTGAAACTGCTGGCATCTCAGCAAGGATTAAGATAGTGCTTCCAAACCATATTAAGAGTCATTGTATTGGGGATCCCTGGGTGGCTCAGCGGTTTAGTGACTGCCTTTGGCCCAGGGTGGGATCCTGGAGTCCCACATCAAGCTCCCTGCATGGAGCCTGCCTCTCCCTCTGTTTGTGTGTGTGTGTGTGTCTCTCTCTCTCTCTCTCTGTCTCTCATGAATAAATAAAATCTTAAAAAAAAAGAGTCATTATATTTTTACCACAATAAATTTAGAGTAAAAACAAACAGCAGCAAAAAACATGCTAGTTTCATTTTGTTTTTGATGAAGCATTAGGACATTATTTTATTAAATCTTGATTTTTTTTGAGAATTCTGTGTGATGAAATGGGAAATGTGCATTAAATGTTTCTGCTGCAGACTGAAGCATAAGAAGAAAAGTACTTGTGCAGTCCTTTGAATTCCAAGCTAAATAAGCTTTATTTTCATGGAAACTAATTTTTACTTGAAACAATGATTGGGGGAAAAAAAAAAACAATGATTGACAAACTATGGTTTTCAGACATGTGGCTTTGGCAGCCATTTTCTCAAAAATGAATGAATTGAGCCTGTCCATTCAAGGAAAATAACCAACATATGCTGCCAGTGATAGAGATTGAGCTTTTAAATGAAAATTAGGATTTTTGAATAAACTTGTATGTGCAACCATGAGCTTGAAAGCTTCTCAATATTTGTAGGCTTTTCTGATAAGGTTGGGTAGTGTATCAAAGTTTCAATTTTTTTTTTTGATAGTGTGCAATGAAATGTCAACATTTGGAAGATCTACACAGTGAACGAGTATTTTCCAAATGACCAGTTGACCAATGCATCATGTTACAAAATTATGCATAGGAAAGAGATTCAAAGTGTAAAGCAGACAAGTAGATTTTAATATAGTGGAAGTTCACTATATTACTATAGTGGAATAGTAAATGTTCATCAGTATGGTTTGAAATTGCACATTGTTACTGACATTTAAGAAATAAATATACTTCAGGGGAGCCTGGGTGGCTCAGTCAGGTAAGCATCCAACTCTTGATTTTGGCTCAGGTCATGATCTTAGGGTGGTGAGATCGAGCTCCATGTCTTGGAGTACAGCATGGAGCTTGCTTAAGATTCTCTCTTCTGCCCCTCCCCATCTTCCTGCTTGCAAACACTTTCTCTCTGAGAGAGAGAGAGAGAGAGAGAGAGAGAGAGAGAGAGAAAGAAAGAAAGAAAGAAAGAAAGAAAGAAAGAAGAAAGAAAGAAAGAAAAGAAAGAAAGAAAGAAAAGAAAGAAAGAAAGAAAGAAAGAAAGAAAGAAAGAAAGAAAGAAAGAAAGAAAGACACTTTGTGTGTGTGTGTGTGTGTGTGTATGTGTATATGTATTTTTTAAATTTTGAGTAATTTCCATGCCCAGCACAGGGCTCAAGCTCATGACACTGAGTCGCATGCTCTACCAACGGAGCCAGACAGATGCTTTGACTCTATATTTTTGTATTCAATCAAAGAATATCCACACTGTTGTTTGAAAGGCCATTAAAATAGTCTTCCCTTTTTAAAAATACATAGCTATTCTCTTCATATTCTTCAACAAAACAATCTGTCACAACAGATTAAATGCAAAAGCATATATTCAGCAATCTGAATGTATTAATTAAACCAGACATTACAGAGGTTTAAAAGTGTAAAAACAACTCCACTCTTAACTAAAACTTTTTGTTTTTGGAGATATAATTATTTCTCATAAAAATGTTGTTTAAGCATGCAGTTTTATTTTTAAATAAACTAATGTACCATTTAATTTTAATAAAAGTGAATTATCGACTATTGAAATATTTTAAAATTATCAATTTTTACTTCTAATATTATATATATTGATGGATAAAACCCATCTATCTAAAGAAAAGCTCTGTTAGGTCCTCAGTAATTAAATAGCATAAGACGGATCCTGAGACCAAAAAAGGATAATCAGGAAATGATGTAGTTGTTGGGAAAAATGTTAGGTTATAGAATACTAGAGGGTAGCAAAATTCATATGTTTATACTGAATAACTGAAGTTGACATTTTGTAAATAGCTCACTGTAAGCCTACTGATTTTTTTTATTTTTTCATATTTATGACTGGTTGACTGTGACCATCACTTTTCTGAGTCCAGCTTCAGAGTGTGGGCTCATGGTGTTGGGTACATTAGTGTGTGTCTCTTCTGTGGCCACAAATTGAACCTCTATCCCTAGCCAGTTTCTAGAGTGGACATTGGTCCCAGGGGTAAATGGGGGTGGGGAGAGAAGGATTGAATGAACATAAATGTATTATTTTTAGAAAAATATTTAAAGCAAATAGCAAGAATTATGTGGTACTGATGAATAATACTTTCTGAATGCTTATTATATGCAGTTTATGTTGCTGCTTTTATGAATTATTTGTATATCTTCTATTTTTCTTTAGCTTGCTCACATTTTGTTCTTAAGATTTTATTTATTTATTCATGAGAGACACAGAGAACAGAGGCAGAGGGAGAAGCAGGCTCTATCCAGGGAGCCCAATGTGGGACTCGATCCTGGGACCATGGGATCATGCCCTGAGCCAAAGGTAGATGCTCAACCACTGAGCCACGCAGGCATCCTGCTTGCTCACATTTTAAAAAACTTTGATTTACAAGAATTTTGATAAGTTCTGCATACTGATCCTTTGTTGGTTATGTAAGTTGAACATTTATTCTAAGCCTACTGTGACTTGGTGTGGTAGCCAGCCTCCAAGATGGCCCCAGTGTTCTTCTCTCTGGTATTTACAATCTTCTATAGTGTCCCCTACAGTGACTCAGAACTGGTCTGGGAAACTAAGAGAGTAAATACAGGAGAATTAAAAGTGACTTCTGAAGCTAGGTCATTAAAGGCACACAGCTTTTTCTTTACTCTTTGGATCCCTTGTTCTAGATGAAAATGATTGCCGCTGTAGCAATCCTGTACAGAAGCCCAAGTGGAGAGAAGCTGGGCCTTTTGCCAATATCAGTCATGTGAATGGGCCACTTTGGAGGTGGATTCTCTAGAATGGTCAGGTTTTCAGATGACTACAGTTCTGGCTCACATTATCACTGCAGCCTTTTTAGAGGCACTGAGCCAGAATCACTTGCCAAGTCACTCCCAAATTCCTGACTCGAAGAAACTGTGAGATAACATACTGTTGTTTTTGAACCACTAAGTTTGAGGGTAATTTGTTATGCAGCAATAGATAACGAATACACTTGACTTTTCCCCCATTTTTTCCATCTTACTTTAGCTTTATAATAAGTAATAAACTGTTGTTCATTTACATAATTTCACTCTCCACATATACCTTGTTCATCTTTAAGATTTTTTTATATATATATATATATATATATATATTATTTATTCATGAGAGAGAGAGAAGGTAAGAGACACAGGCAGAAGGAGAAGCAGGCTCCATGCCGGGAGCCTGATGCGGGTCTTGATCCTAGAACTCCAGGATCACGCCCTGAGCCAAAGGCAGACACCAACTGCTGAGCCACCCAGGTGTCCCTTGAAGAGGATCTTCACTGATGTTGACTTTTTGTGCTTTTAGCTTTAAAAATTTATTTATTTATTTATCTATTTATTTATTTTTAGAGAGAGATGCAGAGCAAGCAGGGAGGGGCAGAGGGGGAGGAAGAAGGAGTAAGAATCTGAAGCAGACTCTGAATGGAGTGCAGAGCCCAGTGTGGGGCTGGATTTCATGACTGCAAGACCATGACCTGAGCTGAATCCAGGAGTGGGATACTTAACTGACTGAGCCACCCATAGGCATCCTGCTGTTACACATTTTAGAATCCTGTGAAAGTTCACTTAAAAAATTTGTTAGCATTTTGGTTGGAATTCCTATGAATATACAGATCTTTCTTAATAGCTGATGGGATTATGTCCCAATAAACCCATTGTAAATTGCAAACATCCAAATGTGTTAATACACCCAGCTTCGTGTACATTACAACTTTGCCTAGCCTACCTTAAATGAGTTCAGAACACTTACGTTAGTCTTTAGTTGGGCAAAATCATCTAACACAAAACCTAATTTGTAATAAAGTGTTGAATAGGTCATGTAATTTATTGAATGCTGTGCTGAAAGTGAAAAATCAGAAGGATTATATGGGTACAGAATGATTTTAAGTGTGTTGGTTGTTTACCCTCATAATCATGTGGCTAATGGGGAGGTGTGGCTCACTGCTGCTCCCAGCATCATGAGAAAATAGGTACTACATATCATTCGCCTGGGAAAAGATCAAAATTCAGAATATGTTTTTTTCTGAATTCATATCACTTTCACACCATTGGAAAGTTGAGAAGTAGTCGGACCATTGTAAGTCAGGGACCATCTGTACAGGTTAATTAGGGAGAAAATGCTATCTTTATAATATAGTGTCTGCCCATTCATAAACATTATTTGCCTTTCAATTAGCTATAATTTTCTGTGTTTTTGAATAGTATATACATTCCCCCTGACCCCTGGAGAGATTTTTCACATCTTCTTTGAGTTATTCCTATATGCTTTATACACACACACACACACACACACACAACACACATACATGTTTTACTGTAAATAGTTTCCCTTAAAATTAGATTTAGCAGTGTTTGCTGCTGTTTTTCATTTGTTTGTATTTTTAAAATACCAAAAGTATTCTGATTTTTTTTTTTTTTAAGATTTTATTTATTCATGAGAGACAGAGAGAGAGAGACACAGGCTGAGACATAGAGGGAGAAGCAGGCTCCATGCAGGGAGTGCAGTGTGGAACTCTGATCCCGGGACTCTGGGATCACACCCTGAGTGAAAGGCGTCCCAAAATTATTTTGATTTCATATTTATATTGGGTAATTACATTATGTGAAGGTCTTGAGGTCTTATTTTACTACTACTTGGTTCTTCCTACTTGATTATAGTAAGGAGTGTTACCAGTATTTATAGTTTGGGATTGTGAGCATGTTCTTTATGGGCTGGCTTTTCTCTTCTCTCTTCTCTCTTCTCTCTTCTCTCTTCTCTCTTCTCTCTTCTCTCTTCTCTCTCCCCTCTTCCCTCTTCCCTCTTCCCTCTTCCCTCTTCCCTCTTCCCTCTTCCCTCTTCCTTCTCTTCTCTTCTCTTCTCTTCTCTTCTCTTCTCTTCTCTTCTCTTCTCTTCTCTTCTCTCTCTTCTCGTTTATTCGTGAGAAACAGAGTGTGAACAGAGTGTGAGAGAGAGGCAGAGACACAAGCAGAGGGAGAAGTAGGCTCCTTGCAGGGAGCCCAGTGTGGGACTCGATCCCAGATCCTGAGATCAGGCCCTGAGTTGAAGGCAGATGCTCAACTGCTGAGCCACCCAGGCATCCCCCTTTATGGTCTTTCTTTATGGAACTTGCCACATCTGGTTTGTGGGAACCAGCCTCCAGAGAGTATTTTGCTTTTGCTTCTGTGAGGTGCCACCAATGCAAAATCACTGAAGTTAATTTTTAATTTAGCATTTCTTAGAACTGACAGATGTTGATTTAGGGTGTACTTTATAGGCTTCGCTGTATTTGGAAATTCTCAGGAGAGAATTCCTTGCTTTGAACCCAGGCAGTGACAGACAATTTTATTTGTATGTTATTGGTCAGATTTATTCTTTTAAAATTTACTGTTATTATTTGCATATACACCTTTCCTTTTTTTTTTTTTTTTTAAAGATTTTATTTATTCATGAGAGACACAGAGAGGCAGAGACACAGACAGAGGGAGAAATAGGCTCCATGCAGGAAGCCTGATGTGGGACTGTATCCTTGAATTTGGATCACGCCCTGAGCCAAAGGCAGACGCTCAACTGCTGAGCCACCCAGGGGTCCCCATATACACCTTTCCAACTAAGAGTATAATCCTTCAAGCTACTTTATGAAGAGTATCTTGGTTCCAATTGCTTTACACATACCCTAGCCTTTTATGTTTTCCCTGTTTGTTTATTCCCCTATGTTTTCATCCTAAGAAAGAGTTGAGAATAAAACTTTTGAGCCTTTGCATTTTTTCATTTTTAAGTAATCTTAGTACCCAACATAAGGCTTGAACCCACAACCCCAAGATCAAGAGTTGCATCTTCCACCAACCGAGCCGTCCAGGTGCCCTGAGCCTTTGCATTTTTTTTTTCCCTAAAGATTTGTCCATTTACTTATTTGAAATAGAGCGTGAGGGGAGGAGCAGAGAGAGAGGGAGAATGAGAATCTCAAGCCAACTCCCTGCTGAGATGTAGAGCTGGATCTGAGGACCCTGAGATGACCACAGCCAAAACCAACAGAGCCACCCAGGTGCCCTCCCCTCCCCTGCCTTTGCATATTTGGTGTTCTCTTTATTTCATTCTACTGCTTAAAGGGTAGCTTGACTGGATATGGAATTTTAGGTTAAATTTTTTTTTTCTCAAGAGCTTTGAAGACACTGCTTTTCCAGTCTTAAATCAGTGTTGCTGATACAAAGAAACAAAATCTGATTTTGTTTCTTTGTATGACTCCAGTTGGGTTTTGCTTTATTTGCCTCTTCTTGGAACCTTTTAAGATTAAACAATTTTTAAAAAAACTTTTAAGTAACCTCTATACCCAATATGGGGCTTAAACTGGTAACCCCGAGATCAAGAGTTAGTTGCATGCTCCATCAAAGGAGTCATCCAGGTGCCCCTCTGGAACCTTTTAATATCTTTTTATCCTTGTTCATTAAAGTGATGTGCCTCTATTGATTTTTTTCCCTCTTTGTTTTTAAAAGTTTCTTGTGCTTTTTCTGTTAGTCTTATAATCTTTATAGTAACAAGATTTTAAATTTTAAATATATTTTTTTATAAGGATACCTAATTTCCTCTCCCTCCATTCTTTCTGGAACTATTACTGTTTGGATGTTAACACTTAAGGGGTCACACTCTCTCCTGTCTTTTTCCTTAGGTATTCCTTCTCTTTGTTTTCTTATGTCAGCTAATGTTCTGAAAGACCTTGACTTTATTTTCTAACTTTTTCCCTTGATATGTTGATCTCTTTGTCCTGGAGTCTTCTTCAGACAGTGGATAATCCTTGGTTCTCTTTCTTCTTGAGTAAGGCAATACAATTCTGATTGAGGGTTCTGTGCTTGTTAATTGTTGGATTTCACTCTAGACCAAGGGTTGGCAAACTATGGCTCATGGGCCAAATCTAGCCTGCTGCCTGGTTTTATATGACTCATGAGCTAAGAATGATTTTTTTAAAAAGATTTTATTTATTTATTAGAGAGAGAGTGAGATAGAGCAAGAGCACAAGCAAGGGGTATGGCAGAGGGAGAGGGAGAAGGAGATACCCCACTGAACAGGGAGTCTGACATGTGTCTTGATCCCAGGACCCTGGGATCCTGACCCAAGCTGAAGGCAGATGCATAACTGACTGAGCCACCCAAGTGCCCCTAGGATTTATTTTTATTTTTTATTTTATTTATTTTATTTATTTTTTTAAAGATTTTATTTATTTATTCATGAGACAGAGAGAGGCAGAGACACAGGCAGAGGGAGAAGCAGGCTCTATGCAGGGAGCCTGATCTGTGGGACTCAATCCTGGGACTCCAGGATCACGCCCTGAGCCAAAGGCAGGTGCCAAACCACTGAGCCACCCAGGGATTTCCCCCCCCTCCCCCCCAGGAATGATTTTTAAATGGTTGAAAAAAATTCAGAAGAATATTTTGTGACATGTTAAAATTATTTAAAATTCAAATTTGTGTTTTATAAATAAAATTTTTGGAACACACCTATGTCCATTTGTTTATATGTATTTCTGACTGGTTTCACGCTACAGTGGCAAATGATTAGTTGTGACAGACTGTGTGGACTGATTGTGCTTCTCTTTTAAAAGTGCACTACAAGTTGCAGTGATCATGCAGTTACAACTTGTTAGGCATATGTGTGACTGTAACACATTTACCAAAAAAAATTTTAATTACCAGTGTGTACCTATCATTACAAATGAGAAAAGTGGATTTCAAATGTCACACTTTGAAGACACAGTAGAGTATGGGTTGTTTCATTTCCAATTAGATGGCAAAGTGTTTCTACTGTAGCTCGACTAAAAGTACATAAGCAGACTGAGTACTTCTCATGACCTTCCCAACTCATGGGAAAAACAATGGATGGGGAAATCAGAAAATTTATTTATTTTATTTTAGTTTTTTAAAGATTTTGTTTATTAATGAGAGACACAGAGAGAGAGGCAGAGACATAGACAGAGGGAGGAGCAGGCTCCATGCAAGGAACCCGATGTGGGACTCGATCTTGGGACTTCAGGATCATGCCCTGAGCCAAATACAGATGCCCAACTGCTAAGCCACCCTGGCGTCACCTTTTTTTTTTTTTTTAAAGATTTTATTTATAAATCAGAAAATTTAAAATGGAATATCTTATCATGGCAGACTTTCTTAAAAATAAAGAAATAAAATCAAGGTAGGTTTGTGAGTGCTTATTCCTTAGCCAGGCAAGGAAACCCCTTTACTTTTGGCAAGTTAATTACGTCCTCCCAGTTAAGCAAAATGTTAACTTTAAAAAAAAGTATTTTGTAATTCTTTAGACCTGTATTACAAAACACTTTATTTACTAAGGTTTCTTTACTATTTACTAAGTAATGCTGAATTTATTAGATCTCTATATTATATTTTGAATTTTGTGCATTAAAACGTAAAAATTTATTTTATTTTGTTACATAAGTATCTACATGCTATTCCTGATATGGTATCTTTGCTTGCAAAGCTGAACATATTTATTATGTTTTCTGATGGTCCCATCCCACCTTTGAATTTGGGTTGGTTACAAGTTGGATTTGAAGGAGTTGTGTTATGTACAGCTTGGCCTCTTGTCCGCAGTGGATTTGAAAGAATGAGAATTTCCAGCTTTCTTCTTCTAACATCACAAATAACTAAAATAATAATTTTAGACCAATCAGACTTGTTATCCCGTGTTCAGTTTATTGATAGAATGCTAATATCCAATTATATGCAGATTTCTTTTCCAGTTATGGGAGAATGACTTAAAAACTAATCTTCACATTATACTTATACAAAAAACCCTAATGTCACTCAGAAGATTTCTACCTGGTTTTCATTGGGAATAGAGCAGACATGAGAGTAGGGAACTTAGAATCATTTCACTGAAGTAGTATGTTTATGAGCTTGAAGTGAGTCTGAAGAGTTGACAGTAATGATGAGAAGAGAGCATTTTAGCTGTCCTCTTCAAATACAAAATTCTGCTTTCTGTTAAGTATCACCTTGTGTTGTGAGGTATATAAAACGATATATGAAATGAACCTTGGTGGCAGGAGAGAATTAGATGTGAACAAGTTTATTTGACTCTGACTAGACTTCATGTTCCTTATCTATAAAATAATGTCGGGCAGCCCCAGTGGCGCAGCCGTTTGGTGCCGCCTGCAGCCTAGGGTGTGATCCTGGGGACCCAGGATGGAGTCCCACATCGGGCTCCCTGCATGGAGCCTGCTTCTCCCTCTGCCTGTGTCTCTGCCTCTCTCTCTCTCTGTGAATAAATAAATAAAATCTTAAAAAAAACCAAAACAAAACACCCCATCCTGGCCAAATAATACCACATAGACCATCAGTCTTCTACTTTTGTCCTGACTTAGAATCTGATGAGTCACTTTTATTTGAGTTGAATATAACTAATTTATAATTAGTCTGACTTCATAATTTTGAAAGCTTAAGTTTGAGTAAATGTAAGTGTAAATGTAAAGTTTTGCCTTTAGAGTATATCAGTAAGCTATGTTGTAATATCTTAATATGAACTAAAGATCATTTAGAATGGTTAATGTTTTTACTATCAAGTTAGAAAGAAACAAATGCAAGAGGATTTTCCAATTATGGATTGTGCAATCAGATTTGGTAAATTGATTAAAATGCTGAATAAATGGTGATTAGCAAGTTCACAAAAGCCTGTTTAACCTGTGACATAGGTCTACCTTCAGAATTTTTACTACTTTTGTACCAAACTAGATTATAATATACTTCTAAAATTTACCTACCTGTTCTTCCCAGCTCCAAAAATGCTCAGGGTTTTACATATTGAAGATAGAGTTAGATGACTGGATCTCAACTGATGTGTCATAGTAGCATGTTACACATGAGGTGTTCACAGGTCTTCTGCCAGATTTTGAACAGCCATATTTTGAACAGCTTGTGAAGTTTATTTTTGTTACATTTGCACATTTGATGCATGTTCGATGTACTGTTGATTCCAGTGGGTCATTTAATATGGCGTAAAACTTGGTACAACATGCTTAGATAGCTTATGCTTGGGGGAGCATGGGATAAAGTCAATTTGATGACAAAGAAAATCCTCTGAAGATTTTGTCTTTTCAATAGGGGGCATAGTCAAGATAATAAACAGACTTACTTATAAAGAGTAGTTGTATGATGGGAGACTAGTATATTTTTAACTACATGTAATTTTTAATGTAAATATTGAAATACACATAAAAGTATAAAACTCTATATAGTTCAGTGAATACACATAAGTCAAGCACACTTGTATAAATCCAGCAGCCAGAATGAGACACAGTACATTGCTAGCACCTTATAAACCTACTGTCCCCTTCCAGTCACTACTTATGATCCTGTGTTCCTTTTTTTAAAAAAAGCTTTTGCTTTTAAGTAATCTCTATCTCCAAGGTGGGGCTCAAACTCACAACTCTGAAATCAAGAGTCAAATGCTCTACTGACTGAGCCAGCTGGGCATCCCTGATCCTACTAACACCAGGTTAATTTTGCCTGTTTTTATATTTAGGTGGAGCTAAGCAGTATGGACCAATTTGTGACTGCATGTGTTTGCTCAACATGAAATTATTTATGTTGCTTATGAATGTACTTCATTCATTGTCTTCACAGCATTCGTTGTATGAATGTACTAAAATTTACTTACCTATTTAAATGTTGGACATCGAGTTGTTTATAGTTTATTTTCTATTGAAGTATAGCTGATACAATAGTATAGGTTTGTTTTTTTTTACCAGTTTTAAAAATATTTAATTATTTTAGAGAGAGCATGAGCGAGGGGAGGTGCAGAGGGAGAAGCAGACTCCCCACTGAGCAGGGAGCCTGATGCAGGGTTCGATCTCAGGACCCCAGGATTATGACCGGAGCTGAAGGCAGACACTTAACTGACTGAGCCACCCAGGTGCCCCCACCCCCTCAGCCTCCAGGTTTTTACTCTTATGAATGTGTTCCTAAAACTCTAATATCTCTTTAAATTTTTTTTAAAAGATTTTATTTATTAGAGAAAGTGCTTGTGCAAGGGAGAGAGAGAAGGCAGAGGGAGAGGGTGAGGGACGAAATCTCAAGCACACTGTACTGAGTGTTGAGCCAGAGGTGGTGCTCAGTCCCACAACCCTGAGATTGTGACCTAAGCTGAAACCAAGAGTCTGACGCTTAAGCAGCTGAGTCACCCAGTTGCCCCTTTAACATAACCTCTTGATGAACATATGCACACATTTGTCTTGGCAAATGGACTTGCCTTGTCATAGGTTGCAGGTAAGTTCAGCTTTACTAGATGTTGCCAAATAGTTTTCTGAAGTGATTGTATCAATTTACATTTCTATCAGCCCTGTTTAAGATTTTTATTGCTACCTGTCTTTGACATTTTAGCCATTCCTTTTTTTTTTCATTTTAGCCATTCTAATGGGTGTGTAGTTTAATTTGCATTTCCCTGATGATCAGTAAAATTGACTTTTTATATGTTATTGGCCTTTGGATATCTTTTATTAGGATGTGCCTGTTCAAGTTGTACGTGTGTTTTTGTCCTATGGGTTATCTGCATTTTCCCCAATGTTTTTGGAGAATTTTAAAAATATATTCTAAGCATGAGTCCTTTGTCAGATATATATCCTATTTGTGGCTTTCCAAATAATTGTATTTTTAAAACCTGAATTTAATTTGGTGTTTGAATAAGTAGTACTTTCACATGCCCACAAGTTAAAAGTATACACAATTAAATGGTGAAGTGTCCCTCCCACTTTGTCCTTAGTTCTATCTCTTACGACATATAACATGTGTTAATAGTTTATTTTTTCCAAGTATATCCAAATGATCTTTTTTTTAAGATTTTATTTATTTATTCATGAGAGACACACAGAGAGGGAGGCAGAGACACAGGCAGAGGGAGAAGCAGGCTCCATGCAGGGAGCCTCACGTGGGACTTGATCCCAGGTCTCCAGGATTACACCCTGGGCTGAAGGCGGCGCTAAACCGCTGAGCCACCTGGGCTGCCCTATCCAAATGATTTTTGACAAGGGTGTCAAATCCATTCAGTGAGAGAAAGGAATTTTTTCAACAAATGATGTTGGGACAATGGGATTTCCATATGCAAAAGAATGTTTGATTCCTACCTCATACCATATAAAAAATTGACTCCAAATGGATCAGAAACCTAAATATAAAAGCTAAATCCATAAAACTCTTAAAAGAAAACATAGTAAATCTTCATGACTTTGGATTTGGCAGAGTTTTAGATATGCTACTAAGAGCATGAGCAACAAAAAAAATTTGATAAATTGTACTGCATCAAAATTAAAATTTTGTACATCAAAGGACATTTTCAAGAAGGTGAAGAAACAGCCTATAAATGGGAGAAAGTATTTGTTGGTCATATATCAGAAAAGAATCTAGTACCTAGAATCTATAAAGAATGCTTACAACCTGATAATAAAGACGAATCCAATCGAATAATGACCCAAAGATCCTAATAGTGCTCCAAAGAAGTTATACATGTGGCCAGTAAGCAGATGAAAAGATGCTCAAGATCATTAGTCATTAGAGAGTAAATCAAAACCAAAAAATTCCACTTTATATCTACCACAATGTCTCAAAAAAAATCAAAGTGTTGGCAGGGATTTGGAGAAATTTGACCTCATACATTGCTGGTGTGAATGTAAAATGGGCTGCCACTGTGGAAAACATTTTGGTGGTAATGGTTGCACAACATCATGAATGTAATTAATGCTACAGAACTGGATACATGAAAATGGTTAAAATGGTAAATCTTCTGTTTATATATTTTACCACAGCTGAGGGTAGAACAAGGTGATGCTCTGGCCTTTCAGCTCTCAAATTGGAAACTAATTTCCTTCTTGTGATAAATTTTGTGCTGTTATTCTCATTTTAGTGCTTTTTGTTTCGTGATTTCACTGTTCAAAATGACCTCCAAGCATAAAGCTCAAGTCTAGTGTTCCTAGGTTCAAGAAGGTTATTTATAACTTTATGGAGAAAATACATTTTTTTTACATCTTTTTTTTTTTTTTTTTAAGCAAACACATGAGGGTTTATTTACAAGCTCGAGCTTGGGTCCAAGTATACCCGACACAGCAGAGCAGGGACTTGGACCAAAAATACATCTTAGATATAAGCCTTATTATATAGTGTGATTGGAGTTACACTGCTGTTAGCTGAATTCAGTGTTAATGAACCAAGAATAATTATTAAAGTATGTTTAAACAGAAATACACATAAGACAACCTTATATATTAATTGGTTGATTAAAATTTTGTGACCAGAGGGTTGCAGGAACCTAACCCTGTATATCTCCTAGTGATGATTCAGTATTCAGTAATTTATTTTTTGTAGCAACTTTATAGAACATAATTATGAATAATGAGACCTGACCCTATGTAAGTGTGAATAAAAATAATTATTTTGTGTAGATGGCAACATTTAATTTTTTCATTTAAAAAATGTATTTTTTAACATTAAAAATGTTTTTTGTTCTGAAATCTATTTGATCTGATACTAATATAGCCACTCTTTTAGAAAATACGTAAGGGGTTTATTGAGATATAATTCACAAAGCATAGAATTCACACCTTTGAAGTGTATAGTTGAGCTGTATTTAGTATATTCACCAAGTTGTGCAACCACAGTCAATCTTAGAACATTTTTATTACCCCCTTAAGAGCCCCTGTACCTGTTAATGGTCATTTCCTATTTACCCACAGTACCATCCCCCAGACAGCCATTGATCTACTTTCTGTCTGTACAGATTTGCCTATTCTGGACATTTTATATAAATGGGATTGTAGAATGAATATGTGGTCTTCTGTGGCTGGCTTCTTTCATTTAGCACAAAATTTTCAAAATTTGTACATGGCTGGATGTGTTAGTACAGTCTTTTTAGGCTTGAATAATATTCCATTTTATGGCTTTACCACATTTTATTTACCTATTCATCTGTTGATGGATATTTGAATTCCTTTTTTTAACTTTTATGAATAATGCTGCTCTGAACATTTTTTACAAGTTTTTGCATAAACCTATGTTTTCATCTTTATATATAAATGAGTGGAATTTCTGGATTGTATAGTAACTACTTTTAATTTTTTGAGGAACTGCCTAATTTTCCAACATGGCTGTACCATTTTACATTCCAGCCAGCAGTGTGTATGAGGGTTTCAATTTTTCCATAATCTTGCCAACAATTTTATTATTTTTTAATTTGAGCATAGTTGACACAGTGTTACATTAGTTTGCATTGTATAACCTCATGATTCAACAGGTTTATAGGTTAAGTTGTACTCACCACAGGTGTAGCTATTATAACACAGTGCTATTATAACATTATTGACAGTTACCTATACCGTACATTTCATTCCCATGATTTATTCATTCCATAACATAATTTATTCCTGTGACTTAATCATTCCATAATGGGGAGGCCTGTGTCTTTTGCTTCCCTTCACCCATTTTGCCCATTCCCCCCAACCTCCTCCCCTCTGGTAATCATCACTTTCTTCTCTGTATTTATAGGTTTGATTCTGCTTTTCTGTTTATTCGTTTTTTAGATTGCACATGTGAGTGTAATCATACAGAATTGATCTTTCTCTGACTTATTTCGCTAACTCTCCAAGTCCTTCACTTGATCTCCAAGTCCATTCGTGTTGTTGTAAATGGCAAGATCTTATTCTTTTTTTATAGTTGAGGAGTAGTCCATTGTGTGTGTGTGTGTATGTCACATCTTCTTTATCCATTCATCTATCAGTGGACGCTTTGGTTGCTTCTATGTTTTAGCTATTGAAAATAATACTACAGTAAATGTAGGAGTGCATATTATCTTTTCCAAATTGGTGTTTTTTATTTTCTTTGGGTAAATACCTAGTGGTGGAATTATTGGATCATAGGGTATATCTTTTTTAAGTTTTTAGGAACTTCCATACTGTTTTCTACAGTATGGAAGTTAGGGCCATTCTATTAGGTTGAAGGTCATATTCATTGTGGTTTTGATTTGCATTTTCCTGTTGCCTAATGGTGTTGAACATCTTCTCATGTGCTTATTGTACTTGTATATCTTCTTTGAAGAAATATTTGAGAAATGACTTTTGCTCATTATTTACTTGAATTATTTGAAATCACTGTCAGTTTTTGTATATTCTGGATAGTAGACCTTTATTTCTGATTTGTATATATCTTCTATTTGTAGGTTGTCTTTCAGCTTTCTGGTGGTATTGTTTGCCGCACAAACTTTTTGAACATGTTGCTATTTTTTTAAACTTATTTTTATTGTTGAAAAAATATTTAACATAGTTTGTTATGTCACCCATTATTAAGTGTACAACTCATTGGCATTAATTACATTCATAGTGTTGGCGGCACAGAAGTTTAATGCTGAAGCCAAATTTTGATGAAGTCAAATATACTTTCTCTTTTGTGCTGTTTTTTAAAAATTATTTTATTTTATTTTATTTTATTTTATTTTATTTTATTTTATTTTATTTTATTTTTAAATATATTTTATTTATTTATTCATGAGAGACACAGAGAGAGGCAGAGACATAGACAGATGGAGAAGCAGGCTCCATGCAGGAAGCCTAATGTGGGACTTGATCCTGGGACTCCAGGATCATGCCGAGCCAAAGGCAGACGCTCAACCACTGAGCCACCCAGGTGTCCCTGTGCTCTGTGTTTGATGCCATACCTAAAAAAAAAATTCCCTAACCCAAGGTCATGAAGGTGTACTCTTAGGTTTTAAGAGCTTTACAGTTTGAGCTTTTAGATTCAGAGCTATGACGCGGTTGAGTGAATATGTATATGTAAAATTTGTGTGTGAAGTAAGGATCCAGCCTCAATTATTTTATTTTTTGTATATGGATAGCCATTGTTCCAGCACCATTTACCTTACCCATTCAGTTGTCTTAGCACTCTTAAGTGCTAAAATGACCATAAAAGTGAGTTTTTATTTCTGGACTCTTAATTCCGTTCCACTGATTTCTGTATATATATCCTTATGCTTACAGCATTGTTTATTGTAGCTTTGTAGTAATTTTTTTGGTAGTAAGTTTTGAAATTGGTAATTTGTTCTTTTTTTTTTTTTTTTAAGATTTTTTATTTATTCATGAGAGACATAGAGCAGAGACACAGGCAGAGGAAGAACCAGCACTCTAGGATCACACCCTGAGCCAAAGGCAGATGCTCAGCCACTGAGCCACCCAGGCGTCCCTTCATCTTTGTTCTTTTTCAAGATTGTTTTAGCTATTTGAAATCCCTTGAGTTTTCATATAAATTTTAGCATCTGTTTGACAATTTCTATAAGAAAGCCAGCCAGGTGCCTGCCAGCCAGGATTTTGATAGAAATTGTGTTGAATTTGTAGGTAGGTTTTTTTTTTTTTTTTTTTTTTTAAGATTTTATTTATTTATTCATGAGAGACAGAGAGAGGTAGAGACACAGGCAGAGGGAGAAGCAGGCTCCATGGGAACCTGATGTGGGACTAGATCCCCGGTCTCCAGGATCAGGCCCCGGGCTGAAGGCGGTGCCAAACCTCCGAGCCCCCCCCTTGCTGCCCTGGATTGTTTGCTCCATTCACATTTCATGTTACTGTTGATGTAGTTGGATTTATGTCTGCCATTTTGCCTTTTCTATATGTCTTACATCCTTTGTTTTTCCACTTTTCCATTTTTGTGTTTTTTCATGAAACTCATCTCCCCTATTCCCAGGGATAACAGTTGTGTTACTGTTTGTTTAATGACTTGACTAGGTCATTTGTGAAATGAAGTCTATTTTCCACTGCAGTGTGAAGCCTCTGATGTTTCCTGTCAGAGAGCACAGCCTTGGGCATATATAGTCGCCCTGGGATATAGTGATTTTAGAAGGGCACTTTTTAACAATTTCCTTGATCTCTGTTAAACATTTAGTATCACACAAAGCTGTTAGGCTCCAGTAATTGGGGTCTGGTTATCTATTCTTTTTGACAGTGGCCTGGGACATAACTTTTTTCGTAATTAAATTCAGTTCATCGTAATTAAATTCATACTCCTTTCCGAGGTAGTTTTTGAGGTTACTGAGGTTTTGTTATGACCCTGGGAGTACTCCTTTCTAGGTTCCTTGGGTTCTCTCATAAACTAGCTGGCCTGTGGTTTAGCTTGTTCTCATGGAGCTACTGGCTTCCTCCTAATTGCCATGAAAATTTCCTCCATTTTAAGCCCTTAGGTTTGAACTTTTGCACACACTTCAAATAAAGTCATTTCTGTTGGGAAGAGCTTGAGGGCTCTCTTATTATTTTATTATAACCTGCCTCTCCTCCTGGGCAAATTCTCTTGGGCCCACTGCTCTGGAACTGTAGGTGGGGCCAGTGGCTCACTTCTGGGGAGAAATCCCTGCTGTATGAACAGAGTCCTTGATGGGGTACAGTAGCTTCTGGTCTTAGTGGCTTGCCTCTTAGTCATGGAACCTCTATTCTAGCAACAAGTGATCCAGTTGCTCCAGTATTTTTGTCCAACTGTGCCTGAATAGAACTGTGTCCTATGAATTGGGTTAGTATGGAGGAAGGGAGCTCCTGAGCTCCTGGCCACAGTACCTCAAATTTAATATGTACAATCCAGAGCTCTGTGGGGAGAGAAATGCAGGTGGTCTGCCCCTCTCAGGGAAGGTATTGTGTAGCCCTTGACTTGGAGCTGGTAGGAGAAGCCTTTTTGGCCCTTCCTACCTGGAGTGGTGTTTCCATCGTGATGAGTTGGTAGGGGAGGCACGGAGGTGGTTGCAGCTTAAATGCCATAGACCTGTTGTTGTTTTTACCAAGATTAAGTTGATTTTCTTGGATTTTTAATTAAAAAAATTTGTTTTACTGTATGCTCTTAGGACAATTTCAGGAGACTAAAATTACTGTGTGTGTGTGTGTGTGTGTGTGTGTGTTTAATAACATTTAGTGGGATGTCTAGCTGGCTCAGTTGGCAGAGCATGCAACTCTTGATCTCAGGGTGGTGCATTCAAACCCCCCCCCCCATGTTGGATGTGGAACTTACTTAAAAATTTTTTTCACCAGTTACGGTTACTTCTCTGGGGAGGGGTCTGCAGAGTTCCTCTCAATATTTTTTCAAAAGTTTTCCCTGTCTTTCTTTTTTCTTAATAATTTTCTTGGTATGTCTGTCTCCACCTTTTTGCTTTCAGGATACTTATGTGTCTTTGTTTGAAGTGAGTTTTCTTTACACTGTACATTGTTGGGCCATGTTTTTATTTTATCCGTTCTGCCAGTCTGTCTTTAACTGATACATTTAGACTGTTCACATGTAAGGTAATTACTGATGCATTAGGGTGTAAATGTGCTCTTATTTATTTGAGTCTTCTGTTTTTCTTTTCTTGCCTTCATGGGATTACCTAAATATTTTTTTAAAGATTTCATCTTTAATTATGATGCTTTTTATATAGTTTTTTAATAGTTATATATAGTGCTTGAATAGTTTCTTAGTGGTTTTTTATTTTTTTAAAAGATTTATTTAGGAGAGAGAGAGCTAGAGCACGCACACACAGAGGGAAAGGAAGCGGGAGAGGGAGAAGTAGACTCCCTGCTGAGCAGGGAGCCAGATGCGGGGCTCAGATGCAAGGTCAGATATCATGATCTGAGCCGAAGGCAGATGCCCAACTGGCTGAACCGCCTAGGTACCCCCTAGTAGTTTCAGATAGTATAACCATTTGTAATTTATGTTAACAATTTACCATTTGGAGTAAATATAGGAACTTCTATTTAGATCCTTTTACCCTTCTTAGTTTTAGTGTTTTGTTTCTAAGTAGGCTTCATGCTCCAGTGTGGAGCCCAACACAGGATGTGAACTCATGACCCTGAGATCAGGACCTGAGCTGAAATCAAGAGTTGAACACTTAACTGACCAAGCCACCCAGGCACCTCTACCCTTTTTAGTTTTATAATGTGGTTGTCTTTAAGTATTTCCTCTATATAGTGTTATATCAGATAGTGTTATACTTTTTTGTGTGTGTGTGTTACACTTCTTACACCAGTCATCATATAAGATTTAAGATACCTATAAGGAGTATTATGTTTACCCTCATTAACTTTTATAATGTTTTTTCTTTCTTTCTTTTCTGAAGATCAAAGTTTTTTCTGTTAGCATTTTTTTTTTTCTGTTTAGCAGATTTCCTTTAGCTGTATGTTAGGCATAGGTTTGCTAGTGACAAATTTTTGTAGTTTTCCTCCACTGAGAATGGTTTTAGTTTTCCTTTATTCCTAAAGGATATTTTTTGATGCATATAGAGCTTGTGGTTAAGAGTTCTTTTCTTTCAGCTTTTGAAAAATATTGTGCCACTTCCTTGTGGCCTCCATGGTTTTCTTGGGATATCTGCTGTCATTTGAATGGTTATTCCCGTCATGCAGTCATTAGCTGCTTTCAAGATTTTTTTCTTTGTTTTTAGCTTTCAGAACTTAACTGTGTGTCCTACTGTGGATTTCTTTGGGTTTATCTTGTTTGGGACTTTTAAAGTTTTTGAATCGGTAGGTTTGTTTTTTCTTTTGGCAGTTTTGGGACATTTTGAGCCATTATTTCTTAAAATAAGTTAAAACTTTTATTTATTTATCTTTTTAATTTTTATTTATTTATGATAGTCACACACAGAGAGAGAGAGAGAGAGGCAGAGACATAGGCAGAGGGAGAAGCAGGCTCCATGCACCGGGAGCCCGATGTGGGATTTGATCCCGGGTCTCCAGGATCGCGCCCTGGGCCAAAGGCAGGCGCCAAACCGCTGTGCCACCCAGGGATCCCAAGTTAAAACTTTTAAATTCAATTTAGTTAATATAAAGTGTCATTAGCTTTAGGGGTAGAATTTAGTGATACATCAGTTGCATATAACACTCAGTTCTCATTATGGCAATTGCTCTCCTTAATACTCATCACCCAGTTATCCTCCCCCCACCCACCTCCCTTTCAGTAACTCTCAGTTTGTTTCCTATAGTTAAGAGACTCTTACAGTTTGTCTCCTTGTTTTTATCTTATTTTATTTTTCTTTCCCTACTCCTATGTTAATTTGTTTTATTTCTCAAATTCCACATGAGTGAAATCATATGGTATTTGTCTTTGACTTAATTTTGCTCAGCATAATATCCTCTAGTTCCATCCATGTCATTGCATATAGCAAGATTTTGTTCTTTTTGATGGCTGAGTAATATTCTGTTTTGTATATATGTAACATCTTCTTAACCACATTATTATTTTTTAACCACATTAAAATAAATTTTAAGTGCCACTTACAGGGTGGCAATGATATGTGAATGTTAACTGGTTTTTTTATTGTCTCATAGGTCCTTAAGTTTGTGTTGTTTCTTTTTCCCCATCTATTTTGGGTAAATTCTGTTGATTTTGTCTGAAGTTCAATGACTCCATTCTCTGCCATTTTCACTTTAGTATTGAGGCCATTTATCTTTTGTTATTTTTTATATATATATATGTATATATTTATATTTATATTTATGTATATATATTTATTTATTTATTTTAGAGAGCACTCAGGAATTGAAGGAAGAAGAGTAGGGGGAGAGAACCTCAGTTCTCTGTATTGAGTGCAGAGCTCAGTGCAGAGCTTGATCCCAGTACCCTAAGATCATGATCCAAGCAGAAACCAAGAGTCCAGTGCTCAAGTCACTGAACCACCCAGGGGCCCCTTATTATATTTTATTTATAGAACTCTATACTTTCCACTTGGTTTTTTAAATTAAGTTCTATTTCTTTGACCTATTTTTTTTTCCAAAAGAGTTTGTAATTGCTTTAGGAAATATTTTTATGTTGTTTTTTTGAAATTCTTTGTCAGATTGTTCTAGCATCTTATTTTTGATATGAGCATATATCAATTGTGTTTGTCATTTAAGTTGTGATTTTTCTGGTTTTTGGCCTGACAGTGATATTAGAGTGTGTTAGAGATATGTCAGGTACTGTATTTTGATTCTCAAGACAGTGTAGTATCTTTTTCAGAAAGCAGTCTTTGCCTAAAGGTGTATATATTCAGCTTCTCACTGGGTCCTGCTAACATCATCCCAAGCACAGTACAGTGCTGACTCTCAGTGCCTTGTTGCACATGGCTGAGAATGGAATTTCAGTTCCTTGGTTATTCCCGATGAAAGTGGGATACCAACTCATAAAACTTTGTTGCCATATAAGCTTAATTCCATTGAATCCCACTGACACCAGGGGAGGAGGAAGCCTAAGAATGACTTACACCACATTTTTGCAGGGTAGGGTTGGAATCTCAGTTCTGCCCTGGGACCTTAGCATGCTAGGAAGTGGAGTGATGCCTTCCTCACCTCCCTCAACCCTATTTCTTCTAGTTACTGTCAAGTAGGGGTAAAAGTTCAGCTCTCTGACTACTCATTGATGCAGAGGGCCAGGACATTATTTTTTTTTTTTGGTAGTTTATTTTTATTTATTTATTAAAATTTTATTTATTCATGAGAGACACACAGAGAGGGAGAGAGAGAGAGAGAGGCAGAAACACAGGCAGAGGGAGAAGCAGGCTCCATGCAGGGAGCCCGATGCAGGACTCAATTCAGGACTCCAGAATCACGCCCTGGGCCGATTCAGGACTCCAGGATCACGCCCTGGGCTGAAGGCAGGTGCTAAACCTCTGAGCCACCCAGGGATCCCAAGATTGGCCTCTGCTATCTTGTTTTCATTTTCCTTGGCTATATACCCAGCAGTGGAATTGGTGGGTTATGTGGTAGTTCTGTTATTTTTTTTTAAAGAGTTTACTGTTTTTTATTAATGTCTATACCTGATGTGGGGCTCAAACTCATAACCCCAAGATCAAGAGTCGCATGCTCCACTGACTGAGCCAGCCAGGTGCCCCTAGTAGGTTTTTTTCTTCTTCGTTTTTTTTTTTTAATTTTTTGAGAAACCTCCATACTCTTTTCCATAGTGGAGTCACCAATTTACATTCACACCACCAGTGCATAAGGGTTCTCTTTTTTTCATGTTCTCAGTGACATTTGTTTTCTCTTTTTTAAAAAATTTAATTTCTACTAACATGCATTATTGTTTTCAAAGGTAAAGGTCAATGATTCATCAGTCTTACACAATACCCAATGCTCATTATATCATGTGCCTTAATGTCCATCACCCAGTTACACCATCTTCCCGCTTTCATCCCCTGCTCAAACCCTTAGTTTGTTTCCTATGATTAAAAGTCTCATGATGTGTCTCCCTCTCTGATTTTGTCTTGTTTTATTTTATCCTCTCTTCTTCTATGATCCTCCATTTTGTTTCTTAAATTCCACATACGAGTGAGATCACATGATAATTGTCTTTTTCTGATTGACTTATTTTGCTTAGCATAATATTCTCTAGTTCCATCCATGTCATTGCAGATGGCAAGGTTTCATTTCTTGTTGGGTAAGTAGTATTCCATTGTATGTAAGTGTGCGTGTATGTGTGAATATATATGTATATAATCTATATCACATCTTTATCCATCTATTGATGGACACCTGGGCTCTTTCCATAGTTTGGCCTTTGTGGACATTGCTGCTATAAACATTGGGGTACAGGTGCCCCTTCAGATCACTATAATTTGTACTTTTGGGGTAAATATCCAGTAGTACAATTGCTGGGTCGTAGAGTAGCTCTATTTTCAACTTTGAGGAACCTTCCTACCAGAGTTTTCCAGAGTGGCTGCACCAGCTTGCATTCCCACCAATAGTGTACAAGTTCCTCTTTCTCCACATCCTTGCCAACATCTGTTGTTTCCTGACTTGTTAATTTTAGCCATTCTGACTTGTGTGAGATGGCATCTCTTCCCTTTTGATAATAGCCATTCTAACATTTTCAAGGTGCTATCTCATCGCAGTTGTAATTTGCATCTCTTTGATGATTGAGCACCTTTTCATATACCTGTTGGGCATATGTATGTTTTCTTGGGATAATGTCTATTCAGTACCTCTGCTCATTTTTTAACTGGATTGTTTGTATTTTTGCTATTGAGTTTTGTGAGTTTTTTTAATCTTTTGGATATTAACCCTTTATTTGATGGATGATTTGTACATATTTTGTTCCATTTTATAGGTTGCCCTTTTTTTTTTTTTTAAAGATTTTATTTATTTTTTCATGAGAGACACAGATAGAGAGGCAGAGATGCAGGCAGAGGGAGAAGCAGACTCCACGCAGGGAGCCCAACACAGGACTTGATCCCAGGAGCTCAGGCACTAAACAGCTGAACCACTAAGGGATCCCCGAGGTTGCCTGTTTGTTTTGTTGGTGGTGTCTTGTGCTGTGCAGAACTTTTTTAGTTTGATGTAGTCCGAGTTTATTTTTGGTTTTGTTGCCTTTGCTGTTGTCTCAAATCCAAAAAATCATTTCCAAGACCAGTGTCAAGGAATCTCCATGTTTCTTTCAAGAAGTTTTATGGTATCATGTCTTAAATTTGAGTCTTTGATTCATTTCAGTTGATTTTTGTATGATTAAGATCTGAGTTTCATTCTGTTGCATGCAGCTGTCCAATTTTTACATTTATTGAAGTAGAGATAGTGAAGATTTCTTTTAGGTGTTAACATTTTACAGTTTATAGGTGTGAACTTACGGACTCAGGAGTTATCAGATTCATGCTTTCAATTCCTGTTCAGTACAAGAAAATGTTAAATGATATTTGCTCTCAGGAAAATGATATTGGAGTCTGGGAGACTTAAACAGTTAAAGAAGAAGGGATGGGGGCAGCCCCGGTGGCGCAGCGATTTGGTGCCACCTGCAGCCCAGGGCGTGATCCTGGAGACCCTGGATCGAGTCCCACATCGGGCTCCCAGTGCAAGGAGCCTGCTTCTCCCTCTGCCTGTGTCTCTGCCTCTCTCTCTCTCTCTCTCTCTGCATCTCTATGAATAAATAAATAAAATCTTTAAAAAAAAAAAAAAGGGATGATCAGTATAATATATATTTGCAAATGAAAAAATGTCCTAGGTCAAGATTATTTAGGGTTTTTTTTTTTTTTTTTAAGATGTTCTTGACTAGTTCAACTTTTGTAATTGTTTTGAAAAAGTAGAACATGGGCATGGTTAGAATTTCAAGCAAAATAAATGGTTATGTAAAGGCAGCTCATTAAAACCCTCAAATTTCTAAAATATAAAGTGCTCCCTATATAATTTTTATCAGAAAAAGTAAAACAAATATTAACTAGAAAGCTAGTAAGTACATGAATTTTTTTCAGGCCATTAATTTATTTTTTTTTCAGGCCATTAATTTAGAATAAAAGATTATCCGTATGCAGACTCATGTATGTTGTTTAACAAAACTGCCTTTTTAACATGTTTTATTAAATGACCCAAATGCATTTCAAATTCGCCATGTCTAAACTTGAACTCATCTCTGTAGATTCCAGATCTCCTCTTATAAGTGCTACCTGCTTGAGTAATTACTCGTTTCCTTAATCAGAAATTTGGGAATGATCCTTGTCTCCTCTTTTAATACATCTGTTCTCCCCATTCCATAATTTTCTGGTGATATTTTGTCTCTCATATCTTTGTCTTTGTAACAGGCAATATTGACCTCTTTAAATGGGTTGCAAAGTGTTCTTTCCCCCTCTGTTTTCTAAAGAGGTTTTATGTGGTTTGTATTATTTCTTCCTTGAGAGAATTCACAACTGAAACCTGCTGGGCCTGGACATTTATTTTGCAAAAGATTTTATAGTTCCTGATCTAATTTCTTTACTTGATATTAGTTTATTGTTTCTGTTTCTTCTTGAGTCAGTTTTGGTAATTTTTATTTGTTTAAGAATTTCATTAAGTTGTCCATCTTGTTGACATAAGCATATTCCTGTTTTTCCCTTATTTTTGATTTCTGTAGAATCTGTTAAGTCCTCTGTTTTGCTCTTGCACTCTTGATTTTGGCAGTCTTTGTTCTTTTTTTTAACTTATAAACCAATCAGTCTCAGTCTCCCTCTTTCTCTTGAATATTATTCTTCCCTCATCAACCATCCCTTCCTTACCCTTTCCTCCATCCACTTAATTGTTGATCAGTTTTGTTGGTTTTTCTAAAGAACCATTTTGTGTTTCATCCTCCCTCCTTTCATTGATATCTACTCTGATATTTATCTCATTATATTTAATTTTAGTTTTTTTTCTTTTTAGTTTATTAAAGGGCATATTAGGATTATTTGTTTTAGATGTGTATTTTTTTCTTTCTAGTATGTTTTCAAATCTCTAAATTTCTCTCCTAGTCTGTGCTATTAAATGTGGTAGCTAATATCTCTATATGGCTGTTAATATTAAAGAAAATTGAAATTTTGAGTTTCTCAGTCACTGTAGTCACCTTTCAGATGTTTACTACTCTCATTTACCTAGTGGCTACCACATTGGACAGTGCAGATATGGAACATTTTATCATGACAGAATGTTTTGTTGGATTCCAAGTATTATGTTAGCTACATTCTATGATTTTATACATATTAGTTTTAATTTTTAATTCAGTTCAGTATTTTCTTTTTTTTTTTTTTTAAAGATAACTTGTTAAAGTTTATTTGATCTTTACACCCATTGTGGGGCTCAAACTCATGACCATGAAATCAAGAATTATGTGACTGATTGGGCCAGCCAGGTGTACCCCAATTCAGTATTTTCTAATTGTTTTTATGATTTCTCTTTTTATCCATGGGTTACTTAGAAATTTGTTTTTTAAATTTCCAAATATTTGGGGCTTTCCATATTTCTTTCTGTTGTTGTTTTCTAGTTAAATTGTGGTAGGAGAGCATACTATCTATGATTTGAAGCCTTTTCCAATTATTGAGATTTGTCTTATGAATTAATTAGTACAAGAGTTGGTAAACTATTTATTTACCAACAATAGTTTATGTTTTATGCTTTGTAGGCCATGTCAGGTCTCTCTTGTGGCTCCCACCATCCATCCCCATACAGTTTGAAGTATGTATTTGGTCTTTGTTCTTGGTTCCTGACACAGAGCATTTGAGACTGAATGATAGGGCTGATGGCATCTTTTGTTTCTTGTAACAAACCACTTTCAATCACACCTGAGGTTATTCTAAGAGGATGACTCTTAGTGGACCTCTAGATGGCTTCAGGATAGAGGCTGGTAAGAGAAACCAGCTATGTGATTAGAGGGGCTGAAAGATCCTGGACCTCTGAGGAGTGATGAGGGGCTAAAGATTGAATTAACCACCAATGGCCAGTGTGTGCCTATGCAATGGGACCTCTGTAAAAACCTCTAAACAGTGGTATTTGGAGTGCTTTGGGTGGTTAAGGCGTGCAGGTGTGAAAAAGTGTGGTTCCTGGAAAAGATATGGAAGCTCTGTGCTTCTTCATGCCTTGTTCTGTGCATCTCTTCCATTTGAGTATTCCTGAGTTCTATCCTTTTTAAAAAATTTTATTTATTTATTTATTTGAGAGTGATATATAGAGAGAATGAGTAGGGGGCAAGGAGAGTGAGAAGCAGGCTAAGCAGAGAGCCTAATGTTGAACTAAATCCCAGGACCCTGAGATCATGACCTGAGCTGAAGGCAGCCATCCATCCAACTGAGCCATCTGGGCACCCCCTGAGTTCTGTCCTTTATAATATAAAGTTGTTAATAGTAAGTAAAGAATTTTCCAGTGACGCCTGGGTGGGTCAGCGGTTGGGCGTCTGCTTTCTGCTTGGGTTGTGATCCTGAAGTTTGGGATCGAGTCCTGCATCAGGCTCCCTGCATGGAGCCTGCTTCTCCCTCTGCCCCTGTCTCTCCCTCTCTCTCTTTTTCTCTGTGTGTGTCTCTCATGAATAAATAAATAAAATCTTAAAAAAAAAAAAAAAAAAGGAACTTCCCTGAGTTCTGGAAGTCATTCTCATGAATAATTGAACCCGAAACAGGGTTGTGGAAACCTCCTGAATATATCACCAGTTGGTAATAAGTACTAGTGATAACCTACGACTTGTGATTGGCATCTGGGGGCAGTCTTGTGATGCTGAGCCTTTAACTTTTAGAGTCTAATGCTAATTCTAGGTAGTTAGTGTCAGAATTGAATTGTAGGCCATCTAGTTGGTGTCACAGTTGGAGAAGTAGTATTGGAAATGATACCAAGAATTTGTTGTCAGGAGGAAATAAAAACCTCTCACAACTTTTAAATAATAGAAAAAAAAAAAAAGCGAACCAGTTCTTGAGGGCCACATAGAAATAGACTGGACTTTATCTATCACATGGGTCTTAATATGCCCATCTCTGGACTAATAAATGGTCTGTCCTTGAGAATGTTCTGTTTGTGGTGTGTGTACTATACTGTCAATAGTATGTGTATTGTACTGTCTCTTATGGAGTGCTCTATATATATCAGTTATATCAAGTTGGTTAGTATGTTCAGGGATCTGTACTCTTACTAATAATTAATTCCTGAGATGAATATTGAAATCTACAACTGAAATTGTTGAATTGTTGATTCTTCATTCATCTGTTACCTATTGCTTCATTTATTTGTTAGGTGCATATACATTCATAATTGTTACATATTCGTGATGTATTGATACTTAGCATATAAAAATTTTTATCTTTGTATCTCATAAAATTACTCATTTGACTTTTTTTCCCCTGATGTTAACTTAGCCATTCTATTTTTCTTATGGTTATTTTATTTTCCTGGTCTTTTTCCCTCCTTTTACTTTATTTATTTTAAAAATAAATAATTAATTAATTTGAGAGGGAGGAGAAAGAGAGCATGTGTGCCTGCACAAACAGGTGGAGGGGCAGAGGGAGAGAGAGAGAGAGAGAGAGAGATATCCCAAAGCTCCATGCTCAGTGCAGAGCCCAGTGCAGAGTTAGCTCTCATGAGGCTGAGTTCATGACCTGAGCTGAAATCAAGAGTTGGATGCTTAACTGACTGAACCACCCATGTGCTCAATCCCCTTCTTTTACTTTAAACCTGTTATGTGTTTGAATCTAAAAATGTTTGTTTTAGATAGCATATAGTTGGGTTTTGTGTTTTATCTAGTCTGATAATCTCTGGAGTGCTTAGTCCACTTCTATTTAATATAAGTAAAAGATAGATTAGATTTAAGTTGGCTATTTTGCTGTTTGTTTTCTATCTGTATCATGTCAGTTTGTTATTTTATTATACATTTGTGTCCATTGATATTTTTAATGCACTTTAAAATTTTCTCTGATTTTGTTTTCACTTTTTGTTTTAGTTATAACTTTGGCAATTACATGTCTATTTTAAGCCTCTTCAGAATAATACTATATTAATTTTGTTAAAATACAGAAACTTTGCTTCACTGTAGATCCATTCCTCTTCTTTGTACTGTTACTGTTATACTATTCCATGTAAATATTTAAAAAGTCATCAGTGCATTGTTATGAGTATTGTTTTTTTTTTATTTTTTATTTTTATTTGATTTTTTTTTTATTTTTTTTTTTGATTATTGTTTTAAACGGTCTTGTTCCCATTAAAGAAGTTAAGTGGGAAAAAATATTTGGTGTCTTCCTCCATGTTTACTATATCTAGTGCTTTTCATTTCCTTCCTGTGGATCTGTCTCTCATTTCAATTCTTTTCAGCCTGATGTACTTCCTTTATTATTTTTTGTGGTACAACCAT
This sequence comes from Canis lupus baileyi, assembly GCF_048164855.1. Taxonomy (NCBI): domain Eukaryota; kingdom Metazoa; phylum Chordata; class Mammalia; order Carnivora; family Canidae; genus Canis; species Canis lupus. The sequence continues at coordinate 12,793,379 of NC_132849.1, forward strand.
GCAAATGACATTCTCTTAAATTTTATCTACCTAAGGATATTTTTATTTTGCTTTCATTTTGAAGAATATGTTTGCTTGCTATTAAATTCTTGGTTTACAGTCTTTCTGTACTTTAAATGTTATTTCATTGCTTTCTGGCCTCATTGTTTCTGATGAAAAGTGATGTTAATGGTACTGTTCTCTCATATGTAATGAATTGTTTTTCTCTTGCTACTTTTGAGTATTTTAATTGAAAATCTTTGTCAGCAGTTTGAGTTTGAGATAATCTAGGTTTGATTGGCTTTCTTTTTATCATAATTGGAGTTCTTCCAGCCTTTTGAATCTGCAGATTAATGTATTTCATCAAGTTTGGAACATTTTCAGCTATTATTTCTACATGTTTTTCCTACTTTCTGTTTTTGGATTCGCATTACATTTATGTTGGGATTTTTGGCATTGTCTTGCTAGTCTCTGAGGATCTGTTTCATTTTCTTTAGTCATTTTTCCTTTTTTTGGATTGAATATGTTTATTTTTATTTTTTAAAAGATTTTATGTATTTATTCATGAGAGACAGAGAGAGAGAGAGGGGGGGGCAGAGACACAGACAGAGGGAGAAACATGCTCCCTGGGAGGAGCCTGATGTGGGACTCAATCTCAGATCCCAGGATAATGCCCTGAGCCTAAGGCAGATGCTCAACCGCTGAGCCACCCAGGTGTTCCTGAATACGTTTATTTATCTACAGGTTCACTCAAGTCTGCTATTGAGCTCAGCTATGTAATGAAATTTTTATTTTGGATATTGTACTTCATCTTTATGGGTTGTTATAGTTTCTAGTACTCTATTGAGACTTTCTGTTGAGGCACTGCCCTTCTATTTTACTTTATTCTTCGAAAGGTTCCTTTTATTCTTGGGAATATTTATAATAGCTGTTTCAAAATCTTTGTCTACTACCTCCAGGTCTGGGCTCAAGTGATCAATTGACTGATTTTTTTCTTCTTCCCTTAGGTCACAGGTCACACTTTTGCTATTTCTTTGAATGTTTTCTCAATTTGATATCTTAGATAATATGTATCTATATTGTAGCCACTTTAAATTCTGCTTTATCTTTCTGTGGTTTGTTGGTATTTTTTTTAAGAATTATTTATTTATTTGAGAGAGAGAGCGCGCACCAGAGGGAGAAGCAGGCTCCCCGCTGAACTTGGAGCCCAACATTAAGCTCAATCTCAGGACCCAAGGATCATGACTGGAGCTGAAGGCAGACACTTAACTGACCCTGCCACCCAGGCTCCCCTATTTGTTGGTATTTTTTAATGACTTGCCTAGACTTAAAATGTGGAATCTATCTTTTGTATAGTGTATAGCTGCTGACGTCCTTTTTCAGTGTTTTTGTTTTTGTTTAGCCTGGTTTTGTAGGGCTTGCTCCTATATTTGCATATTTTGGTGGTCACTCTGTGCTTTCAGCATTAGTTGTGATTGAATGCCTTGAGCCTATGAGTCGTACACCCAGTAATGATTGATCTCAGTGATTTGGGAAAACTTTCAAATTTGTGGCCAGTTTTTAGTCTCACAAGACCTTTAGTTTTTGCTGGGATTTCTTGGGTCTCCCATTTAGTTAGCCAATTACGTGTGGAGAGTTTTAGTCCTTCTGTGACTCTCTCATTTTAAGTATAGAGTTGACCCTAGAACAACGTGGGGAAGGGGGCACTGACTCTGGCGTACTTGTAAATCCTCATATAACTTTTGACTCTCCCCGAACGTTACTACTAATAGCCTGCTGGTGATAGGAAACCTTACTGATAACATAAATAGTTGATTAACACATTTTATACATTATATGTATCATATACTGTATTCCTACAGTAAAGCAAGCTAGAGAAAACATTATTTTATTTTTTAAGTTTTTAAGGTTTTATTTTTTTTTGTAATATTTTATTTATTAGAGAGTACATGCATGTGCATGTAAGTGGGGAACAGGGCCAGAGGCTGAAACAGAGTTCCCCACTGAGCATGGAGCCCAACACAGGGTTGATCCCAAGACCCTGAGATCATGACCTGAGCAGAAGTCAGCTGCTTAATGAACTAAGCTATCCAGGTGCCCCAAGAAAATATTAAGAAAATCATAAGGAAGAGAAAATGCATTTACAGTAATGTAAAAAGCCCACCTGTAAGTGGACCTGCACTGTTCAAATCTGTGTTCAAGAGTCAGCTGTGTTAATTTTATGTTTGGGTTGGTGCTTGCTCTATGACCTTAACCTTGGTATATATTAGCAAACTGTTATTTCCTGAGATTCTTATTTTTAGTGGCAAAGCTTCTGTTTTTCACGTTTGCCCTCCTCCCCTAATTGATTCTGCCTCATACTGCACCAAAGTTACTGGTTTTATGGTCAATCCTGCTCAAGTAAATCTACTGATCTTGCAGGTCAGACTGTTGGGGTGGGAGTGAGGATCATAGGATCATTCTCATTTAAGAAGGGCAGCATCTCTCACTGTTTTATCTGAAATTCTCCTAATTTTTGTAGAATCAGCACTTCTTGTTTTGTCTCTTAGTGGTTCTCAGTGTTCCGAAATAGATGGGTTTTCGAGTGTGTCTGTAAATTTTATTCAGTCTTTTTTTTTTTTAAGTAGGCTCTGTGCCCACTGTGGAGCCCAGTATAGGACTTGACCTCACAACCCTGAGATCAAGACCTGAGCTAGTACCAAGAATTGGGATGCTTGGGATCCCTGGGTGGCGCAGCGGTTTGGCGCCTGCCTTTGGCCCAGGGCGTGATCCTGGAGACCCGGGATCGAATCCCACATCGGGCTCCCGGTGCATGGAGCCTGCTTCTCCCTCTGCCTGTGTCTCTGCGCCTCTCTCTCTGTGACTATCATAAATAAATAAAAATTAAAAAAAAAAAAAAGATTTTATTAAAAAAAAAAAAAAAAAGAATTGGGATGCTTAACCACCTGAACCACCCGGCACCCCATCACGGTCTACATTAGATTATTACTAACTTGGTTTCAGTAAAATAATAGACTCTTTCTCCGATGTAGTTCTCCTTTGTGGTGGTGTTCTCTATGTTACATCTGTATTATAAACCCAGTAATATGTTTATTGTTATTGTTGGTACACTCTTAGAGTTTTCAAAGAAGTTGAGAATAAAGGAAAAAAATACAGTGCTTTATATGAATCTGCATATATTTACTATTTCTGGTACACTTTAATTTTTGTGGTTTTGGGTTATGGTTTGATGTCATGTCCTTGCTTCTGGATGACTTCCATTTCCTTTCTCTTCCTTTCTGCTGCTGTTTGTAGAGTTTTCTTTTAAGTCAGTTAAAAAGAAAAAGTAGGTTTATATTGTTAAACACTTATGTAATTAACCTTACCTGTGGTCTTTATTTCTTTGTCTACGTTTGAGTTACTGTCTGATGTCACTTCCTTTCAGACTGAGGAACCTTCTTTAGTATTTCTTGTAAGGCAGGTGGACTTGCAATGAATTTCCTCAATCCATGTTTATATGTGGTTATTTCCACTTTCACAGGTTAATTTTGATGAATGTAGAATTCTTGGTTGGGGGACACCTGGGTGGCTCAGCGGTTAAAGCGTCTGCCTTCAGTTCAGGGCATGATCCTAGAGTCCCGGGATCAAGTCCCACATCAGGCTCCCTGCATGGAACCTGCTTCTCCCTCTGCCTGTGTCTCTCATGAATAAATAAATAAAATCTTAAAAAAAAAAAAAAAAAAGAATTCTTGGTTGGTAATTTTTTCTTTCACTCGTTTGAATAATGTCATTCCCCTGCTTCCTGGTCTCTAGTGGTTCTGCTAAGTCTACTATTACTCTTACTGTTTCCCTGTATATCATGAGTCACTTTTCTTGTCTTTGATTTTCAGTAGTGTAACTGTAATAGTTACCCATTTGCTGGTATGTATTTATTTATCCTTTTCTCTTTCAGCCTTCTTTTGTTTTAGGTATGTTTCTTAATTTGATCTTCCAAACTATCAATTTGCCTCTTAGGAGTTTCCATTCTGTTTTCAGGTCTTCTGATTATTAAAATTTTGAAATCTTACTTAATTCTAGCAGAGCACTTTTCCTTTTGTTATCTGTATTCTAATTGCATTTCTGTGAAAGTTCTCAGTACATTTTTCTGAACTCAAGTTCTCTTGTTTCTTTCATTAGTTCTGCCTCAGCAGCCATCTGGTTCTGATTGTTCACTTCAGTCTCCCTCAAGTTACTGAACCTCCTCAAATGGGTTATACTTGTTCTTTGCGTATTCATGAGTATGACTTCATTTACAGGGTCAAGCTTGAGGGTGGTGGTGTGGCTGTTGGTCAGTGGTGAACCAGTAGACCATGGAAGACATCATAAACTTTGCTTCAGGGATGCTTGAGTGGCTCAGTGGTTGAGCATCTGCCTTTGCCTCAGGGCGTGATCCTGGAGACCCGGGATCAAGTCCCATATCAGGCTCCTTGCATGGAGCTTGCTTCTCCTGTCTCTGCCTCTCTCTGTGTCTCTCATGAATATGTAAATAAAATCTTAAAAAAAAACAAACAAAAAGAAACTATGTTTCAGCTGTCCTGTACTGAATGCATTTTCAAATTATATGTTATCCTGGAAGTATCAGATCTTACTCTTTCCCTGCTCAGCTTGTACATTTAGCTTAGGAGCTTCCCTTTCATGATCCAGGGACTGTTTGAGCCTCCCTTTGCAGAAGTCAGATGGTCTCCTAAAGGAGCCAATGAATAAACAGACCCAAATAGCCCATCAAATCATGGGTCTTCATGGTCATATCTTCATGCTTCCCTGGGTCTTTTTGGCTTCCTACCCCTTGCCCCCATAAAAAGAGAGAAAGGAAATTAGAGTTGCATGCAAGTTTACTCATGCAAGCATATGTATGCATACACAGATTGAAGCTGTGTCGTGTGAAATATAGGTACAAAGAAGTCTCAGAATTTCTGTAGATTTGGATTGGAGTACTTGAATTTAAGAACTATGTTAAATTTTCTGTTATATGGCATCGTTTCCACCTGGATTAGTGAAATCCAGTCATTTAAGCTGGATGTTCTATACTTTCTCTGTAATGAACCTGGTAGTAAACACTTTAGACTATGTGTCCAAATACTATCTCTGTAGCTTTTACCTTCTTCTTTTTTAAAAGTATAAAAATCATTCTTTTTTTTTTTTTTTTTTAAATTTTTTTTTAATTTATTTATGATAGTCACAGAGAGAGAGAGAGGCAGAGACACAGGCAGAGGGAGAAGCAGGCTCCATGCACCGGGAGCCCGATGTGGGATTCGATCCCGGGTCTCCAGGATCGCGCCCTGGGCCAAAGGCAGGCACCAAACCACTGTGCCACCCAGGGATCCCTAAAAATCATTCTTAATAAATTATTGGCTGGGGAACCTGGACGGCTCAGTTGGGTGAGCATCTGCCTTTGGCTCAGATCATGATCCTGGAGTCCTGGGATCCCCCTCCACCCCCCATCAGGCTCCCTGGTTTGTGGGGAACCTGCTTCTTCAACTCTCCTCCCCCTGTTTGTGCATGCGTATGCTGTCTCTACTTCTCTCTCTCTTTCTCTCTGTCAAATAAATAAAATCTTAAAAATTGTTGGCTGAACTGTTTGATACTGCATTTTTTTTATTAGCTGGCAGGCTATAACTTGTCCATATCACCAATATAAAAAAAGTTATTTTGAGGTGCCTGGGTAGTTCAGTCAGTGAAGCGTGTGACTGTTGATCTCACTCCAGGTCTTGATCTAGTTCAAGCCCTGTGTTGTGCTCCATGCTACATGTGGAGCCTACTTAAAAAAAAAAAACAAAAACAAAGCCACATTATTTTTATACAAGTTTTCTTTCCTTTTAAAAAAAAAAAAAAAAGATTTTATTTATTCGTGAGAGACAGAGAGAGGCAGAGATAAGCTGAAGGAGAACAGGCTCCCTGCAGGCAAGCGTGATGTAGGACTCGATCCCAGGACCCCAGGATCACGACCTGAGCCAAAAGTAGAGACATAACCACTGAACCAGCCAGGCATCCCTTGCACAAGTTTCTGTTAATATTTAAAAAAAAAAAAAAAAAAAAAAAAAACTGAAAAAAAAAAAGAAAAAAGACACTTTGGTATTTTATTTCAAATAATGCTGAGTAGGGATCCCTGGGTGGCTCAGTGGTTCAGCACCTGCCTTCGGCCCAGGGCCTGATCCTGGAGAGCCAGGATCGAGTCCCATGTTGGGCTCCCTGCATGGAGCCTGCTTCTTCCTCTGCCTGTGTCTCTGCCTCTGTGTGTCTCTCATGAATAAATAAATAAAATCTTTAAAAAAAACAGATAATGCTGAATATTGTAATTAGATTGATATATATGTTAATGAACTTATTTTCTAATTATACAAAGTTTTTGAATTGAAAATTTTTTTAAGAGCATGCAGGTCGGGAAGGGACAAAGAGAGAGGGAAAGAGAGAATCTTAAGCAGGCTTCATGCTGGGCATGGAACCCCATGTAGGGCTCTATCTTATGACCTGGAGATCATGACCTGAGCTGAAATCAAGAGTCGGACTGACTGAGCCACCCAGGTGACCTTCTAGTTATTATTTTTTGCCTGCCTGTCAGTAAATATGTAATACTTCCTAGGTTCATATTACTGGATGTACACAGGGAACGAATAGAGCTGGACAGGAGATGGGTTCAAGATGGAGGGAGGAATTAGTCTTAGGAATGGTTATATCTTTCAAACTTGGGATTCTTGATACCTGATAATATACCTTCTAGCCTGTTTTTCCTGTTCTCTGGATTATTCAGTCTTTCAGCACTTAAGCTCACAAGCCTCTCACTCTCACCACTTGATCTGGCCTCCCACTTGGGTAATTAAAGGCCATGCCATGGGTGCAAGTCCTCTTGTATTTCCTTCTCACCTGAAAATGTATCTATATTTTGTATTCACAATTATTTTCTAAGGGAAAAGAGATAGAAGTTGATGATTAAAGATTTGGACTAACCATTCCAGGATATGGGAAAAAAGCTAGGGATTGAATAAAAAGAGCATTAGGTTGGGGTGCCTGGCTGGCTCAGTTTGTAGAGCATGTGACTCTTGAATTTGGGGTTTTGAGTTCAAGCCCCATGCTGGATTTAGTGCTTACATCAAAAAAAAAAAAAAAAAAAAAAGTGTAAGTTCATGCTAGTAGTTAACTGACATTCAGGGATAGAATCTAATTTTATTTGTTTTAAAAAGATTTATTTATTTATTTTTAGGGAGCCCGCACAGGTGCTCTCTAGTGAGAGCAAAACAAAGTGAAAGGGTAGAGGGAGGGAATTTCAAGCAGACTCCCTGCTGAGTGAGGAGCCTGACCTGGTGCTCATATCCCATGACCTATGAGATCATGGCTTGAACTGAAACCAGCAGTCAGGTGCTCAACACACTGAGCTACTCAGGCACCCCTAGGAATAGAATATAATTTTAAAAGTAAATTGGTACAGTGATGACAAGTTAATCATGAGGAATTAATAGAAAAAGTATTTGTTTGTTTTGTAATTGACTTCTGTTTGATTCTCATTTATTTCAGTTATGCATATGTGTGTTTGTACTGGCTTTTTTCCTTCAAGATTTTATTTTTGGGGTGTTTGGATGGTTCAGTCAGTAGAGCAAATGACTCTTTTTTCTTTTTAATATTTATTTATGAGAGAGAGAGAGAGAGAGAGAGAGAGGCAGAGACACAGGCAGAGGGAGAAGCAGGCTCCATGCCGAGCGCTGACATAGAACTCGATCTCGGGTCTCCAGGATCAGGCCCTGGGCTGAAGGCGGCGCTAAACTGCTGAGCCACCCAGGCTGCCCAGCACATGACTCTTGATCTCAGGGTTGTGAGTTCAAGCCCCATGTTGAGCATGGAACCTACTTTAAAATATTTTAGTTTTAAATCATCTCTGTATCCAATGTAGGGGTTGAACTCACAACCCTGAGATCAAGTGTTACATGCTTTGTGGACTGAATCAGCCAGGTGGTCCTTACTGGCTTTTAATGTAAAATGTACTTCTTGGGATTTACAATTGTAAATGTTGAAATCTGTGTCTTGAATCTGTGAAGTCCTTTTCTTCTGCTTGACCATAAATATCAGTATATTGAAAGATATCATACTGTCTTTGATCACCCCTTGCTAATCATAACTGTGCTTCAGATTTTAACTAGTTATATGCTGATGGTTCTTTCTAGACGCTTCAGCTGCAAAACTATGCTAGTTAAACACAGTCTATCTGAAACATATTCATTACATTTTGGCTAAAATTACTTTTCCCTCACTTTTTCCCCTTTCCCTTATTTTGAGTAATTGTGTAATTATCCATGCCAGAAACTTGTAAATCATCTAGAATTTCTAATTTTTTGCTTTGCTGTAACTGCTACCTCTCCATCACCATGCAGTTATTCATTAAACAGTTGATTCTGCCTCTAATTTATCCTCTGTATTTCTATTATGACTGCCATAGTTTAGTGTCTTACTTCATTACTAATGGATCAGCCTTTTAATTAGCCTCTTTAGTATAGGTTTTAAAAGCATGGATTATTGATTCCGATATCGTGGTTTTAGATCTTAAAATCCCCCCTCCCCATTTACAGTGTCCAGTGACCTTGAGAACATTACCTGATTTCTCTGAAGCTCAATTTCCTCACCTTTGAAGTGAAGATACTAATTGAAACTACTTCGCAGAGAGGTTATGTATGAGCACTAAGTAAACTGAAACATAAAAATTTCAAAGTAAATACTAACTGGTCTTACAGTAAAACCTTATAGTAATGCAAATTTAGATATAATTTGGTGGGCAGCCCAGGTGGCTCAGCGGTTTAGTGCTGCCTTCAGCCCAGGGCCTGATCTGGGGACCTGGGATTGAGTCCCATGTCAGGCTCCTTGCATGGAGCCTGCTTCTCCCTCTGCCTGTGTCTCTGCCTCTCTCTCTCTCTTTCTGTGTCTCTCATGAATAAATAAATAAAATCTTTAAAAAAATAGATATAATTTGGTCATGATTGTCTCCTATCCTCAGCACAACCTTCATTCTCAAACAGGCAGGTTAAAATTCTTACTGGTGAAGGCCAGAAGTAGGAAGAGCAAAGTTGGACTGAGAAACAAGACAGGGGATATGTGGTAGCAGAGAGTCCCTGTGTCCCCACTAGTCTTATCAGCCAATTTTTGTGAATCAAATTGAAAAAATGGTGGCAGCCAGTAGAGTAGATATTCCTAGAATTTCTTCTGGTATTTTATAATAATTGTTTTCAAACTGTGGTCTTTAGAACACACTTAAGCATGATACTAAACTTAAGTCTTAACTTCGGACACTTGTGATTGGCTGGCTAAGAAAGTTTGTACAGTTATTTTTCTTTCCAACAACTTGACTGTACTTTATGCAGTTGAATTTTGATGCCTCACTTATATTTTATAATGGCAAGATTTAACCTTAATGAATTATTTAAAGTAGGCTCCATACCCAGCTCACGACCCTGAGATCAAGACCTGAGCTGAGATCAAGAGTCAGATGCTTAACTGACTGAGCTAGTCAGGCACCCCTTACCTTTTTAGTTGACACTTAGTCTCTCAATTTTCCCTTCATACTGTATTTAGAATGACTTTTTAAAGGTATAGCTTAATTATAAGAGACCATATTATTATAGTTTGATATTTTAATTTCATGTTATTTATCTTCCTAAATTAATATTTATATATATTTTTAACTCATGCATATTTAGATATAGACATGTTTTATTAATGACTTTGCAGATTATTTTTTGTGTCTCAACATTTTCCTACTTTTTTTTTTTTTTTAAATTTTTATTTATTTATGATAGTCACACAGAGAGAAAGAGAGGCAGAGACACAGGCAGAGGGAGAAGCAGGCTCCATGCACCAGGAGCCCGATGTGGGATTCGATCCCGGGTCTCTAGGATCGCGCCCTGGGCCAAAGGCAGGCGCCAAACCGCTGCGCCACCCAGGGATCCCCTTCCTACTTTTTAAAAAAATTTTTATTGAAATAAACTCTGTGCCCAATATGGGGCTCAAACTCATGACCCTGAGATCAGGAGTTGCATGCTCTACTCATGAGCCAGCCAGGCACCCCTAAATATTTTCCATGTTCTTAAAGTCAATAGTAAGTTAAATTGTGTAAAATTACCGTGTTTGCAGGGCATACATAGTCTAAAATTGGCAGTTTTATATGGTCAAATTTACAGCTTTATTCTTGTAACAATGAGCAGTATTGTTATGTCTGAAAATTTAACTTGCTTTTGATTAGTGACATTATCAGGATTTAAATTGCTAAATTGACTTACTTTCTCTAGAAGCTTTCAAGATACCCCTGTTACTTTTTTCATTGCTTTTTACTAATGAGATCTGCTATCAATCTAATTGTCTTGTATATAAAAACTAACAGTAAGAGTTTTTCCTCCCTCTTTACTATGTTTGAAACTAGAGTTTCTCATTCAGCTCTTTAGCTTTCTTATTTTCTTTTGTAGTTCCTTCTTTATCTCTTTGCTGAATTCTGTGTGATTTCTTCATATCTGTCTTCTAATTCATTAATTTTCTATTCAGTTATCTCTTGCTTACTATTTAACTTGTGTTTTGAGTTTATTCAGTAAACTGAATTTCTCTATAATTTGTATTTCTCTGTGATTCTTTTTTAGCTCTATTTTCATAGATTCTGTTTGTTCCTTTATCTCTCAACACCTTACACATTGTTGAGTTCTTTTTCAAATTGTTTTATTTTCTGTGGTTTAGGTTTTTATTTCTTGCCTTAATAGTGTTTGTTGATTCACTCTTACTGGGTTCCCTCATGCGTTGTAATTTTATTTTGTGAGCCTGTCCTAAGTTGATGTCCCACTTATGCCCTGGATTGAGAGGTATTCTAATGAGATAGTTTTGTGTTTGTAAGGTTCCAGAGAAGCTTCTTTTTTTTTGTTGTTGAATGAATATGTGAATTCATCTTAATAGGAATCCCAGAAAGAGAAGTATATATGAGGACATTTTTTTTAAGAGTTCTGAGTTGGTTAATGAAGGGGTTTTATTTATTTTTATTTATTTATAAAAGATTTTATTTTATTTATTCATGAGAGACACACAGAGAAAGAAAAAGAGAGAGAGAGAGAGACAGAGACACAGGCAGAGGGAGAGCAGGCTCCAGGATCAGGCCCTGGGCTGAAGGTGGCACTAAACCGAGCCACCCGGGCTGTCCCTGAAGAGGTTTTAAAATAAGAATTTGAACTTGGGGGGGGGGGGGGCACCTGGATGGCTCAGTTAAGCATCTGACTTCTGATTTTGGCTCAGGTCATGATCTCATGGTGGTGAGATTGCCCTGGGCTGGGCTCCATCCATGCTCAGTGAGGAGCCTGCTTGAGATCTCTCCCTTGGGCCCTCCCTGGAGCCCACATTTTCTCTCACTAAAATAAATCTTTTTTTTTTTTTTAAGATTTTATTTATTCTTTTTTTAATTTTTTTTTTAATTTATTTATGATAGTCACACAGAGAGAGAGAGAGAGAGGCAGAGACACAGGCAGAGGAAGAAGCAGGCTCCATGCACCGGGAGCCCGACGTGGGATTCGATCCCGGGTCTCCAGGATCGCGCCCTGGGCCAAAGGCAGGCACCAAACCGCTGCGCCACCCGGGGATCCAGATTTTATTTATTCTGAGAGACAGAGAGAGGGGCAGAGGCATAGAGGGAGAAGCAGGCTCCATGCAGGGAGCCTGATATAGGACTCAATCCCGGGACTCTAGGATCACACCCTGAGCTGAAGGCAGACGCTCAACCGCTGAGCCACCCAGGCATCCCTAATATAATAAATCTTAAAAAAAAAAATAAAAAGATTTTAGGATAGAGAGCAGAAGAGAAATGTTGACTTAAGCCTTGAGGAGGATGACCAGAGTAGTATGTTGGACTGAATTCCTTGAGCTCCTTCTTATTTGTGGTAGATTTACTCCCAATTTTCCATTCAGTTTCTGAAGTCTCAGGAAAACTGGGGCCAGGGTGTGAGGGTACAGGGCTGGAAGTTGTATCATGAACTTCCCTATAGTCATCCAGCACTAGATAGATTTCCAGCTTATTATAAAATGTTATAACACAGAAACAGCCAAGAGGAAGAGATCCACAGGGCAGGGTATGTGGGAAGGGATGTGAAGCTTCCATGCTCTAAGTGTGCCTCTCCCGTAATCTCCATGAGTTCAACAACTTGGAAGCTCCCAGGTAAGCTTCTTACTAGTTTCTTGACTTGGCCTTTGTGTGTACTGTTCAGATAGCACAAAATTTGCTTGTATATCTATGCGTAAAGCTTATTTGGTGTCCTGACGTCTTGTGGATGACTCTAGGGTTGGTAAAAATTTTAGGTTGTAGGGCACTTAAAGCCTGCCCCATGGTCTTATGGAAGGGGTTCAAGTTCACCTTTTAACTTTTGTCATACTTCCTGTTCCCAGTAGTAATACTTATAACCCCTGTTGACCCACTTGCATCAGCTGATACTGGATCACTTGAACTTTGAGTTCCCTTTTGTTTCTGGCATGTTAGTTTTGCCTTTTTTAGGTTGGGGACTTAGGTATATATTTTTCAAAGTACCTATTAATTTGTTGTATTTTAGTTATTTCTGTGTTTGGCCATTTCAGATGGTCTTTTCCATATCTGTTTAGCCATCATTCTTGAATGGAAGTTCATACCAGTCAACTTATTGAAGCTAAATTTCTCTTAACACTGTGGAGATAAACTGATTTGTAGACTTGTGTATTTTCTAAAAAGTGTCTTCCTTCCCCTATTTCCCCTACATCCCCCATAATTACACACTGTAGTAAATTGTCATTTAAAAAGAAACTAATAGGCCTGAATGGGTCTGTCAGAACTTGAACTTTGAAGTAATGAAATCCGTTCTAGGGATGTTATGCATAAAGTTAATCAGCAGCTTTGGTTTTGGAGTTTGGGTTTTAGTTTTATATAATGATCAGAACTCATCATGACAACCAGCACTCAATGATTGAGTCAGGAGCACACTCATCTATACTAATTACAAGGATAATACTTACTTTATAAACTCAAATGGAAAATGGCTCTCATTTTCAAAGCAAACATATATATAATTTTTAAATTTATTGAATATAGAAGCAGGGCAGCCCCGGTGGTGCAGCAGTTTGGCGCCTGCAGCCTGGGGTGTGATCCTGGAAACCCGGGATCGAGTCCCACATCAGGCTCCCTGCATGGAGCCTGCTTCTCTCCCTCTGCCTGTGTCTCTGCCTCTCTCTCTCTCTGTGTCTATGAATAAGTAAATAAAATTTTAAAAAAATAGAAGCAGATAGCAGAATGATCCCTGAAGAAGCTTCAGCTCTTTTGGTTTTGGTGGTAAGACACCTTAGCTGCTGGGTAATCTGTCAGGTGTAAGTAGTCAGCCTAGGAATGGGGTTTGCTGATACCTGTGGACTTTAATTTATTCTTCTCTCTCATTGGAACTTCTTTCATGCCTCAAATTTCTGAAATCCAGCCTTGTCTGAAAATTTTTATGGCAAATAAGAGTATTTCTCTGATGTATTTTTCATTCCTGGTGTACTTTTGGTTGGGTTTCTTTTGCAGTGTTCGTTTCATTTTGCTTCTACATTTCTTAAAATTGCATATATACTGAATTGAGTGCTTTGCTCTTTCCTTTGCCTTCATCTTTGTAGATATTTTATCTTCCAAATTCCTTAATATTACTTTAATGGAGATTTGAGATGAGATATAGATGAATTTTTGTTATAACTGTGATGCCTACTTGCTAGATTGAAGTACTTTTAAGAATCTGAGAATCAGTTTATTGGGTTTAAAAAGACAAAGATTTTTTTTAAATTTTATATATTTATTCATAGAGAGAGAGAGAGAGAGAGGCAGAGACACAGGCAGAAGGAGAAGCAGGCTCCATGCAGCGAGTGCGATGTGGGACTTGATCTCGGGACTCCAGGATCACGCCCTGGGCCAAAGGCAGGTGCCAAACCTTGAGCCATCCAGGCGTCCCCAGAAAGACAAAGATGTACATGAAATTATTCACTTACACGGGTAGGGTATGATGGATACTCTAAAAGATTTTATGTATTTATTTGAGAGAGATAGAGCATGAGAGAGAACAAGCATAGCAGAGGGAGAGGGACAAGCTGACTCCGTGCACAGCAGGGAGCCTGACTCAGATCTCTGTCCCAGGACCCTGAGATCATGACCTGAGCGAAGGCAGAGGCTTAACCAACTGAGCCACCCAGGAGCCCCATGGATACTTTTATAATATTGTTTCTTGCTTAGAACAGAATGTCTCTCCATCTTTTGTATCCTTCAACAAAAATATTCCTTTGTTAAATGCTGCCAATTTCTTAACTTTTTCAATATCTTACATATGCTTATGTATGTGTGAACATTTTTCTATCTTTTATAGCCCTTTTTTTTCATTTGTGAACTTTGTACTTACTGTTGTTTTTGCATACTGTTTCTTCTTTTCCTAGCCAAGTTTGGAGTCACCCTCAGGCTCAGTGATATATTGGAAGGATTGATTATTCTCATGGTTGCATTTTGTTTCAAGGAGAGAAAAGGTGCATGGTATGAAGTCCAGGAGAAAATAAGCACAAGCTTCAAGATGTCTCCTTTCAGTGTAGTTGCTCAAGGAGATGCTTGGTTTTAGAGTAACTATGTCTGACAATATGCAGGAGTGTTGCCAATCAGGAAAGCTTGTCTGGGCCTCCGTGTCTAGGGTTTTGATTGGTGAATGGTCACATAGGGGTGCCTCCTCCGTAGAACTCACACTACCTGCTGAGTCTCCATCCACCTTTAGAGGTCAAACTTAATACAGCATGGCCCAAGGCCTCAGGCATACAACAGTCTTATCAGGCAGAATATTCTGAGAGTTAGAGGTCATGTCATAGGAGCTATTTGAGGGCCAGTGTTGGAGATAGGCCTTCCTTAGGAATGTACAGGATTTGAAGAACCAAGGTCAGCAAAATAAACTTGCCTGCACACTAGTAAACGAATGTTAATTTTTCAAGACCAGTGTTTAAGTGTGACCTCTTCAGTGAAAGCTTAATTTATTGTGAGACGTTAGTTGCTCCCGTAGTTTTGCTCCTACAATTACTTACACTTACTTCCTTGTTTTATTGTACTCTTCTTTTATTTTTTTGTACTCTGTGTTTCTTTGGAAGGTTTCTAACTCAGTGCCAACTCAAATGAATAAATATTTATATCCCTTTTCCTCCTTTCTCTTTCCAATACTGTTTCTTCTTTTGACTTGAAAAGTTACTTTTAGAGACGCCTGGGGGCTCAGCGGTTGAGCATCTGCCTCTGGCTCAGAGCGTGATCCTGGGGTCCTGGGATCGAATCCTGCATTGGGCTCCCTGTGGGGAGCCTGCTTCTCCCTCTGCCTGTGTCTCTGCATCTCTCTCTCTCTCTGTCTTTCATGAATAAAGTAAAATCTGAAAAAAAAATTACGTATTTCTGTTGAGCAGGATCTTTATATGCACTTTATATTATAAAAACTACATTTTGTTTTCAGATATATAACTTTTAGTTTATTTTAACAGTATATATGTCTACTGAGAGATTGATGTTCCTACTTATCTATCATCTATTTGAGAGAGTGAGCGTGTGTACCTGTGAGCAGGGGTCAGGTGGTGGTGGGGCAGAGGGAAAGGAAGGGAGAATCTCAAGCACCACCCCCAGCTTGGAGCCAGATCATGACCTGAGTGGAAACCAAGAGTCATATTCATATGCTCAGTGGATTGAGCCACCCAGGTGCCCCCTGAAATTCCTACTTTTAGAGTAACACTGTGTCTAAGTTTCTGTTTTCCATTGGAACTACTTCTTCAGGTTCTGTAATTTGTATACTTAACAATTCTTGGGATTCTGTTTATATTCTAATCTACGTATACATATGATGCTTTCTATAGTTGTACATGGTATAAACTATATATATTACATTCTAATCTTGAACCCTTTCTTGAAAGTAAGGATTGTGTCATTTTTACTATATCCGTTGTTTTATGGCTGACAGTAGTTTGTTGTGTTGAGTGCATTGCTGTTTTTTCGTTTTTAACTTTAACTTACATAGGTTTGTTTCTTCTGATAGATGCTAGAACACTAAGAGGTTTAGGCACATGTGATCTTTCATCCCACATGAAAGTGAGTTCAAGTAGTTCTGAACCAATTCAGAATTTTTAAGATGATAGATTTTGTTATTTCTGTTGCTGCTGTAACAAAATTGCCATTGACTGGGTGGCTTAAAATAACACACATTCACTATTGCCAGTTTTACTGGGCTATAGTCACAATGTCTGCTGGAGTCAAAGTGTAGTCTCATTTGATTCCTTCTAGAGGCTCTGAAAAGGAGAAAACCCATTTCCTTGTCTTTTTAGTTTACAGTGGCCACTTGTATTTCTTGTCTTACTGCTTCATCCCCAAAGTATATGACTCCAATCTCTGCTTCCATTGTTAGCCATCTTTCCCTTTTCTATAGTCTAATCTTCCTCAGCCTCCCTCTTGAAAGATGACATATAGGGTCCTCCCCAAATAATCCAGGACAGCATGTTCCCATCTCAACAGCCTTAATTTAATCATACCCGAGAGGTTGCCTTTGCTGTATAAAGTGACTCTGACAGGTTCCAGAGATTAAGATCTGGATATCTTTGGAAGCCATTATCTGACTAACACATTGTAATAAAGCACTTTTAGATTTTTTTTTTTTTTTTGTATAAATGCTTGTTTTCTCTTTCTAAATAGGGTATCATTCCCCCCTCCCCAATGGAATAACTCAGTGGATTTATTTTACTCAACTCTTAATGTTCATTTCTTTGGTCTTGTCTGTGACATATGAATGAATGCTTTTCATAGGGGCATAATGCACAGTTTCCTTATTTTTTCTTGAGGAATATTTAATGTTGTTGTTTTGTGTTGTAGTTGGTGTAATACGGTGCCCAGTATGCCGCCAAGAATGCAGACAGATAGACCTTGTGGATAATTATTTTGTGAAAGATACATCTGAAGCTCCTAGCAGTTCTGATGAGAAATCAGAACAGGTATGCTTCTTATTAGTTTTTCTTTATATTCTTATCTTGATATTGAAATGTAAATAATCTATTTGGATAGTTACATAATTTAGAGTAGTTCAGATATAATTCTATTTTTCCAGTTGAAAATAAGGATCTTAATTCTTTTTTATACTCTCGTAACTGATTAGATGAAAAGTTATTACTTAAAAATTCAAATCTTATATATGGTTTTTGTGTTACAAAACTTAGATTTTTACTTACTTGAATTTTTGATATGGAAGGAAAAGGTTTTTATTGAAGATAAGTGGATAACAAAATTTTATTCTAGTCATTTAGTATATTTGAGAGCAGGTCAGAAAGTTTTTATTTTGTGGATTTATATTTTGTAAATTTGATGTAGATTAGTATTTGTTTCCTCTTTTAGGTATGTACTAGTTGTGAAGACAATGCAAGTGCAGTTGGCTTTTGTGTAGAATGTGGAGAGTGGCTATGTAAGACATGTATTGAAGCACATCAAAGAGTAAAATTCACTAAAGATCACTTGATCAGGAAGAAAGAAGATGTCTCAGGTAAGATAGAAGCAGTTTTAATGATTAATATACTATTAATCTCCTTTACCTCACAGCATTTCTATTTATTCTTTATATGCTTTGGACATCAATATTAATAAGAATTTAGAAAGTTAGATAAAAATTTTTAGTTTAAAACTATATGTTTTATTTTACTGCAGAATCTGTTGGAGCATCTGGTCAGCGCCCTGTTTTCTGCCCTGTACACAAACAAGAACAATTGAAACTTTTCTGTGAAACATGTGATAGATTGACATGTAGAGACTGTCAGCTATTGGAACACAAAGAACATAGGTACAGAAGTCATAATCGCTTAACACAAAATATTATTAAGATGTTTTATAAAATTATTAAATTAATTCATAATTTTGTTTGCTAGCATTTTCTCATTTTCATATATTTTATTTCTTAAAGCAAGATGTTTTTCATGAACTATTTAATGGTTTCCACATTCAAATCTAATTGTCTTATGAAAATTTGTTAAAAATGTATCATTACATTTGGTTTTGCGAAAGGAATTGTATTAATTTATTTGCTGTGCCTCTGGTTCAAATAAGCTTTTTTCAAGTATTCTGTGGTATTTAGGCTCTGGGCTGTAACCTGAAAAGGTAATATTCCTGTGAATATGGCTGATACACATTTTAACATCAAAGCATAAATATACTGGTTTCATGTTAGATATAAATCTCGTTTTTCTGCAAACTGCGTAAATAAGCAAGCAGAATTACTAATTTTGTAAGACCTAGCTTTCTATTCTAACCCTGTTATACACTCAGAATTCAGTAGTTTTCGCTTATTAACTAGTCTGTTACATTAGAACTATTCTGGAAACATACTGAAATTTCTAGTCAGGAGTATAATAGTCTTCTAGCAAAATTCCCAGTTTCTATTAAGTTGTATTGTAGTTTAAAAGATGCTCTTGCTTACCCATAGTTCTGCCTTTTCTCAAGTGTTCTTATGACACTTCTGCTGATTTGATGGAATAGGTTTTATGAATCTCCTGCCCAAAAAAAGGGTAGGTTAAGTAGGATTAATCACATTTAAATGTGTTTAACTATAGAGTGTCTTAGTGCTTTTAATTCCTTAAGTTCATTGGAATTCCTTAGAATCCTCTTAAAGAGGGAATACATTAGCCCTAATAGCTAACAATTATTGTAGTTTGGGCGAGGTACTTTTTTGAATGCTGCATGTTTGTTTAATTCACACCAACTATCCAAGAAGTGTTATTTTAAAAAGGTGAGGGAGCCTACTTGCAGAAAGCTTCAGTAAATCTGTATAGGTTCTCACCTTAAGTAGTAGAGCCTGGGTTTGAACACAAGCAGTTGGATCTATTTTAAACCCATATGCTTATTTTCTTCCATATGGCATATGGATACAGACACAGGATATGGAATCTCTCAAACTTGACCAAATAAAATTAATGGTGTTTGTTCTTTTTTACTGTACTATAGAACATTTGTTTAGAATTGCTGCTTTAAACTTTTGTAACTTTAATTTGTCCCCGAATGTTTTTGTTTTTGTTTTTGTTTTCCCGAATGTTTAATCTTACCTGCAAGTTGGCTAATATTTCGCTTCATGTGACTAATCTTATGGATGCCTTCTCCTCAGGGCCAGATTTTACCATTGATTGTTTTTGTAATAATCTCAAGACAGATTGCCATTCTTACAGCTGTAGGTCAGATCTTTGAGCCCTTGGGTTACTTATGCTTTTTAAATTATTGGTGAGAAGCAAAAAGAGAAGGAAGATGGCATCCTTTTTCCCATGAAAGAATAGCTTCAACTGTTCTTCCCTCAGAGGTTAGCCCTGCCTGATCCTTCTTTTTTCCTCACCATTTCCTTTACCACTTGGTTTTAAGTTTTAATCCTCTCTCGATTAAAGAGATGATTTTATATTTTATATTGTATATTTTTTCCAGGATAGACTCTTGTAGAACTCATGTCATTGCACTTTATTTATTTGAAAGAGAGAGAGAGCATGTGCGTGCGTGTGCACACACACTCCCCAGTGCAAGGGGTGAGGGGGTTGGGCAGAGGAAGGAGGGGGAGATGGAATCTCAGGCAGGCTCTATGCCCAGCCCAGAACAGAGCCCGATGTGGGATTCAATCTCATGACCCTGAGTTGAAGTCAAGAGTTGGGCGCTAACAGACTGAGCCACTCAGGTCCCCCTGTCATTGCACTTTGAAACCCTAGGTTTGGGCAGCCCCGGTGGCCCAGTGGTTTAGCGCTGCCTGCAGCCTAGGGCGTGATCCTGGAGACCCTGGATCGAGTCCCACGTCAGGCTCTCTGCATGGTGCCTGCTTCTCCCTCTGCCTGTGTCTCTGCCTCTCTCTCTCAATAAATAAATAAATAATCTTAAAAAAATAAAATAAAACCCTAGGTTCCTCTTACTACAGCACACTTAGAGTTGGTCTTCTTGCTTTGAGTTTTACCTTGTCAAATTAATTCTGTCCACATTGCTGTCAGGGTTATTTTGCTAAAATGGAGTCCTTCCTCACCCTTCACTCCCTTTTTAAAACACCTTTCAGTGGTTCCCCTGTAGCTGAAGTTTCAGGTGTTCCATATAGCATACATTATTGAGTCATAGTGGAGTCTTCTCTCTTCATCATCTGTACAAAGTTAGCAAACAACTCACAAGACTACCCTCATTTCTTCCTTCTTTCTTTTTTTTTTTTTTAAGATTTTATTTATTTATTCATGAAAGACACAGAGAGGCAGAGACACAGGCAGAGGGAAAAGCAGGCTCCACGCAGGAAGCCTGATGTGGGACTCGATCCCAGGACCCCGGGATCTCGACCTGAGCCAAGGGCAGATGCTCAACCAACTGAGCCACCCAGGCGCCCCTCTTCCTTCTTTCAAAGATTATATTCATAAGCGAGAGGGAGAGAGAGCAAGTACAAGTAGAAGGAGGGGCAGAGGGAGAAACAGATTCCCCATTGAGCAGGAAGCCCAATGTGACACTTAATTCCAGGACCCCAGGATCATGACCTGAGCCGAAGGCAGATGCTTAACTGACTAAGCACCCAGGTGCCCCGACTACACTCATTTCTGACATCAACTGCAGAGCTCAGTAAAAACCCTATTTGGAAAGCAGCATGTTCAGCTCATTGAGCTCATTGATATGATTTGTTATCGTCTTCAGTTGGAGTAATGATTTCTAAATAGGATGCTGTTCACCTTGGAACTGTTAATCCACAAACTAGTTTTCGTTCTCTTCCCTTCTCTTCCCACTTTCTTTCCCTGCTCCCTTCCCTTCCCCTTCCCCCTTCCCTTCCTCCTTCCCTTCCTTTCCCTCTTCCCTTCCCTTTTCTCTTCGATGTATTAGTTTATTCAGTTTTGAAGTATAGTTGACAACCAAGCAGCTCTCTTTTTTTGTTCTTAGAGAGCTGTTCATAGGGTACATATGATTCTAGGATTCAGCAGCTCCTTAAGTGGTTTTAAAGTCATCATTAGGGGAAAAGAGGCTGTTTGCTCATAAATACAATAAATAACTCTGCATCGTGCTGGTCACATGTTCCTGAACAAACCATTTCTATTTTATGTGGAACTCCTCTGGGCACTGCCTTTCTTACTAGGATGTTCCTCTATTGCTCAATACATTGTGTATGTTTCACATTGTAGAGTTATATTATGTCCTTTAGTCATAGAGTCAGTCTTAATGCCCAAGAGCAAGTTAGTAATTTTCTCTCAAATGGCGTATATTTTAGCATGGTATCCAGAAATTTTCTGGTCCAAAACCCTAATGCTGCTGACTGGTACTCATTGGCTTTTTGCCATAAATTTTATTCTACATAAGTTTGTGTTGCTCAAAGTCCCCAAGTCAGATCTTTGTATTGTAGGAGCCCAAGAGCATGGGGAAACAGACTGCTTTTTGCAGTTAAGATATGGCCTGCCTTTGTTCAGGATCCCATTCAAATACAGCCTTCTTTTGGGTAGTTGTATTGATTGATGCTACTAGTATTCCCATATGTGGAGTATGTGTCCTTCACAATTCAAATATACCACCAAACGTTGGGCTTTTCTTGTTCAGTTTTAGGGATAGATGGCAAAAACAATTTATTTTTCTTTACTTGTGGAATGTTAAGGGTGGCACCTGCCTAGGTTATTCCTAAGAATTTCACTTGTTTGGGCAGGTCCTTGGACCTGGTGGATTTATCAACATGTTCTTCTGGTCATAGGTGTCCTTGTTGCACTTAAGTCAGTTGTACCTTTATCTTTAGTTTGTGATATTGTCATGGTATCATCAAGATCTTGTATCCTTTCTAGTCTCATACTAGTAACCTGGTGAATTTAAGTAATCCTTTGGCAACAGAGTAAATGTAAATTGTTGATCCTTCCATGTGAAGGAAAATTGTTGTTGGCTTTTTCGTGGGGGGAAATCAAGGCAGAAAAAAACATTTGCAGGGTCAGTCACTGAGTATCACTCTTATAGCCTGCTATATATATTTTTCTACTATTGAAATAAAATCAGGGACTGCTGATATTATGGGGGCACTACTTTATTCAAGCTTTATAGTCTACTGTTAGGTTTGATGAGCCATACACTTTTTCATAGGCTACATATACTTTGTTACTGTTCAGAGAATTCATTGGTACCAGTAGTCTGTCTTACAGCTTGTCATTAAAGTGATAATCTCTTTATCCACCAGGTATCATATACTGTCTCAAATTAATTTTTGTGGGTTCAGTTTCAGTGGTTCCTGTCTTAGCATATCTAATCAATACTGGCCCTTTTTTGGGGGGATTAATACTGGCCTTAAGGTGAATTTATATGCCTTCTGTTTTACAATAGCAGTTTGACATAATATCTATTATCTATCCCAATAATTCAGTTAAGGAAAGGGGAAGTAACCACTTCACAGAAAGTTTGTTCAGGCATTCTAACTTTAATCCAAATTAAAAAAATTTTTTTTCTTTTATTGGAGTTCAAGTTGCCTTTATTAATTAATTAATTAATTATTTTATTCATTCATTCATTCATTCATTCATTCATGAGAGACAGAGAGAGAGGCAGAGACACAAGCAGAGGGAGAAGCAGGCTCCATACAGGGAGCCTGATGCGGGACTTGATCCCAGGACTCCAGGATCACACCCTGGGCCAATGGCAGGTGCTAAACCGCTGAGCCACCCAGGGATCCCTATTCCAAATTTTTACCTTAATCCTACAACTATTGTGTCTCTTCCGAATCCAACTGTAGCTCCCCAGTAGGATTTCAACAGATTTTAGAATTATAGTGCATTGGGCTCTCATGTTGAGGAGTTAAAGAAATGTCTTTTATCTACTCCCTGGCTATTTTACACACACACAAGCGCATATTACCTTGATTCTCCAGTTGGGTGTTGAACCAGAATACCCTGGCCTCTCTTTCAGTATTCAGTGTGATTAATTTATTGGACAGTAACCCTTGGTAATTCCAGGTCAGGTTTTTCAGGTCTTCTTTGTCCTCTGGCTTTTAAAATTTCTCTGAACTGGTATAAATACAGCAGAGTTCTTTAGGGCCCTTTAATTTTGCGGAGCAGCAGTGATTCTTATTGGTCCATCCAACTTCTAATCATACTACATTAAGATACTTGTTTCAACCCCATCAATATCTGCTTTATTCATTCTCATTTTTTTACGTAGCCATCTGAAGATTTCCATCCTGCTGTGTTAAATACCTTGACTCTCCCCTTTGTTTTCCTATTTTCACTCGAATCTCTAATTTTCTCAGCATCTATAAACCACATATTGGGAATCTGAGAAAATAAATCTAATAAGACTTCTCAGATCATTGCTAAATATTGTAGCAGTAAGGTTGCATGGGGTGCCCATGTAGAAGTGTGCCCCTTAATCACAGTACTTACTATAATCTCAGTAAGAGGATGCTCGGCA